>NC_090445.1:10211557-10516057 GCF_031143425.1 Pleurodeles waltl
GTCAGCAGTGGGTTCGTAAAGCGGTTTGATTTGGCTTGTATTGTGCACTTCTTGACAGCTGCAGATGGTATGTCACTGATTTGTTTCTGCCCAGGAGTAGAATGCATGAGAATGGGGAGCAGGGGCTGCTGCTGGGAGAGGGGGTGTGGAGCAGGGGCTGCTGCTGGGAGAGGGGGTGCGGAGCAGGGGCTGCTGCTGGGAGAGGGGGTGCGGAGCAGGGGCTGCTGCTGGGAGAGGGGGTGCGGCGCAGGGGCTGCTGCTGGGAGAGGGGGTGCGGAGCAGGGGCTGCTGCTGGGAGAGGGGGTGCGGAGCAGGGGCTGCTGCTGGGAGAGGGGGTGCGGAGCAGGGGCTGCTGCTGGGAGAGGGGGTGCGGAGCAGGGGCTGCTGCTGGGAGAGGGGGTGCGGCGCAGGGGCTGCTGCTGGGAGAGGGGGTGCGGCGCAGGGGCTGCTGCTGGGAGAGGGGGTGCGGCGCAGGGGCTGCTGCTGGGAGAGGGGGTGCGGCGCAGGGGCTGCTGCTGGGAGAGAGTATGGGGAGCAGGATCTGTTGCAAGATGGTGGGTTGAACAGGATCTGCTGGTGAACAGTGTTGTGAGCAGGATCTACTGGTGGAAGGTGGGGTGTTGAGCAGCATCTGCTGATGGAAGGGGAATAGCATCTACTGGTGGAAGGTGGATTTATGCAGGATCTACTGGTGGGAGAGGTGGGACAGGGTCTTGTTTTTAGCAGCTGGGAGTGGAAAGCCGTGGAACCGGGGTATGAGTGGAGTTGCAGCACAGAGGTCAAGGCAGCAGTTCAGAAGGAGTGTTTTTAGGGAGCGGCAGGAGGGAGGGGAAGGTGCATCTTCCTTGGGGGAGCACAGGTTATTTTGGCAGTGAACCAGAATGTAGGAAAGTGGGTGGGAGGAGATACCTGGATGAGAAGAAATTACTAGAAATCTGATTCGCTGCCTCCTTCCTCATCTGTGTACCATCGTATCAGGCCACAGGTAGCTTGAATATCTCTTCCCACATGCATTGTAATTGCATTTATATAGTGCTTCCTAACCGTGACGAGGCATTGAAGCGCATACACGTCCCTTCTGACACCGTTGGCCATGCTTTAACTGTCCTTTCTTCGTTCATAGTTGTCCATCCTGGCAGAAGAAAGGACAACGCTGCTGGAGCTGTGGGAGCTGCGCAGACAGCAGTATGAACAGTGCATGGACCTGCAGCTCTTCTACCGAGACACAGAGCAAGTTGATAACTGGATGAGCAAGCAAGAGGTCAGTATCTCCTGCGGCCGGTTGGACTTGGCCCGAGGAGGCGGGTGGAGGATCCCTCGAACATTAGTGTGTAGAATTCTGTTTGCTTATGGCAGCCGGGACACGAGTAGGTCCCCATAGGTATAAATTGAAGGAATCCACATCACCACCTCTGATAGGCAGGACTGTGTTCTCAAGTCATTTTCTCTTCCTGCTTCAGGCGTTCCTGCTCAACGAAGACTTGGGTGATTCCCTTGATAGTGTGGAGGCGCTTCTGAAGAAGCACGAGGACTTCGAGAAATCGCTCAGTGCCCAGGAAGAGAAGATCACGGTAAGACTCCCCCCTTTGCAGCTCTATCTTCTGTGGTAGGTTCCAACTTGCTGAAGCAAAACCATGCTCCTGCGAACTCAAGGGGACATTCACTTGGATTTGCTCAGGGCACATAGAGTATGATCTTCTGATTGTGTTTATTTTTATTTTCAGGCCTTGGATGAATTTGCAACCAAACTGATTCAGAACAATCACTATGCCATGGAGGATGTGTCATCTCGCAGGGATGCGGTGAGAACGTAGACTAGATCTGCCAGCTTTGCTGACCACGCTTGAAAAGGTTGCTGAATGACCCTGTCCTTTCTCTGCCCTCTCCACAGCTCCTGAACAGGCGCAATGCCCTACACGAACGTGCCATGCATCGACGCGCACAGCTCGCGGACTCTTTCCACCTGCAGCAGTTCTTCCGCGACTCCGATGAGCTGAAGAGCTGGCTCAATGAGAAAATGAAAACTGCAACAGATGAAGCTTACAAGGTGAGGTTCAGGTTGGACATCAGTTGTATCCGCAGCCTCATGAATGATCTCCCTTCAAACCTCATTAACATCTCTGTTCCTCTTTTGTTCTGTGAAGACCAGGAGGGAGCAGCCAGGACCAGTGCAAACACAGGCTCATGGGAAGAAAGGCTCCTGTCTTACTTTCTAAGTGATATTTAGAGATCCTCCCCTGCCTGCTAAAACTGCAGCAACTGTGGGAGCGTCGTGACTCAGGCCATGGGCGGGGAAGGTTCCGTGACATCTTCTGGGGCTCAGTCTTATCTTAACTAGTTCTCTGTATTCTTCATAACACTAATCTGTTCTGGGGATAGCCTTGGCTGGTGTAAGGGCAGTCCCAGGCCTAAAGCAAGGGTCATCTCAAGGCTAGCACGAGGGCAGTTCTAGAACTTGCACAATAGCTACTCCACAGACCACCTTCGGGGTGTATAAAAGTACCCTCTTTCTTGGCATGGTTACCCCCATTTTCTGCCTGTTGTCAGTGTATTTGACTGTGTTGACCGGGATCCTGCTAACCAGGACCCCAGTGACTGTGTTCTCTCCTCTTATTTTGGTTGCTGCTAACATTTTCTTCCCACAATTGGCATATTGGTGCCCCCATGTAAGTCCCTAGTATATGGTACCTAGGTACCCAGGGCATTGGGGTTCCAAGGGATCCCTATGGGCTGCAGCCGTTATTCTGCCACCCATAGGGAGCCCATGCAAAGGGTTGTGCAGGCCTGCCATTGCAGGGTGCGTGCACCTGGTTTCACTACAGTTCACTGCAGCAGGTCACTTAGTCACCCCTTTGGTAGGCCCTCTCAGCCCAGAGAGCAGGGTGCAGGTACCCAAGTGTGAGGGCACCCCTGCACTAGCAGAGGTGCCCCACAAACTCCAGACCTATTTTACTGGACTTTGTAAGTGTAGGGACGCCATTTTACCTGTGTACTGGACACAGGTCACTACCTATGACCAGCTACATAATGGTAATTCCGAACCTGGGCATGTGTGATATCAAACATGTCGGAATCATACCCCAATACTATTGGAAGTATGATTCCATGCACTCTGGGGGTTCCTTAGAGGACCCCCAACATTGCTACCACCAGTCTTACAGGGTTTTCCAGGTAGCCCAGCTGCTGCCACCCCTCAGACAGGTTTCTGCACTGCTGCTTGATCTGATCAAACCCAGGAAGGCAGAACAAAGGATTTCCTTTAGGAGAAGTAGGTAACACCCTCTCCCTTTGGAAATAGGTGTGACTGGCTTGGGAGGGGTAGCCTCTCAAGCCACGTCTTTGAAGGGCACATTTGGTGCCCTCTGTGCAGAAACCAGTCTATACCGGTTCAGGGACCCCCAGTCCCTGCTCTGGCACGAAACTGGAGAATGGAAAGGGGAGTGACCTGTCCATCACCACCCCAGGGCTGGTTCCCAGAGCTCCTCCAGAGGGTCCCTGGGTTCTGCCATCTTCATTCCAAGGTTGGCAAGAGACTCTGTGAGCATCTGAGTGGCCAGGCCAGGCAGGTGACGACCGAGGCACCCTCTGATAAGTAGGTACCTGGTTAGGTGACCAATCCCCCCTCTTTGGGCTTTATAGGGTCTTCCTCTGGGGGGGTGGATTCTCTGATTCTGCTTGCAAGATTCCAGCAGGACTTCCCTGGAACCGTGACTGGACCCCCAGGAATTTACAAGCTGCAGATCCACGAGGAACATTGTATCCAGAATTCCTGCCAGCTTTGCAACATTTCTTCAGCCGTGCATCCTCAGAAGACTGCAGCTCTTCAGCCTGCAGAAGAAGGAATCTCCCTTGGAGTGAAGGCATCACTCCCCTGTCCCTACAGGCACCTGGCTGCAACTACAGCCACCTACGTGGATCTCCCCTCATCCTGCGTGGTGCGTGTCCTGCATCACAGGTGGTGGTCCAGAGAATCTCCCTTGGCATTCTCTACCAGTTGTCACACTTTGGTGGTAAGTCCTTTCCACTCCAGGCAAGACAGAACCCGCTTGCACTGTGCCCTTTGCAGGTGCCAAGGCCTGTTGCTTCACCTCCAATGGGAACTTCAGGCGAGGTGTAGCTCCAGCACTTCCTCCTGCAACTTCTAGACCTCTGCGTGGTCCTTTAGCAACGCAGGAGCAACTTCTGTGGTGCTGCATGGGCTGCTTCAGCAAATTCTGTGTCCCTGTCCTGTGGGACACCTCTGGGTGCTGCCTCTGCTCCTCTGGGCCTTCTGCAACATGGAGGGTCCCCTGTGACTACTCCTCCTGGGTAGAGTCCTCCTGGACCTTGCTGGTCCCCAGCAGCATCCGTTTTCCTCCAACCGTGAGTTTGCCTTTGCCAAGACTTGTTGGTGAAAATCCTTCACCGACACCCATCTGCAGTCCAGCTTACAGCGTGGGATACCTTTTGCACGCATCAGGAACTCTTCTCTGGCTTCTGTGCTGCAGTACTGACCGGTCTTCCTTCTTCGTCAACCAACTCCAAATGGTACCTCTGGGTGGGTAGTATCTCCTACTCCCCCTGGACTCCAGACACTTCTGGACTTGGTCCCCTCTCTACAGGTCTCCATCTTCGGTTTTTTACTGCTGGTTCCTTGCAGGTTGTTCTGAGTGTCTTTTTCTTCTTCTTTTCATTGTTTTGGGTGGTTTAGGGGAAATCCAGTGTTTTATTCCTGCATTCCTGGTCACTGGGGTGGTACCTTATTACTTACCTGTGTGGTTTCCTAGTACCCCCAGCTCCCCTCTGCACGACTTACTTTCCTAGGTGGGGGCCCTGTGTTCGCATTCCACTTTCTTAGTATATGGTTTGGGCTCCCCCTAGGGTCACTATTGCATATTGCTATTTTACACTGTTTTCTAACCTTTTTATGCCGCTTATTGTTTTAGTGTGAATGTATAGTATGTTTACCTACCTGCTATCGGAGGGTTGCCTCTCAACACAACCAAATGTTTTCTTTCATGTGGGTAAATGTTGTGTGTCTACAGTGGTTTTGCATGAGCTTTGCATGTCTCCTAGATAAGCCTTGGCTGCTCATCCACAGCTACCTCTAGAGAGCCTGGCTTCCAGACACTGCCTACACTGAGAGGGAATAACTGGACCTGGTATAGGTGGCCACCACACACCAGGCCAGCTTCCTACAGGGGGCAGGTGCAGCAGAAGCAGAATTCAAGCAATCACAGGTGGAAGATCCCAGGTTCATTGAAACTGTTCACTTCTGGAATTAGAACACATTTTTATTAAAGAGTGCTCTGGTTTCGGGCAGTGGGTGTTGGGGTGTCAGAGAGGGAAGCCAGTAATAAGGAAGCATGGTGTGATTGCTAGATCCGGGCGTTGGAGTGGGAGCCATTTGTGGTGGATCCACCGCTAGACCCTTGTGGGTCGAGGTCCCACTCAGCCAGGAAGTTGTACATGTTGGAACTGTCTGCAGAAAGGGAGTGAGCAACGCAAGGGGTGGATGTCGAGGTTTTCATTACTTTGGTTGTGGGAGATGCCTATTCCTTGGGGTTGGTCCCCTTTGAGTGGTGTTAACCTCGCATTCCAGGTTCTGCCAGTCGGACTGTGGGATAGCGCGGCGCTGCTGGACATTTATCCCCTCGATGAGCTGCACAACTCTGTCCTGCTTCTTCACATGAACAGATGTGATGTGTATTAGAAAACACTTTGGGTATTTGTCCCGCTCTCCGAAAACTGATTCCTGTTCAGAGACACATTTGCGCCCGAGTCAGAATTATCATGGCCAATGCAGGGTCTACGTGTGCAGTGTGTGTGTGTATGTGGCAAATGGGCAGCGAACAAAGATAGGTACGCCTAGAGGTTCCACATTGCAGACTATGGCAGTACTTGGAGGTTCTGACTCCTCTGAGAAGTGTGTGTTTTGTTTCTCTGATTACTTTTAGTGTTGTGTTGGCAGTCAATACTATCCTACTTTTGATACATGCTGGGTCCACAGGGACATTTTAACTGCACACGTTGGCCAGGAACGCTGCCTTTTCTAGAGTTTTGCATTATTAACAGTGTTTGTAGCCAGGGTCATCTTTGAGTAAGTTGCCTTTAAGGCACGGTGGATGTGCATCTCAAGTGATGAACATTAGAAGCACCGATATCTGAGATTCTTGGTGTCTTATCCTAGATTTCACTTTGTCAGATGCCCAGTCATAAGCATAGACCCAGCTGCAGCCTTTTCTGAGCATCCCCTTCCCTCGCGTGTATGCTGTATCTTTTGTTGCCCAGCGCGGTGGGGTCGGTGGAACAGACCAGGTCACCGAGAGGGAGCCTTCGCCATAAGGTGGCCCTGTGGGTGGGGATGAGCAGCTCTGTGTGAGCCATTGTGTGTGGAGAGGCTTGGAGATTAAAGCGGCACAGGGCCAGAGTCGGACAGTTGCGAGGGCAGTAAAAGGGGTAGAGTTGGAGGGCTAGGCCCCCTGGGAAATTGGTGCGAGTAGAAGGGTGGAGATTAGGGGGCAGAGGGAAGCGTGCAACTCTGGGAGATAAGTAAGAGGCAGATGACGAGCAGGAGAAGACGAAAAGGTGCACATCTTGGTCCTCTGAGGATCGGTGTGAGGGACAGGATTGGGGATTTAGAGGAGGATTTGTATTTCTGGGCCCTACTTAGCCCATGGGATATCACCCCAGTCCAAGGTAACCCCTCCTTCTCTCTCCGCAGGATCCTTCCAACTTACAGGGTAAGGTCCAGAAGCATCAGGCCTTCGAGGCCGAGCTCTCTGCCAATCAGAGCCGCATTGATGCCCTGGAGAACTCCGGCCAGAAGCTGATTGATGTCGACCACTATGCATCTGATGAGGTGGCTGCTCGCAAGAACGACGTGCTCACCCTATGGCGGAAGCTTCTGGAGGCCACGGAGCTGAAGGGTAAGTCACGGGCTCGTTGCTGGAGCTTGGGGTTAAGGCAAGTGGAGCAGTATGGGTTTTATGCGCAGCTCTGAAGCAAGGTGCATGGTTTGCTCTGATCACCTTACAGTCCTTCCTTCATCTTGCGCGGATTGTTTCACCACCACGCTTGCCGAAGCTAGACAGAGTAGCAAAGAATGAAACATGCAACTCCTTGTTCTTGAAATTTGTAATAGAAAAACGGTTTGTGCCTAAATCTTAAGCGATTGGTATTTTGTGTTCTAATCTCGCATGATAGTTCTGAGGTTTGCGACTGGTTGATTCTGTGCCTCTGCCGTGGCAGAGCCCGTAGATGCATGCCAGTGGTGGCACCAAGATGGCATTCTCCAGTCCTCATAATTCACCTTGGGACTTGCGCCCACTGTGAGAACGTGTGTGTAACTCTGAAAACCCTCCCCGCGCTCAGGCTCGGGATCATTAGGAGTGGCTCATTAATGCAATTTTTTTTTGTTTGCATTCTCTCCTCTAGTTTGAGCTTCTTTTCTTTTTCCCATCCCTCCTCCCCTCAGGAATAAAACTGCGAGAAGCCAATCAGCAGCAGCAGTTTAATCGCAACGTAGAGGACATCGAGCTGTGGCTGTACGAGGTGGAGGGACACCTGGCGTCGGACGACTACGGCAAAGACCTGACCAGTGTGCAGAATCTGCAGAAGAAGCACGCGCTGCTGGAGGCGGACATCGCTGCCCACCAGGTACTGACTGTGGGTGCGAGTGAGTGACGTTTCCTAGGTAGCACACGCCTTGCTGAAGACTGACAAGTACTGCCCACCAATCCCTAGAAACGTGTGGTGTCTTCCTGCACTCTGCCGGAGGCACACCTCCCTAGCTACCAGATGGTGTCCTTGAAAAGGTTTGTTGTTTTTTGCAGCTTGACTCTTTCTTGGAATTGCATAATGTGCATTATTCCACCATCTAGAGGTTGGGTTTGGAGTTATCCTTTCTATAGTATCGTAGAACACCACTGGACGCCTTGTCCCTCGCATTGAGATGTCAGACATGTGCCCTACAAGCCCCTTGGGCGATCACCATCTTGAGATATTTTTTTTTTTCTTCTGTTGAGTCTGGAAGCAAAACGGAGTATCTGAGTTTTATCAGTGGTTTGCAGAAGGAAAGTTTAGAAAACTGAGCAAAAGTTAACCAAAACCAAGCAGTGTGAGCGTTTTTCACTGAAACCTCGCCTCCGGGGACGGACAACTACGCAGTCGGAGATTGTGCAGCCAGGTGCTCTGCACCATGGGGCAAGATGGGAAACCGTCCCTTTAGATTTCACCCAGGGACCCATCACAGTTGCTCACAAGATCTGCAATCTGTGCCCCTGGACGGACCATAGTTCTGGGGATTGTGAAGCCTGCACTGATTTCGTGCCATAATTCCTGAAGGGCAGCGAGTAAGCGGTGGGAATGCTGTGCACTGATGGACTTCCAGCAGACCTCACTAAAGGACACAACTGCTCAGTGATGTGAGGAAATGGGATGTATTATATGGTGCAGTTGTGCGACCTCACCGTATAATATTGACTGACCTGTTTAGGACCTTTAGGTTTCGTTTGTCAAATCTTCAGCTTAACCCTGTGTGGCTGCGTCTCTGAGCTGCAAGACTTACACAGAGGAACCAGTGTGAAGCATTTAAACAGCATCACAACAACTGAAGAAGAAATCAACACGACACAAGAGATCAGACACCAATGTAATGAGCAGAGGAGTGTGCACTGGTAGATCCAGGGCCCTCCGGGGGTGAAGGGAACTTGCTGTTGAGGGTCTCACACTGGTACAATGCCTTTTAGCACTTCTGATGCATGAGCGCCCCAGGGAATGGACTGGTGGGTGCCCGGTCCCAACACTTGTTCATGACCAGTGCATTCCTCGCTGGGACCCTGCCTCACTGTTCTCTTCCATCCCTTGCAGGATCGCATTGACGGCATCACTATCCAGGCCCGCCAGTTCCAAGATGCTGGACACTTTGACGCTGACAACATCCGGAAGAAGCAGGAGGCTCTGGTCGGGCGCTACGAAGCCCTGAAGGAACCCATGGTGGCTCGGAAGCAGAAGCTGGCAGACTCTCTACGCCTCCAGCAGCTGTTCCGTGATGTGGAGGACGAGGAAACCTGGATTAGGGAAAAGGAGCCCATTGCAGCGTCCACCAACCGAGGTATGGGTGCCCTCCGTGGACTGGAATGTACCAGATGCAGCTCTTTGGTGATCATTTCCCCTGTCGGGTACATCCTAAAGTGTCTCCTCTTACAGGGAAGGATCTGATCGGCGTGCAGAACCTGCTGAAGAAACACCAGGCCCTGCAGGCGGAGATTGCCGGGCACGAGCCCCGCATTAAAGCAGTCACTCAGAAAGGGGGTGCCATGGTGGAAGAAGGTACAGTGACGTGCAGTGTCGGTGAAGAGTGCAGTGATGTGCGGAATGGTGACATGCACAGAAGGGTACAGTGTTGGGACAGCAGAGAGTGCAGTGGCAGAGAAGGGTACAGTGCTGCGAGAGGAGTGTGTGCAGTGGCAGAGAAGGGTGCAGTGTTGTGACAGAGCAGAGTGCAGTGGCAGAGAAGGGTACAGTGTTGACAGAGCAGAGTGCAGTGGCAGAGAAGGGTACAGTGCTGTGACAGGAGAATGCAGTGGCAGAGAAGGTTACAGTGCTGTGACAATAGTGCAGTGGTATAAAAGCATACAGTGCTGTGAGAGGAGTGTGCAGCGGCAGAGAAGGGTACAGTGCTGTGACAATAGTGCAGTGGTATAAAAGCATACAGTGCTGTGAGAGGAGTGTGCAGCGGCAGAGAAGGGCACAGTGCTGTGACAGGAGAATGCAGTGGCAGAGAAGGGTGCTGTGACAATAGTGCAGTGGTATAAAAGCATACAGTGCTGTGAGGAGTGCAGTGGCAGAGAAGGGTACACTGCTGTGAGAGGAGACTGCAGTGGCAGAGATGAGTACACTGTTGTGGAGGGTGTGGTGCTGTGTGGTAGGAGGGTGAAGTGCTGTGGCACTGAAGGCTACATTGCTTAGCAGCTTCAAGTGCAGTGGCAGTGAATGATGCAGTGCTGTGGCAGAGGAAGGGGAAGTCTACAGTGCTGTGATGGAGGAGGGTGAAATGTTGTGACAGTGAAGGTCACACTGCAGTAGGAGCCTGAAGGACAGTGGCAGTGAAGGTGTAAAGAGTGGTGCCGGGTGAGCTGTGGTGAAGTGGTGACAGGAGGATGAAATGCTGTGGCAGTGAAGGGCATAGTGCTGTGGCTTAGGATAGTAAAGTGCTGTGACAGTGAGAGGTGCTATGGCAGGTGACTGAAGTGCTGTGGCACTGAAGGGTACACATGATGTGATGGAGGAGGGTAAAGTGCTGTAGCAATGAAGGGTACAGTGCAGTGGAGCCTGAAGGACAGCAGCAGTGAACGGGTAATGTATGGTGGTGGAGGCGGAGCGGCTGTGAAGTGCACAGTGCTGTGACATGAGGGTGAAGCGCTGATGCATTGAAGGGTATAGTGCTGTCTGGCAGTGAAGTGCTGTGGCGGTGATGGGTGCAGTGGAGCCCGAAGGACAGCAGCAGTGAAGGGGTAATGTATAGTGGTGGAGGCGGAGCGGTGGTGAAGTTTACAGTGCTGTGACAGGAGGGTGAAGTGCTGTGCTGGTGCAGTGCACAGTGATGTGATAGGAGCATGAAGCAGTGATGCATTGAAGGGTACAGTGCTGTGGCGGTAATGGGTAGAGTGCTGTGGAGCCTGAAGGACTGCAGCAGTGAAGGGGTAATGTATGGTGGTGGAGGCGGAGCGGCTGTGAAGTGCACAGTGCTGTGACATGAGGGTGAAGCGCTGATGCATTGAAGGGTATAGTGCTGTCTGGCAGTGAAGTGCTGTGGCGGTGATGGGTGCAGTGGAGCCCGAAGGACAGCAGCAGTGAAGGGGTAATGTATAGTGGTGGAGGCGGAGCGGTGGTGAAGTTTACAGTGCTGTGACAGGAGGGTGAAGTGCTGTGCTGGTGCAGTGCACAGTGATGTGATAGGAGCATGAAGCAGTGATGCATTGAAGGGTACAGTGCTGTGGCGGTAATGGGTAGAGTGCTGTGGAGCCTGAAGGACAGCAGCAGTGAACGGGTAATGTATGGTGGTAGAGGCGGAGCGGCAGTGAAGTTTACAGTGCTGTGACAGGAGGGTGAAGCGCTGATGCATTGAAGGGGACAGTGCTGTGGGGGCAGAGGGAAGTGCTGCGGCGGTGACGGGTACTGTGCTTTAGCCCCCTGAAGTGCTGTGGCAGAAAAAGTTAAAGGACCTTTGCAAAGGTTAACAGGAGTCCTGGCAGAGGGCGCTTGAGCGCTTCGCAGCTGTTTTCACAGATGCCCCCCAGCCCTAGGAGGCTGTAGTGCATGTGTGAAGCCTCCACTAGTGTACCTAGTGCAGGGAAAGCCTGGTCTGTGCACAGGGAGTTTTTTGGCTCAGACCACGTGTAACTTCCTCTACCTCTTTCCAGAACACTTCGCAGCTGAGGATGTGAAAACTAAGATCAATGAGTTGAACATGAAGTGGGAGTCTCTGAAGAACAAGGCGTCTCAGCGACGCCAGGACCTGGAGGACTCGCTTCAGGCCCAGCAGTACTTTGCTGATGCGAATGAGGCAGAGTCTTGGATGAGGGAAAAGGAACCGATTGTCGGGAGCCAGGACTACGGCAAAGATGAGGACTCTGCGGAGGTAGGAGCCTTGGGGTGTGCTGTGGCAGTGCCTGGGGTGGGGCACGTCTGTGAGGGGACTGCCTTCAGGTGTGGGGTGGACGGGTCCTGCCGGGTGGAGTGGTCCTGTGGGGTTGTCTGCAGATGAGAGAAATATCTATGGCAGAGCATCCCTCAGGGAAAGGGCAGAGGGCCTTGAGGGTTAAATGAGGGAAAGAACCCTCAGTGAGGGGTCTGCAGTCTTGTTTCCGAGTGAAGGGATCCTCCTGTGGAAAGGTAGAGTAGCCTTGAGAGTTAAATGAGGGGAAAGAGCCCTCAGTGAGGGGTTTGGAGTCTTGCCTCTCAGTGAAGGGATCCTCCTTGGTAAGGGTAGAGGGGCTTTAAGGGTTAAATGAGGGGAAAGAGCCCTCAGTGAGGGATCTGGAGTGTTGTCTGAGAAAAGTGAATGGATCCTTCTTGGGAAGAGGGGCCTTGCAGGGGTTAGGGGAAGGATAGTTCTACCTCGTTTATAGTTGTGCGTATTAGTAGTTATAGTTTGATTTTACGTGACTTTATTTTTCATTCCAACCTTCTCACCCACTGACTGGACACACATCCACCACTCCAGTCCTTCACTGACAATTCAAAGATCTCCAGAAAAGACCCCTCTTGTAGGGCCGATTGGGCATTGCTGCGCCAGCCCAACGTGAAGCAAGCGTGACGATAAAGCGTGCCACCTTCAAGTGGGCAAGGGCACTTGTTCCTAAGAGCGCAAGTTCCTAGTGGCCTTACACAGACTCCAATGTGAGCCTAGTCAGGTAGTGAACCGTGTACTCCTGAGTTCATTATTCTACATGTAGGTTACTCATACTTTCAAGAAAACCATACAGTACTTCGTAGAGCAACCAACGCAGACATTATGTACAGCTGTAACTAAAACTAGATGGATAGTACAAACACTATTTAAAGGGCAAATAGCATATTCAACCAGAAAAAAGAGGCTGAATGGCGTTTCCATGTAAGACGCATGCACGGCAGCCACATGGTCCTCAGAGCACACTTTAGAAAAACACTACTGTGTTGCCCTAGAGTCAAGGACACAGATTAGTGGGCAAAGCAGTACTAAGAAATCTGTTCACATCCACTCCTCCAACCCTCCTCCTTGTGGAAGGGTAATACTGCTAAGGTAGTCTGTGCCAACTGTGTGACTCTAGAAGAGATTTCACGATGCAGCTTCAAGCCCTGCTAGATTCACATGCAACACTCCCATCTCCCCACTGAAGGAGGCATATAGAGGGGGAAAGAATCTAAATGATGGCCACACACACGGCCATTGTGGGCTTACGGTTGATGTCATACCATGGCTCTGCCTATGTAGACACCCACTCACAAAACAAAGGTTTTGCAATATGTACTCTGACTCAACCGCTTGAAGGCAGAATTGTGTAAAGCATGTGAATCTAAGGGTGTCGTACTGCAGAACCATAATTGCAGATTGAGACCAGCTTTATAACATGTCAGTAATGTTTTCCTTACTCTTGATGGCAGCCTGCCAAGCGATGCCCCCCCCTCCCTCCACACTTAGTGATCAGGGCACTGCTGCTGTACATGTACGAATCCTCACCTCTACACCATATAGTGAACGTGTGTCCAGTTCTTCCCTGTTAACATTTTCACTTTCCATATTCAGAGCCCCACTCCTGACCAGGATCTCGCTGGGGTTGGAGCAAGCGATATCACTTCACGCACCCATCTCGGGTCTGAGCCTGAACGTACACCTATCGGCCTGAAGTTTTCATGCATTTCTCACTTGTTTCTCTTGGTTTCAGGCTCTTCTGAAGAAACACGAAGCGCTGATGTCTGATCTCACGGCCTACGGCAGCAGTATCCTTGCTCTGCGAGAGCAGGCTCAGTCCTGCAGGGTAAGGAGACCATCCTCTACTCCCCTTCCCACTTTGACGTATGGATTTAGTCTTCATCTAAAGATTGGGTGCAGGTAATGCTGTCCGTGAGCTAAGTTAAATCCATCCAAGAGTAGCATACAGACAAGCAGATTTTTTTTTCTGTTACTTGCAAACGTCACTATGGTTTTGTGCTTCAGAATGAAAATTGACAACAGCTGCTTTAGTGTAGAGTGGCCTATAGTGAATCTATAGCACGTATGATGATTTTCCAGCCATTATAGCACCATTTTTCTTTTCTCCTATGAAGCAACAAGTGGCACCCACAGATGACGAAACTGGGAAAGAGCTGGTTCTGGCGTTGTACGACTATCAGGAGAAGAGTCCGCGGGAAGTGACCATGAAGAAGGGAGATATCCTGACACTGCTGAACAGCACCAACAAGGTAATGTTTACTGCTGTCGCCAGATTTTTTCAGATAACTGCAGTAAGGGCCATCCAAACACCCCCCACCACCACCTATCCACCTTCCTCTTATTCTATGGTCGTTATACACAGAAAAGCTTAGTAGTTGCATCACATTCCCTATAAAAAAATCATAAGGGTCTGGGGTCAGCATCAGCACTGGCTTGCACGCAGGCCCTGCAAGGCTGTATGGGAAGACATGGGGGATCCCATAGCAAACCCCAGAGTACATGGTATCATGCAACTAACACTTTAACCAGTGTAGCTGCATGATTTAAACATGTTTGATACCAAACATGACTACGTTTGGTGAAGCCGTTAGGTAGTTGGACATCTCGCGGTGACCTTTAAATGTTTTCCCCGCACTTACAAAACCCAGAAAATGGAGTCTGAGGTTTGTAGGGGTACTCTGCTCATGCAGGAGTACCCTCACAATCCGAACCATGCACCCTGGCTGAAGGGCCTACCTTGGGGTGACTTAACGGGTCAAAGTGCAGTGACCGCGATATAAGGGGAACCTTACATCTGTAGTGAAAGGTGCATGCACCATTTCACGCAGGCTGCAACGGCAGGCCCGCAGACAGTTTGCATGGAATCCCATGGGAGGCACAATACATGCTGCAGCCCAATTTTGGGGAGGGGTGGTGCTGGTGTACCAATGCCCTGGGTACCTAATACCATACACCACAGAGTTAACTAGAGGTACACGAGTATGCCAATTGTGGGCTGTAAAAGTTACCATACAACTAAATTTGGGGGGGAGAGAACACTGGCACTGCGGTGCGGGTTAGCAGGATCCCAGTGTACTACAGTCAAAACACACTGACACCAGGCAGAAAGTGGGGGTAACCATGATCCTACTTTCCTCCACAGACCACTGTTTCACCAGCATTGAGCTTTGTCACCTGGAGTTCCTCAAAGCTCCCCAACCCCTGCTTGTTTACAGCTCTTTAGAAGGGCTCTGATCTCTAAAGCTTGTATCTAAAATGTGACTCTTTAAAACCTTGGCTGCAGCAGCCACAGTCCTCTATTGTACAGTGGTCGGTGTCTCAGGGACTGTTTGGGGGAACGGCTGAGGAAGCCTACGCATAGTGCGCTGCGCCCGTCCCCAAGCACCACCTGCCTTCACCCAGTCTGTCGTTGCAGTGTGGTATTTTTCAAGGTTCAGTGTAGTCCCAGGATCAGATCTTTCCCTTGGGTTACCCCGTGACGTATCTGTATCTTTGGCTCAGCGCTTTGATACAGCCTCTTTGGCAATACATTGATGGAGATCTGAGTTCACCAGTATGGGATCATACCATACCGAGAATAAACCTGGTAGAACCTGGCTCTCCGGATGGTCAATATCTGCACCATGACTGCAAGGTTCTGAATAACTCCTGCTGCTCCTTTTCTGTATGTGCAGTGGATTAATGAGGCAAAAAGCTCCATCCACCCTTCAGCGCAATTTCACATTCTGTGTTCTTGTGATCTGTGTGGTTCTGTGTACACAGTTCAGTCTGTTTTTTTTTTTATTTTTTTTTTAGGTTGCCTTTCTTTTGTATTAACTTATTTCCTGCAGGAAATGGAGCAAAGCCTTCACAATGCTCTCCTGTGTATAGTTGCTGCAGCTGCGTTCCTTCTAATGCTTCAAAATGTCCAAATGAGTTGCTTCGCCTCTAATCTGTTGAGGAAATTAGGAGGCTTCATTGCCTTGATGTAGTCCTCTGATATTGTATTGTAATAGTATGTTCGATGGCATCTGTCGCTGTAGATACGCATGTTTTGCATAGCTCGCCATCTGGTGTTGGGCCGGAGTGTTACAAGTTGTTTTTCTTTGAAGAAGTCTTTCGAGTCACGGGACCGAGTGACTCCTCCTTTTGTCTCCATTGCTCATGGGCGTCGACTCCATCTTCGATTGTTTTTTTTCCGCCATCGGGTTCGGACGTGTTCCTGTCGCTCCGAGTTTCGGAACGGAAAGATAGCTAATTTTGGAAGATTTTCGTCGGTATTGTTGCGTTCGGGATCGGTGTAGTTATTCAACACCGCGTCTAAGATCGAAGAGCTCCGGTGCCCTTCGGGGTAATTTTTTCGATCCCCCGTCGGGGCCTGGTCGGCCCGACCGCGTGCAGAAGAACGCCGATGGAACGGACCCCGTTCCGTTTCTGTCCCTAATGCAACAATAAATACCCCTATACAGACCAACACTTGGTCTGCAACCTGTGCCTGTCACCTGAGCACAGTGAAGACACCTGCGAGGCCTGTCGTGCGTTCCGGTCCCGAAAAACACTCCGAGACCGTCGAGCCAGAAGACTTCAGATGGCGTCCGTGCCGACAGCCCACCGGGAGTTCGAGGAACAAGAAGAGGAGGGAACCTTTTCGATCCAAGAATCGGACTCCGAAGGATTCGACGATACACAAACCGTGAGTAAGACGTCGAAAACCACTCAGAAGAAGATTTACAAGGCCCAGGGGACGCCACTGCCACCAGGCCATGGCTCGACCCATAAATTCGGTGACCGACCGTCGGCACCGAAAAAGGCCCAAACAGTGCCGAGATCGTCCGACCCCGGTCAAGACACCGGCACGCAGCCTTCTCGGGACCGAGAAAGTGCTGGAGACAAGCATAGACACCGAGATACCGGTGTAGACCCGGCACGACGCAGAGACAGCGGCACCGAAGAAGATCGACGCCGAGAGGTTTCGGCCCCGAAAAAGAAAAGTCACCTCGGAGCCGAAAAAAGATGCAGACAGGGTTTCGGTGCCAAAAAAAACTGCAACCGACCCAGTTTCAGGCTCTTATACAGAAGAGCACTCGCTAACCTCCCAAATGCAAAAGCATAGGTTTGAGGAAGAGCTACACTCAACTGATGTAGACCATACGCAAAAGCGTATTTTCATACAGCAGGGGACAGGAAAAATAAGCACCCTTCCCCCTATTAGAAGAAAGAGAAGATTGGAGTTCCAAACTGAACAAACACCACAAACAAAAGTGGTGAGAAAAGTTACCCCACCACCCTCTCCTCCACCTGTGATTAACGTCTCACCAGCACAAACTCCATCACATTCCCCAGCTCACACCACCATGAGCCAGGGTGACCAAGATCAAGACGCATGGGACTTATACGACGCCCCAGTGTCAGATAACAGTCCGGAGGCATACCCTACGAAGCCATCTCCACCAGAGGACAGCACTGCGTATTCTCAAGTGGTGGCTAGAGCAGCACAATTTCACAATGTAAGCCTCCACTCAGAACAGGTCGAGGATGACTTTTTATTCAACACACTCTCCTCCACCCACAGCTCCTACCAAAGCCTGCCTATGCTCCCTGGTATGCTCCGGCACGCAAAAGAAATCTTTAAGGAGCCGGTCAAAAGTAGGGCAATCACACCAAGAGTGGAAAAAAAGTATAAGGCGCCTCCTACAGACCCGGCTTTCATCAGTACACAGCTGCCACCAGACTCTGTCGTTGTAGGAGCAGCTAGGAAAAGGGCCAACTCCCACACATCTGGAGATGCACCACCCCCAGATAAAGAAAGCCGCAAGTTCGATGCAGCTGGTAAGAGTCGCAGCACAAGCTGCAAACCAGTGGCGCATCGCTAACTCCCAGGCACTACTTGCGCGCTATGACAGAGCCCATTGGGATGAGATGCAACATCTCATTGACCATCTGCCCAAGGACCTACAAAATAGGGCAAAACAAGTGGTTGAGGAGGGACAGACCATTTCCAACAACCAAATCCGCTCCTCCATGGACGCTGCAGATACAGCTGCACGGACAATTAATACATCTGTAACTATCAGAAGGCATGCATGGCTCCGAACGTCTGGATTTAAACCAGAGATTCAGCAAGCAGTTCTCAATATGCCTTTTAACGAAAAAGAACTGTTCGGTCCAGAAGTGGACACAGCGATTGAGAAACTCAAAAAAGACACGGACACTGCTAAAGCCATGGGCGCACTCTACTCCCCGCAGAGCAGAGGGAATTACAGCACATTCTGTAAAACACCCTTTAGAGGGGGGTTTCGGTGTCAGAGCACACAAGCCAGCACCTCACAGGCAACACCGTCCAGTTACCAGGGACAGTACAGAGGAGGTTTTCGGGGACAATATAGAGGAGGGCAATTCCCTAGGAATAGAGGAAAATTTCAAAGCCCCAAAACCCCTACTACTAAACAGTGACTCACATGTCACTCACCCCCTCCACACAACACCAGTGGGGGGACGAATAGGTCATTATTACAAAGCATGGGAGAAAATCACTACAGACACTTGGGTTCTAGCAATTATCCAACATGGTTATTGCATAGAATTTCTACAATTCCCTCCAAACATACCACCAAAAGCACAAAATTTGACAAAACATCATTCCAATCTCCTGGAGATAGAAGTGCAGGCACTATTGCAAAAGAATGCAATCGAATTAGTGCCAAACACACAAATAAACACAGGAGTTTACTCACTGTACTTTCTGATACCAAAGAAGGACAGAACGCTGAGACCAATCCTAGACCTCAGAATAGTGAACACATTCATCAAATCAGACCACTTCCACATGGTCACACTACAAGAAGTATTACCATTGCTAAAACTACACGACTACATGACAACTTTAGACCTCAAGGACGCGTATTTCCATATACCAATACACCCATCGCACAGGAAATACCTAAGGTTTGTATTCAAAATAATACATTACCAATTCAAGGTACTGCCTTTCGGATTAACAACCGCACCAAGAGTCTTTACCAAATGTCTAGCAGTAGTCGCTGCACACATCAGAAGGCAGCAAATACATGTGTTCCCATATCTAGACGACTGGCTAATCAAGGCCCATTCGTTAATAGAGTGCTCAAATCACACAAATCAGATCATACAAACCCTCTTCAAACTAGGGTTCACCGTCAACTTCACGAAATCCAACATTCTGCCGTGCAAGGTACAACAATACCTAGGAGCCATAATAGACACAACAAAAGGAGTAGCCACTCCAAGTCCCCAAAGAATTCAAAATTTCAACACCATCATACAACGCATGTATCCAACACAAAAGATACAAGCAAAGATGATATTACAACTCCTAGGCATGATGTCTTCATGCATAGCCATTGTCCCAAACGCAAGACTGCACATGAGGCCCTTACAACAGTGCCTAGCATCACAGTGGTCTCAAGCACAGGGTCATCTTCTAGATCTGGTGTTAATAGACCGCCAAACTTACCTCTCGCTTCTGTGGTGGAACAACATAAATTTAAACAAAGGGCGGCCTTTCCAAGACCCAGTGCCACAATACGTAATAACAGATGCTTCCATGACAGGGTGGGGAGCACACCTCGATCAACACCGCATACAAGGACAATGGAACGTACATCAAACAAAACTGCATATAAATCACCTAGAACTTCTAGCAGTTTTTCAAGCACTAAAAGCTTTCCAACCAATAATAGTTCACAAATACATTCTCGTCAAGACAGACAACATGACAACAATGTATTATCTAAACAAGCAAGGGGGGACGCACTCCACGCAGTTAAGCCTGCTAGCACAAAAAATTTGGCGTTGGGCAATTCACAACCAAATTCGCCTAATAGCACAATTTATACCAGGGATCCAAAATCAACTCGCAGACAATCTCTCTCGAGATCACCAACAGGTCCACGAATGGGAAATTCACCCCCAAATTCTGAACACCTATTTCAAACTCTGGGGAACACCTCAAATAGACTTGTTTGCGACGAAGGAGAACGCAAAATGCCCAAACTTCGCATCCAGATACCCACACAAACAGTCCCAAGGCAATGCCCTATGGATGAACTGGTCAGGGATATTTGCTTACGCTTTTCCTCCTCTCCCGCTCCTTCCTTATCTGGTAAACAAACTCAGTCAAAACAAACTCAAACTCATATTAATAGCACCAACTTGGGCAAGGCAACCTTGGTACACAACGCTGCTAGACCTATCAGTAGTACCCCACATCAAATTGCCCAACAGGCCAGATCTGTTGACACAACACAACCAAAAGATCAGACACCCAGATCCAGCATCGCTGAATCTAGCAATCTGGCTCCTGAAATCCTAGAATTCGGGCACTTACAACTTACCCAAGAATGTATGGAAGTCATAAAGCAAGCCAGAAGGCCATCCACCAGGCACTGCTATGCAAGTAAATGGAAGAGGTTTGTTTGCTACTGCCATATTAATCAAATACAACCATTACACACAACTCCAGAACATGTAGTGGGTTACTTGCTTCACTTACAAAAATCTAACCTGGCTTTCTCTTCCATTAAAATACACCTTGCAGCAATAGCTGCATACCTGCAGACTACCTATTCAACTTCCCTATATAAGATACCAGTCATTAAAGCATTCATGGAGGGCCTTAGGAGAATTATACCGCCAAGAACACCACCTGTTCCTTCATGGAACCTAAATGTTGTCCTAACTAGACTTATGGGTCCACCTTTTGAACCCATGCACTCCTGTGAAATACAGTTCCTAACCTGGAAGGTTGCATTTCTCATCGCCATTACTTCCCTAAGAAGAGTAAGCGAGATTCAGGCGTTTACAATACAAGAACCTTTTATACAACTACACAAGAATAAGGTCGTCCTAAGGACTAATCCTACATTTTTGCCAAAGGTTATTTCACCGTTCCATCTAAATCAAACAGTGGAACTTCCAGTGTTCTTTCCACAACCAGATACCGTAGCTGAAAGGGCACTACATACATTAGATGTCAAAAGAGCATTCATGTATTACATTGACAGAACAAAGAACATCAGAAAGACTAAACAACTATTTATTGCATTTCAAAAACCTCATGCAGGAAACCCAATATCAAAACAAGGTATAGCCAGATGGATAGTTAAATGCATCCAAATCTGCTACCTTAAAGCTAAACGACAGCTGCCCATTACACCAAGGGCACACTCAACCAGAAAGAAAGGTGCTACCATGGCCTTTCTAGGAAACATCCCAATGCAAGAAATATGTAAGGCAGCCACATGGTCTACGCCTCACACATTCACCAAGCACTACTGTGTAGACGTGTTATCCGCACAACAAGCCACAGTAGGTCAAGCCGTATTAAGAACATTATTTCAAACTACTTCCACTCCTACAGGCTGAGCCACCGCTTTTGGGGAGATAACTGCTTACTAGTCTATGCAAAACATGCGTATCTACAGCGACAGATGCCATCGAACTGAAAATGTCACTTACCCAGTGTATATCTGTTCGTGGCATCAGTCGCTGTAGATTCGCATGTGCCCACCCGCCTCCCCGGGAGCCTGTAGCAGTTTGGAAGTTACCTTCAACTATTTGTATATGTATCATCTCAACCTTAAATAGGTACATACTTAGTCACTCCATTGCATGGGCACTATTACTACAATTCAACTCCTACCTCACCCTCTGCGGGGAAAAACAATCGAAGATGGAGTCGACGCCCATGCGCAATGGAGACAAAAGGAGGAGTCACTCGGTCCCGTGACTCGAAAGACTTCTTCGAAGAAAAACAACTTGTAACACTCCGGCCCAACACCAGATGGCGAGCTATGCAAAACATGCGAATCTACAGCGACTGATGCCACGAACAGATGTACACTGGGTAAGTGACATTTTCATTATATAGCACTTACTACCCCTGACGAGGTGTCAAAGTGCTTTTCAGCGAGTAGCACGCTACTCCGGAGGAATTAGTGGTGGATTAGTATAGAGAAATCGGAGTACAGTTTTAGCATTATTATAAGTTAATTTGAGCAGAGGATATGTGAGTTTGTTAGTTGGACTGAATAGAGTAATGGAGGGATAGAGGAGGGAAGAATCCAGAAGTGTTAATTAGGGGTTTATAGTAATAAGATGAGGCTTGGGATGAGTAAAGGAGAGATGGAGATCACAGTAGCAGGAGGGGTTTTGGATGAGTCAAAGGTGAGCTAAATGAGGGAGAATTTAATAGGGTGTTTAGCAGATCATGGTAGTAAATTGAGGTTTGGGTGAGCTAGATGTGGAAGAGGAGGGAAGAGCTTAGGCAGGGTTATTTTGGAGATGAAAGTAGTAGAATGAGTTTGGGATGAGTCACAGTGGAGATGGAGGATAGATTGATAGAGATATAGGATGATGGGGAGACAGAGTAAAGCTTACAAGAGAGTAAATTCATATATTTTATCTATTTATAATTTTATTTATATATATATATATTTTTGTATTTAATTTATTATTTTTTTACTTTAGTTTACTTATTTATAATTTGAATTTTATAGGTTTTATTTAATTTATTTTTATTAAAGTTTTCTCTAGTACAGTAGGACTAGAGTAGTAAATAAATAGATATGTTAATACATAGGGGAATATATGTTCAAGGAATATAATAATTGGGTATAATATGAGAAGAAAAGTAATTTGAAGTTATCAATCAAAAGCAAATGGGTGGACTGTCAACATACATACTGATTAAAGCATGTCAAGGAGAGACAGCTGATGCGTTGCCTAGGCTCCACATGTCACCGTAGTGGTAATATTACTCTGAATCCTTAGAGTATCCTTCATGACTTACCTGTGCTCGTTTTCTCGCTTGAGAGTCACTTAAAGTTGCAAGCAGTTGATCGCGTACAGGGGTGTCCTGCAATTCTTTTCTTGACACCAAAAAATTAATTTAGATGGGGTACAGCGGCTGGACAGGCTACCATCCAAAGTAGTAATGAAGGTCCACACAAGACTTCACGATGAGGGCAGGGTAAACCTTATCTAAAATGATCCTACATCAAACACGACATACATGTTTGTGACACTACGCCACCTGCCTGTGCTGAAGAACTGTTGTTGACTAACGAGACCCTTTAATGTTAACAGCAGATCTGAAGCTTATCAGAAACCTTGGGTTCGATGGCATCTGTCGCTGTAGATACGCATGTTCTGCAATAGCTCGCCATCTGGTGTTGGGCCGGAGTGTTACAAGTTGTTTTTCTTCGAAGAAGTCTTTCGAGTCACGGGACCGAGTGACTCCTCCTTTTGTCTCCATTGCGCATGGGCGTCGACTCCATCTTCGATTGTTTTTTTTCCGCCATCGGGTTCGGACGTGTTCCTGTCGCTCCGAGTTTCGGAACGGAAAATTAGCTAATTTCGGAAGATTTTCGTCGGTATTGTTGCGTTCGGGATCGGCGTACTTTGATTCCACACCGCATCGAAGATCGAAGAGCTCCGGTGCCCTTCGGGGTAGTTTTTCGATCCTCCGTCGGGGCCTGGTCGGCCCGACCGCGTGCTGAAGAACGCCGATGGAACGGACCCCGTTCCGTTTCTGCCCCAAATGCCACAATAAGTACCCTTACACAGACCAACACTTGGTCTGCAACCTGTGCCTGTCACCTGAGCACAGCGAAGACACCTGCGAGGCCTGTCGTGCGTTCCGGTCCCGAAAAACACTCCGAGACCGTCGAGCCAGAAGACTTCAGATGGCGTCCGCACCGACAGCCCAACGGGAGTTCGAGGTACAGGAAGAAGAAGGTACCTTCTCGATCCAAGACTCAGACTCCGAAGGATTCGACGATACACAAACCGTGAGTAAGACGTCGAAATCCACTCAGAAGAACATTTACAAGGCCCAGGGGACGCCACTGCCACCAGGCCATGGCTCCACCCATAAATTCGGTGACCGTCCGTCGGCACCGAAAAAGGCCCAAACAGTGCCGAGATCGTCCGACTCCGGTCGAGACACCGGCACGCAGCCTTCTCGGGACCGAGAAAGTGCTGGAGACAAGCCTCGACACCGAGATGCCGGTGCCGACACGGCTCGACGCCGAGACAGCGGCACCGAAACAGATCGACGCCGAGAGGTTTCGGCCCCGAAAAAGAAAAGAGTCACCTCGGAGCCGAAAAAACACGCAGACAGGGTTTCGATGCCGAAACAAACTGCAAGCGACCCAGCTTCAGGCTCTTATACAGAAGAGCACTCGCTAACCTCCCAAATGCAGAAGCATAGGTTTGAGGAAGAGCTGCAAGCAACTGATGTGGACCATACGCAAAAGCGTATCTTCATACAGCAGGGGACAGGAAAAATAAGCACCCTTCCCCCCATTAGGAGAAAGAGAAGGTTGGAGTTCCAGACGGAACAGACACCACAACCAAAAGTGGTGAAAAGAGTTACCCCACCACCCTCTCCTCCGCCTGTGATTAACGTCTCACCAGCACAAACTCCATCACACTCCCCAGCTCACACCACCATTAGCCAGGGTGACCAAGATCAGGACGCATGGGACCTATACGACGCCCCAGTGTCAGATAACAGTCCGGAGGCATACCCTACAAAGCCATCTCCACCAGAAGACAGCACCGCGTATTCTCAAGTGGTGGCTAGAGCAGCACAATTTCACAACGTAAGCCTCCACTCAGAACAGGTCGAGGATGATTTCTTATTCAACACCCTCTCCTCCACCCACAGCTCCTACCAAAGCCTGCCTATGCTCCCTGGTATGCTCCGGCACGCAAAAGACATCTTTAAGGAGCCGGTCAAAAGTAGGGCAATCACACCAAGGGTGGAAAAAAAGTATAAGGCGCCTCCTACAGACCCGGCTTTCATCACTACACAGCTGCCACCAGACTCTGTCGTTGTAGGAGCAGCTAGGAAAAGGGCCAACTCTCACACATCTGGAGATGCACCACCCCCAGATAAAGAAAGCCGCAAGTTCGATGCAGCTGGTAAAAGAGTCGCAGCACAAGCTGCAAACCAGTGGCGCATCGCGAACTCCCAGGCACTACTTGCGCGCTATGACAGAGCCCACTGGGACGAGATGCAACATCTCATTGAACATCTGCCCAAGGACTTACAAAATAGGGCAAAACAAGTGGTTGAGGAGGGACAGACCTTTTCCAACAACCAGATCCGCTCCTCCATGGACGCTGCAGATACAGCTGCACGGACAATTAATACATCTGTAACTATCAGAAGGCATGCATGGCTCCGAACGTCTGGATTTAAACCAGAGATTCAACAAGCAGTTCTCAATATGCCTTTTAATGAAAAAGAACTGTTCGGTCCAGAAGTGGACACAGCGATTGAGAAACTCAAAAAAGATACGGACACTGCCAAAGCCATGGGCGCACTCTACTCCCCGCAGAGCAGAGGGAATTACAGCACATTCCGTAAAACGCCCTTTCGAGGGGGGTTTCGAGGTCAAAGCACACAAGCCAGCACCTCACAAGCCACACCGTCCAGTTACCAGGGACAGTATAGAGGAGGTTTTCGGGGACAATATAGAGGAGGGCAATTCCCTAGAAATAGAGGAAGATTTCAAAGCCCCAAAGCCCCTACTATTAAACAGTGACTCACAGGTCACTCACCCCCTCCACACAACACCAGTGGGGGGGAGAATAGGCCATTATTACAAAGCATGGGAGGAAATCACTACAGACACTTGGGTTCTAGCAATTATCCAACATGGTTATTGCATAGAATTTCTACAATTCCCTCCAAACATACCACCAAAAGCACAAAATTTAACAACACACCATTCCAATCTCCTGGAGATAGAAGTGCAGGCACTATTGCAAAAGAATGCAATCGAATTAGTGCCAAACACACAAATAAACACAGGAGTTTACTCACTGTACTTTCTGATACCAAAGAAGGACAAAACACTGAGACCAATCCTAGACCTCAGAGTAGTGAACACTTTCATCAAATCAGACCACTTCCACATAGTCACACTACAAGAAGTATTGCCATTGCTAAAACTACACGACTACATGGCAACTTTAGACCTCAAGGATGCTTATTTCCATATACCAATACACCCATCGCACAGGAAATACCTAAGGTTTGTATTCAAAGGAATACATTACCAATTCAAGGTACTGCCTTTCGGATTAACAACCGCACCAAGAGTCTTTACCAAATGTCTAGCGGTAGTCGCTGCACACATAAGAAGGCAGCAAATACATGTGTTCCCATATTTGGACGACTGGCTAATCAAGGCCCATTCGTTCAAACAGTGCTCAAATCACACAAATCAGATCATACAAACCCTCTTCAAACTAGGGTTCACCGTCAATTTCACAAAATCCAAAATTCTGCCACGCAAGGTACAACAATACTTGGGAGCCATAATAGACACATCAAAAGGAGTAGCCACTCCAAGTCCACAAAGAATTCAAAATTTCAGCACCATCATACAACGCATGTATCCAACACAAAAGATACAGGCAAAGATGGTATTACAACTCCTAGGCATGATGTCATCATGCATAGCCATTGTCCCAAACGCAAGACTGCACATGAGGCCCTTACAACAATGCCTAGCATCACAGTGGTCTCAAGCACAGGGTCACCTTTTAGATCTGGTGTTAATAGACCGCCAAACTTACCTCTCGCTTCTGTGGTGGAACAACATAAATTTAAACAAAGGGCGGCCTTTCCAAGACCCAGTGCCACAATACGTAATAACAACAGATGCTTCCATGACAGGGTGGGGAGCACACCTCGATCAACACAGCATACAAGGACAATGGAACGTACATCAAACAAAACTGCATATCAATCACCTAGAACTTCTAGCAGTTTTTCAAGCACTAAAGGCTTTCCAACCAATAATAGTTCACAAATACATTCTCGTCAAAACAGACAACATGACAACAATGTATTATCTAAACAAGCAGGGGGGGACGCACTCCACGCAGTTAAGCCTGCTAGCACAAAAAATTTGGCATTGGGCAATTCACAACCAAATTCGCCTAATTGCACAGTTTATACCAGGGATACAAAATCAACTCGCAGACAATCTCTCTCGAGATCACCAACAGGTCCACGAATGGGAAATTCACCCCCAAATTCTGAACACTTATTTCAAACTCTGGGGAACACCTCAGATAGACTTGTTTGCGACAAGGGAGAACGCAAAATGCCAAAACTTCGCATCCAGATACCCACACAAACAATCCCAAGGCAATGCCCTATGGATGAACTGGTCAGGGATATTTGCTTACGCTTTTCCTCCTCTCCCTCTCCTTCCTTACCTGGTAAACAAACTCAGTCAAAGCAAACTCAAACTCATATTAATAGCACCAACTTGGGCAAGGCAACCCTGGTACACAACGCTACTAGATCTATCAGTGGTACCCTGCATCAAATTGCCCAACAGGCCAGATCTGTTGACACAGCACAACCAAAAGATCAGACACCCAGATCCAGCATCGCTGAATCTAGCAATCTGGCTCCTGAAATCCTAGAATTTGGGCACTTACAACTTACCCAAGAATGTATGGAAGTCATAAAACAAGCAAGAAGGCCATCCACCAGGCACTGCTATGCAAGTAAATGGAAGAGGTTTGTTTGCTACTGCCATATTAATCAAATACAACCATTACACACAACTCCAGAACATGTAGTGGGTTACTTGCTTCACTTACAAAAATCTAACCTAGCTTTCTCTTCCATTAAGATTCACCTTGCAGCAATATCTGCATACCTGCAGACTACCTATTCAACTTCCCTGTATAAAATACCAGTCATTAAAGCATTCATGGAGGGCCTTAGGAGAATTATACCACCAAGAACACTACCTGTTCCTTCATGGAACCTAAATGTTGTCCTAACTAGACTTATGGGTCCACCTTTTGAACCCATGCACTCCTGCGACATACAGTTCCTAACCTGGAAGGTGGCATTTCTCATCGCCATTACTTCCCTGAGAAGAGTAAGCGAGATTCAGGCGTTTACTATACAGGAACCTTTTATACAACTACACAAAAATAAAGTCGTCCTAAGGACCAATCCTAAATTTTTGACAAAGGTTATTTCACCGTTCCATCTAAATCAAACAGTGGAACTTCCAGTGTTCTTTCCACAGCCAGATACCGTAGCTGAAAGGGCACTACATACATTAGATGTCAAAAGAGCATTGATGTATTACATTGACAGAACAAAAAACATCAGAAAGACTAAACAACTCTTTATTGCATTTCAAAAACCTCATGCAGGAAACCCAATTTCAAAACAAGGTATAGCCAGATGGATAGTTAAATGCATCCAAATCTGCTACCTTAAAGCTAAACGACAGCTGCCCATTACACCAAGGGCACACTCAACCAGAAAGAAAGGTGCTACCATGGCCTTTCTAGGAAACATCCCAATGCAAGAAATATGTAAGGCAGCCACATGGTCTACGCCTCACACATTCACCAAGCACTACTGTGTAGACGTGTTATCCGCACAACAAGCCACAGTAGGTCAAGCCGTATTAAGGACATTATTTCAGACTACTTCCACTCCTACAGGCTGATCCACCGCTTTTGGGGAAATAACTGCTTACTAGTCTATGCAGAACATGCGTATCTACAGCGACAGATGCCATCGAACTGAAAATGTCACTTACCCAGTGTACATCTGTTCGTGGCATCAGTCGCAGTAGATTCGCATGTGCCCACCCGCCTCCCCGGAAGCCTGTAGCAGTTTGGAAGTTACCTTCAATTATTTATATATGTATCATCTCAACCTTAAATAGGTGCATACTTAGTCACTCCATTGCATGGGCACTATTACTGCAATTCAACTCCTACCTCACCCTCTGCGGGGAAAAACAATCGAAGATGGAGTCGACGCCCATGCGCAATGGAGACAAAAGGAGGAGTCACTCGGTCCCGTGACTCGAAAGACTTCTTCGAAGAAAAACAACTTGTAACACTCCGGCCCAACACCAGATGGCGAGCTATTGCAGAACATGCGAATCTACTGCGACTGATGCCACGAACAGATGTACACTGGGTAAGTGATATTTTCATTTTGAAACCTGTCTGATCTAAATGTTATTACTCTCTCCTTTTCAGGACTGGTGGAAGGTGGAGGTGAATGACCGTCAGGGATTTGTGCCTGCGGCGTACGTAAAAAAGCTGGACCCTGCCCAGTCATCGTCCCGCGAGAACCTTCTTGAAGAGCAGGGCAGCATTGCCCTGCGACAGGAGCAGATCGACAACCAGTAAGACTTTTCAAGAGTCCCATCTGCGTCAAGTCTCTTGATCATAGGTTCCTGCATATGGAAAGGCCAGAGTCTGGAAAAAGATCTGCATCTCTCCAGCAAAAGTAGAAAAGAGTGAGCCCTTGCCATGCCGCAGGGCCTGAAAAGCCACTGATCAGAGTCCGTTCTCCTTCCCTATAACTGCTCGGCCTCTTCTGCCCGGGAGCCATGTTACCAGCACCGCTCCTCTTTACTGCATTCCTGTTATGGCTTGTCTTCTAACCCACCTAGTCTCTTCTCCTTTTCCCTATATTTTGTGTGAAGCTCCTTTTCTACCTCAGCTTCCTGATGTCTGGTTTTCAATTGCACTGAAATAATGGATATTCTGTGGGGTTACCAGATGTGTCTGGCACAGGGACAGCACCTAACAATTGTGATCTGTGTTGCAGTTCAACTACAGTATGGTTGTCCACCTCATTTTTTATTTTGACCCATTTTCCAGGTGACACTTGTAAGATTTACCTTACCATGAGGTTAGGTGAGCGAAAACCGAGTATTCAGTCCTTTATTCTTATTTACAGTTGTCTCCATATGCGGGATGTTGAGATGGTGTATCCTGTGGGCAGGTTGGAAGTTCCTTGAGAGACTAGTCCTGCATTGTGACAGCTAATAGTGACAGGCAGTTGTCGGGCATAGGATGTGTATGTTTGAAGATGGGAGGCAGTGCGCAGGAGCGAAGCAGCTGCTGCAGAGGGAAGGGTAGGAACCACTTTAGGACACCAATGGGGGACCTTACAGGTTTCATTGTAGTGTGGTAAAACTGACCTCTCCTTGGGATGTAGAGCAGAAAAGGTTCGCCAGCAGAGTAGGAGGGGATTTGCAGTTCACAGGACAGACTAAACGGACAAGTAGTAGTTATTGTGGCGTGAGCGATGCGCCCGGCTGCTCTGGCAGGCCTGGGGAGATGCACAGTGATTGTTCCAGAGCTGGCTTAACGCAGATGTGAAAGAGATGGCGTTGAGTGAGGGAGCTGTGCAGATGTTATTGTGGTAGGAAGAGTTGTGCAGATCTTAAAGCAGGGAGTTTGCAGGTCTCCTGGCTGAGGGGGAAGAGCTTTCTGACTGTCATGGCTGAGGGTAGAGAGCTCTGCTGTTCCATAGCAGAACATTAGGATCTGTGACTGTCATGGCTGAGGGGGTAGAGCTCTGCTGTTCCATAGCAGAACATTAGGATCTGTGACTGTCATGGCTGAGGAGGGAGAGCTCTGCTGTTCCATAGCAGAACATTAGGATCTGTGACTGTCATGGCTGAGGAGGGAGAGCTCTGCTGTTCCATAGCAGAACATTAGGATCTGTGACTGTCATGGCTGAGGAGGGAGAGCTCGGCTGTTTCATAGCAGAACATTAGGATCTGTGACTGTCATGGCTGAGGGGGTAGAGCTCTGCTGTTCCATAGCAGAACATTAGGATCTGTGACTGTCATGGCTGAAGAGGGAGAGCTCTGCTGTTCCATAGCAGAACATTAGGATCTGTGACTGTCATGGCTGAGGAGGGAGAGCTCTGCTGTTCCATAGCAGAACATTGGGATCTGTGACTGTGATGGCTGAGGAGGGAGAGCTCTGCTGTTCCATAGCAGAACATTAGGATCTGCGACTGTCGTGGCTGAGGAGGAGAGCTCTGCTGTTTTATAGCAGAACTTGTACTATAGGATCAGTGACTGTCCTGGCTGAGGAGGGAGAGCTCTGCTGTTCCATAGCAGAACATTGGGATCTCTGACTGTCATGGCTGAGGAGGGAGAGCTCTGCTGATTAATAGCAGAACATTGGGATCTGTGACTGTCCTGGCTGAGGAGGGAGAGCTCTGCTGTTCCATAGCAGAACATTAGGATCCTGTGACTGTCATGGCTGGGTGGTGCTGCCATGACACCATGATATGATTGTGGCTGGATTGCTAGAGGCGAGTTACTGATGTGCTGGCCTGCAGCACCCTTGCTTCACCCTGTTCACAGATTATGGCATTTGGTTTTTCTCCCAGCTGTTTCTTAACTGTATTTTTTTGGGGCCACAGGTGGTTACATGTATGAAGATCCCAGACACGGGTGGGTTTAGTCTGCATGGGGTGTTTTCTTTGCTTCTCCAGTGCCTTCATATTTAATACTCTGACTGTGGACTGTTCCAACCTGCTCTGCACTTACTCCCCTGAGAGTCTCCCAACCAAAGCACTGCTGTGAGCTTCTTTCCTTTTTGTTAATAATACTAATAATTTTGCATGCCTTGCTGTGCTCCCTCTGTCTGTGCAGGGCACCCGCAGCTAAGGAGGCCGGCAGCGTATCTCTGCGCATGAAGCAGGTTGAAGAACTGTGAGTAGGTCCTGCTTTTGTTCTGCGTCTGCCCCCCATGCTTCCGTGGTGCACCCTGTAACTTTGTTTAGCACTCTCCGGCCTGTTCTGGGGTACCCCCGTGTGTTCAGGGTTGGTGTCTGCTGCATTTATTTTTGAGCTGGTGAGTGAGGCTTCGGTACCATGCTTGCCGGAGCGTTGGGATCTGTAATGCATTGTGTGAGCCGCAGTGTCCCGCCAAGGTGTGCTCGATAGGTAAACGTCTCAAATGCTCTGCTAAAAAAAAGGGTAAAGAAAACGTGAGGTAAAAAAAAAGTTTTGGGTAATGTTAGGTGTGGTCCCTGTTGGTGGTATGCACAGTCCCCCTGTCGTTTCTGCCCAGCGTTGGCTCACACCTCGCATTACGCACCCTCTTGGCTTCCTTTCCCTTGTATTTTGGGCTTTAATCAGAAAGTGCGCTTGTTACTTGTTGGAGTTTGAAAGCTGAAGTGTGCGCTGCTTTTATCGTCGCGTGGTAAGGCACGGTTTTTGGTGGTGGTTCTGTAGCATAGATGAGCCCTCACCTTTCCTTACATTGCATAAAGCAAGTACTGTCACCTGGTCAGTGACACAATTCATCGGTTCTCAGACTTCTGGCTATTCCTGGAGTATCTCAGGAAAACAAACTGACTCTCTGCCCTGGTTCTACCCTTTTTCTGTTTCCCTGCCCTGCCACCTCTGTTTCCTGCCTTGCACCTCTCTCCTCCACCTGTCTCCTCTCTTCCTTTGTCTCCCTTCTTCTCTACTGGCCTGTCCTCCCTGTCCCTCATCTCTCTGGTGTCTTCTTCCTACTCTCCTCTCTGCTCTGCTCCTCCCTTCCTCTCTGCTCCTCCCCTCAGGTATGGCTCTCTGCTGGAAATGGGCGAGAAGCGCAAGGACATGCTGGAGAAAAGCTGCAAGAAGTTCATGGTCTTCCGTGAGGCCAATGAGCTGCAACAGTGGATCAACGAGAAGGAGGCCGCCCTGACCAACGAGGAAGTGGGCGCTGACCTGGAGCAGGTGGAGGTGCTGCAGAAGAAGTTCGATGACTTCCAAAAGGTGAGCATCCTACACCCTCCTTGACAGGCAAACCAGCAGCTCATGCGCTGCCATCTTATTTTTTTTTCTTCTTTGCAACATTTAATTCTTGACAAAACATCACAATTACATTATGAACAGCTGACACTGAGTAACTGTCGTATCTAGTAAACCCTGCGAGGTCGGCAGTAGACACAGTACTTGATCCCACCCGGAATGTAGGATCAACTGTGCACCGTCCGGACACGGGGTCTCGTTGACGGAAGCGACACAAGACAGCCAGTCGTTTTACAGCAAGAGAATAGGGTAACGTGGAGGTGGGGGAGGGAATGAGGCAAGGGGAGAGGAGGGCCAAGGGAACAGGGGAATAGTGAATAGTGCTGGAGAACAAAGGCATTTCCAATCCAGAGCTGTAGCATGATTACACAGAAATCTAACGTCCTCATAATGCTACCAAGAAGAACCACAGAGGTAACATCTGTGCTAGCACAGTTTGTCGCCCGGCCTCCCGCCTCGTGGCTTGTGTCCTTGGAGTAGAGTGCCATTTCATGCCCCCATCCACACCTCGCCCGTTGGACGCTCGATGTCTCGCCACCTTGGCTCTACCTGTTTGCAAGCGCATTAAATGGAATGTAGGCCTGGACTGGAGCTGGGATGTGCATGAAAGTATCAGAGCCCTCCTGAAAGTGTCCTATTAATCGGTGTTTGTATCCTGCGGCTCCTGCACCATCTCGGCCAGGGCTGGGGGTGCGGGAACTTTAGAAGATAGTCTGTGGCGGCTCTTAGTGCAGAAATGGGATGTGCAGGGCTTGGACCCTTAACAGAGCGAGACTGAGTCTTTTTTTTCTTTAAGGATTTAAAAGCCAACGAGTCTCGCCTCAAGGATATCAACAAGGTGGCGGATGACCTGGAGTCGGAGGGTCTAATCGCGGAGGAGGTGCAGGCTGTGCAGCAGCAGGTGAGGCGTTGTCCGCTCCCTACACGCGACCCCGCACCTTTGCCTTGCTCGCCTTGGTAGCCGTGTTCACTGTTTACTCTTTCTTTCCTTTCAGGAAATGTATGCAGCACCACGGGTAAGTGGATCGCTCCCGTGATCCCCTTTCTGTCTGTATTGTCTCTCAAATAAGGGTTTATTTGTATTTCGAGATGATAAAGCGCCTCTTGTGACATGATCACTCCTCCACCCGAACGTTTCAACTGATGCTGCGTTATTTCGACTCTGTAGTGAACTGGACCCTGCTGTCCAGGCCCCAGTCCATCTGCTCTGACCCCTCAAAAGTGTATGTGGAATCGGCTAATCCTTGATTGGCGCAGTTAACTTACTTACATGACCCTAGTTTATGGTGCATTGGGTACCCAGGGCTAGTATTAAATGTCGCCAGTCACCTGCAGCATTTCTTATGCCACTTCTGTCAGGGCAAAGTGAAAACATTGCTGTCGGCATGCCATCGCAGCCAAGGTGGGCAGCTTGTAAACTACCAACTGACATGGAAAATAACCCTTTTGCCAGGTCCAAATCTTCCTTTCTAATACCTAGAAGTCACCCCAAAGGAAGGCCGTCTAACTCCGTAAGATAGGGTGGTGATATTAAATGGGCATGCTGAATTAAACTTTAAATATCCTGACAATAAAAACTCGCAGTGCTCGTTTTTACTCCAGTAAGGCCAGTAGCGTCATTATCTAATATGACGTTTAACTGTCCTTTTGCAGTAAGTGCTGACTTCCATATGGGACCACTCAATATGGCACTTCAGGGTATCAAATGAATTGTTACCTTAAAACCATCTCCTTTCAGGGATTGGATTTAATGTTCCGTTTAAGCGGAGGAAACTTCGGTACCACTTTCTTGCCCAAAACTGCGATGGCCCTTTCTGACAATCCTTGGCTGTTGTCCACCCGAGGCAGCATGCTGTCCCCTTGCTAGCAAGTATGAAATGCTCCAGGGAACAGAGGGAGGAGGTGTGACCTTCTCCAGCGGGAGGACTAACAGGGTGTTGCCCTAGATGGCCCGTCTACGTCGAGGCACCCGCCTCACAACTTGGCCTACCCTCGCTCTAAGTGAATGGCCTAAAACACTGAGTTTCAGTTTGGGATTTGGATAATTTTAAAGAAAATACAGTGACTGGTGTGAAGAATAAGACCTGAATCTGTGCTCTGCTAATTTGAAGGACATAATCTTAAAAAATACTAAGACTCCGTAGGTGGTGTTTTAAACATCACAATGTTGGCAAAGAATGTGAAGTGATCCATCTTCCTGCCTTGTTCGGCACAGCTTTGGGGTTCTGTTCGGTCAGTCTGTTACAGTTGTATCGCGTGCACTCTTCATTTCATGTTTTGTGTTGCAGGACGACACGGATTCCAAGACTGCATCACCATGGAAGGTGAGGATGTCTCCACACGTCTCCTTGTATTGGATAGTTTTAGCCCCATGGGGTTGGAAGGGCAGTGGAGCATTCGGGGGCCATTTCTGTGTCCGTATCACTCACTTTACAGTGTAAGAGCCGGGTGAGGCCTAAAGCAGTGATTTGTTGTGCGAAGCATCATGGCTCAGGGAGGAAGTGGCATGAGGTTGAAAGGGGAGGTTATAGCATCTGACCTTGAGAGACAGTATTTGTAGTGGGAGAGTAAAAGTGGACTGAAGAAGGGCTTGAGGCAGATGATCTGTGAATTGTTCTTTGTTTTATGATGTGTGTTATGATCAGGTGAACATGCTCTTGTTTGCGATGCAGATAATTACTTACTGATTTGTGCACCTGGAGTGTCTGATCTGCGTGACAAATGGGTTTGTTTGTGGTATACTTTTCTGGGATATACCTTTGGGGGCCTCTAATAGCCTGTCTTGTGCTGAATTCACTCCTGACTGTCAGATTCTTTAAGCTATGTTTACTTTCCTCCCTCTAGTCTGTTAAGATGGCTGTGCACTCGGTGGCAACCTTCAATTCCATCAAGGTAAGAAGGATTTCATTAGGTTTTGTGGCTCACATGAGGCTGCCCTCTCCAAGGGTACAACTGCTGTATGTAGTTTCTCTGTAAGGGGCCTGTTGTGGGAGCCCTGCTTCTGCAGGCGCGGAGGGACATTCCTGGCCAGTCGCTGGTGTCTTGCTAGTAGGTCGTGGCGTGAAGGCTGCTTAGTGAACCTTGGGGATGGGCTCGTTTCCCTCTCTAGTTTGTCCCAAAGTCGAACAGCAATTACTACAAAGCAGTATGGGGTGCAAAACAATAAGCTTGTGAGGTGGAAGATTTTCCACAAATGACACATCGACTGGTAGAACTCTGGGCAGACATAAAGGGATCCGAAAGCCTTGTGCATTGGATTTGAGAATAACTTTCCATTCCCTGGTTTGTTGATTCTTTTAGAAGAGACACCAGAGATTAGTGGTTTGATTAGCAGAGAAAAGTTGATAGTTGACACCATACGAACCACCAGGAAGGATGATGCATCCTGGCAAACGACTCCTGACTGTCCATAACTGGATGACTGGCTGCTAAAAAGCAGCAGTAGCCAACAGCAATGTCTCACTCAGATCCAACTAACAGCACGCCTCCTCCGCAGATCAGGGTTCACGGTCTATGCCAAAAAGTCTAGTCACACCTCAGTCCTCCACAAACACAACCCTCTTTGGGAGTGAAACTAAATAAAGTAACCAGTAAAGCTTACAGAAGCAACAAGAGCGTGATGTCCATTCACAGGCGGATTCCCCCACACCAGGCGCCACGTCCTATAGTAGTCAGGTCAAGCATGAAACTGTTTGCAGAGACTTCCCCTCCCAGCAGATGACTTCTTGCATTGCAGTACTTGCAAATGCAACAGCAGGAATCTTTTCTGGTTTTACATGCTCTGTGTAGGAAGCTGGCTATCTACGCAGTTTACTGAATGTAGGGGTACGCTATGCAGATAGTAAATGCCCCCCTTATTGGCTGAGAGGGATGAAAGTAACCACCATAAATGCTCTTTTGTGGTAGTGCGGACAAGCCGTTTACGTTTATCGGAGGGCAGTGCTAAGCATTTGTTGTACTCTGAGGCACTAACAGACACACTCAAGAAGTTCGAGACCAATTTAGAAAAAATAGTACTGATGTTTATATTATTTTCGATACCAATGTCTTCGGAATTACGCAAGTACTGTACAAGATATCCACTTTTACAGGTAGGCAAAGATGTCACTCAAATGCGTTTGTTTACATGCCCTGGAGTGTCTGGATGCAGAGGTGCTGGGTCGATTGGTAGCCTTATGCACTGCACCACTGGTGAAGAAAGGGGGCGCCTAGAAACAGGCTGCTGGGAGGGTTGCAGGGCCTGGGGACAAGTCAGGAATCTCCCAAAGGGGAGCTTAGTTTGTGAGGGTTGATTGTGGACCCAGGTCGGGGAGCTCGGGTCCAGAGGGTCTTGGACTGCTGTCCCGGTCCATCAAATGTGCTCACTGTGCCTAGTCAGACCTGCAGAGGGTGGAAGAAAAACCCTCTTGACCACTCTTGGTGTCCGCTTGCCGCTGTGGTGACTACACCCCCTATATCATCACTTCCTGTGGAGGGTGGGCATAACCCTGTCCCAGAGTTCCTAGTTCCACCCAAAAAAAAACAGACATGATAGCAGAACCCTTCCTTTGTGGAGCACGTTGGATTATTTAACTGTGCTTTTGCAGCACAAAATATGACACAAATATTTTAAGATTCAATTTTTTTCAGCTCCCTGAGGTAGACATTAGTAAAGCCAAGGACCTTGTAACAGGTGGTAATAAATCTTGCAGGCTGTGTTGGTATGTAAAGGAATTACTGCCACATTTTTTTGCTTTTGTCCTAATTTGCACACAGCAAGGAAGAGATGTTTAAGAAATGTTTTAGTAGATAGCTAAATAGGAACTTAACTGATATTGTGATGTCCGAGTGGGGCTGATTTACAGTGAACGGAAGCATTTAAGTTTTTAGACTTGGTAATTAAAGAAATGACTGCTCATATTAGTAAATGTTGATTTTAAAAAAAAGCTTGTAGTAGCTTTCCCCACACAGGATGGGGAGAGGTTGTATGTTTTTCTCCACGGGGCAGGACATGGGTTTCAGTGGCTTATTTTAGCTCGTGGTACTGGAGCGTGTGGCCTTTCACCAGTTCTTTGTTCATTATAGACACAAGGTTAGCTGGGCTCCTTCCTCAACAGACAGAGTGAAGGCCGTCTGAAGTGTGCTGCAGACAGGAGACGAGGATGTGGCAGCCTTCCTCCTCTTACGTTCAGTAGTTGGGCTGTATAGTGCCCCAACAATGGGAATTGTTCTGCAGGAGCTTCCCCCATTGACAACATAAACATATGATAATCATGTCTTTACCATGCTGGCTCTTTAATTTGTGAGTTCTTACACTCTGTCTTTGTTTATTCTGTCTCCCTTAATTCATTACTTTCACTCTAATGGATGTTGAACTTGAAAGTTGTATATTGCTGAAAAGCAGCACCTGGTGTCTGTCTTCTCTCTCCCTCTTGGCAGGAGTTGAATGAGCGATGGAGGGCCTTACAACTACTGGCCGAAGAGAGGAGTCAGCTTCTCGGCAGCGCACACGAAGTGCAAAGATTTCACAGGTAATAACGGGGTGCAGTCCTGTGAGATTTAGCAGATAGTACTTAGTGATTCTTTTTTGTTTTCACCTCAGCCCAGTTCTGATCTACCTTTCAAGCAGCATAGCCCCACTGGTCTGCCTGGGTAACTTAAGACACTCTGCAGATTGTATTGATCTTCCAATGTAACTTTGCCTAAAACATTCTAGGTGTAGAAACGTTTAAAGAAAAGTTCTCAGGGTATTAAGTCTGAATCATGTCTACAGATCTGTCAATAGTTGTTCCATAATATATGCTGTCGTTCATTCAGCTATGGTGTGCGCTGCAGGCTCTATTGTGTTAACAGGCAAGATTGATTTAGTATGTTTTGCAATTGAGCAAGTCAAACAAATGTATTAAAATGTCCATTGTCTCAATTTACAGTGTCCTCTATCTGTTTTCCAACCTGTGGTCCGGGGACCGTTGGGGGTCCGCGAAGCCTCCACAGGGGGTCCGGACTGCTTAGAAAATTAAATAATAACAGATCAGGTCACCAGCTTTCAGTAATGACTCATTGGGGGCTACTGTGATTCCAATAATGATTCAGTGGGTGTCCCCGGATTCCAGTAATGATAAAGTGGGGGTCCACAGAAGTCAAAAGGTTGGGAACCACTGCTCTATCTAAATGCCCCAATAACTTTCAAATTGAGAATATTTCATGGCATCCTCAACTCAGTATGCTGCCTCCAATCCAGTTCACTTATGTTGGCATAAGAGGAGCATATCTGATACCCATGACTGTTCCCCGGTTGTGCGGATGATGCGCACCCTTTAACATGAACACTTGTGGAATTCATTTTGTTTAACAGTGTGCATCTTGGTGTGTTCTCTATAGTGGCTTGACCCAGAACATTGAAAAGATCTTCTGTCCTCCAACCCTTTGTCTCTGTTTATTGCACCTTTTGGGAAGGTGAAACTACAAAGTTCAAACAACTGGTCATCAGTCTAAGAAATGTAATGAGAGGAGATCCACGCAGTCGGTCGTTGCAGCAGGTGCCTGCAGATGCTGGGGAGTGACTCCTTCACTTCAAGGGAGATTCCTTCTTTCTTCTAGTGCAGACTGAAGACATGCTGCCCTCAGTGGATGCATAGCCAGTGGAAATGTTGCAGTTGCTGGCATGAGCACTGGACATTTTTTTTTTAGATATCTTATAGTGACCTGGTGCAGTGACCTGTAGTGAAAATGGGTGCATGCACCCGTTTCATGTAGACTGGAGTGGCAGGCCTGCAGAACCATATGCATGGGCTCCCTATGTGTGGCAGAATAACTGCTGCAGCCCGTAGGGACACCCTGGAACCCTAATGCCCTGGGTACCTAGGTACCATATACAAGGGACTTCCATGTGTGACCACTGTGTCAATTGTAGGAAGAAAAAGGTACAGTTACCAAGTTAGGAGGGAGAGTGCATAATCACTGGGGTCCTAGTTAGTGGGGTCCCAGTGAACAAAGGCAAACACTCGTGACAACAGGTGGAAAAATGGGGGTAACTATGCCAAGAAAGAGGGTACTTTCCTACAGGTACCCAGGCTACTGGGGCACGAGGGGTTCCCCATGGGCTGCAGCATGTATTATGCCAGCCATGGGGAGCCCATGCAAAGTGTCTGTGGGCCTGCCATTGCAGCCTGCGTGAAAAGGTGCATGCACCCTTTCACTACAGGTCACTGCAAGTCACTCCTATGGCTGGCCCTCCTAGCCCAGAGGACAGGGTGCAGGTCCCTGTGTGTGAGGGCAACCTTCAGTTTCATTGCACTTGACTTCGTAAGTGGAAGGGAATCCATGCTACCTGTGTACTGAACAAAGGTTACACAATGGTAACTCCAAACCTGGGCATGTTTGGTATGTCACATGTCTGAATCATATCCAATACTGTTGCCAATATTGATTACATGATTCCATGCACTCTATTGGCTCCTTGGAGAACTCTCCCCCCAGTATTGCTCCTGCCAGTCTTATGGGGTTTCCCGGGCAGCCAGCGCCTCTGCCGTCCTACAGGCAGGCTTCTGCCCTCCTGCTGCTTGACCAGCTCAAGCAGGGGAAGGCAGAGCAAAGGATTTCCTATGGGAGATGGAGGCAACCCCCTCTCTCTTGGAAATAGACATTACGTGGTTTGGGAGGGGTAGCCTCCCCAAGCGAAAGGATGCTTTGAAGAGAACATTTGGTGCCCTCCTTGCATAAACCGTTTTGCGCAAGTCGAGGGATCCCTGGCCCCTGCTCTGGCACGAAACTGGACAAAGTAAAGGGGAGTGACCACTCCCTGTCCATCACCACCCTAGGGGTGGTGTCCTGAGTTAATCCAGGGAGTTAATCCAAGTGGCTACTTGATTCTGCCATATACCTAAATAGGGTATTCTAGGGACTTATATGGGGGCACCAGAATGCCAATTGTGGGGTGTGCAAAGTCCTAAGCAACCAAATTACAGGGAGAGAGCACAATCACTGTCAAATCATACTGGCAGCAGGCAAAAAGTGGGGGACGTATGGATTTTAGTGATAAGGAAGCAGTGTCTTGATTCAAGCAGTCCCTCATTTTTTCCTCCATGTTTTCTTTTTTCTTGCAGAGATGCCGATGAAACCAAAGAGTGGATTGAGGAGAAGAACCAGGCCCTCAACACAGACAATTATGGGCATGACCTGGCCAGCGTTCAGGCTCTGCAGCGGAAACATGAGGGCTTTGAGCGTGACCTGGCGGCTCTCGGTGATAAGGTGAGATTCCCGGAGACCTGCCTCCCCTGCAGACCCTTCTTTGCCCTTGTTGCAACCATGTGGAGCCCCCTGTCGCATTAGTTCTGTAGTAGTAAACAACAGCATCTCCCTGGCACAGTTTCTTGAACGCTCGCATTGTATCATGTATGTCTTGTCAGTGTGCCCTGCACTCTGCCTCTCTTGCTGCCACGTGCTTCGCAGACCCAGAGTTGCATTTATTCCACCATCTCTGCTCTACAGCAGGTTTTTTCTTGTCCTGGTCCCATGTTTCCATCTTGCTCTTCCTCCAGGTGAACTCTCTTGGGGAGACGGCGGAGCGCCTCATCCAGTCGCACCCGGAGTCTGCAGAGGATATCCAGGAGAAGTGTACTGAGCTCAACCAGGCCTGGAGCAGCCTGGGGAAACGGGCTGACCAGCGCAAGGAGAAACTGGGCGACTCTCATGACCTCCAGCGCTTCCTCAGCGACTCAAGGTACAGCCTGCTTGACTCTTCTGAGGCAGGGGTGGGGTGACTCGGGTGAACAGGACCGTGGATCCATTTTCGGCCCACAGATCAGATCGTGTCCCCTCTGATCGGAATCAATCACTGCTTGTGCCGTCTGATCTCTACCTCTGACACACGACCCCCGTGTGAGTGGCCATCCATCCGGTGACTGTTAGTATGAGTAGGTTTGTGCCCAAAGATTTTGCGCTCTGATCCTACCCGTGTCTGTCCTTTACTTGTGCACTGTCCCACTGCTCATAGCTGCCCATCGGTGTGTTGTGCCCGCAGATCTCTGGGCATCAGTACGCGTGTGCCCATGAATCTTACCTCTGCCTGCTTACAGGCTTGTCCCTGCCTGTGCAGTCAGTATCATTGTCCCCCACAGATCCTACCTGGGTCCATTGGTGTTTTTTCTATGATCCCTCCCTGTGATGTTTGTGCCCACGCATTGTTTCAGTTCCCTTCCAATAGCTTGGACCCTCTTCCTTTGTAGGATTCAGTGCTTTCAGGTTTTTGTGAGTTTGCATTCCTGACGCTCCACTATTGCCCAGGCAGCCTGGTGCCACTATGCATGGCACTGTTGAAGATCACACATCTTGACTTTCGCTGGAAGGGACATTTTGAAATGTTCCCTGTGTTTTTCTGGGGATGTGCTGCACCTGGTGTGATGAAAGCGTACATGGGAGCATTTGCGTAGTGTCTCGTGCAGTTCAGCATTGCTTACAGAACTCGTCTCCCACTGTAACGACTCCTCACACTTCAGAATGTTCAGTGTTGCAAATTACTAAACTATTCTAACATTTTCTGTCCAATGTTTCCCTTCTAACACGAAAGGGACCTCATGTCGTGGATCAACGGAATCCGAGGGCTTGTGTCCTCCGATGAGCTGGCCAAGGACGTGACAGGAGCCGAGGCTTTACTTGAAAGGCACCAGGTGAGGAACGCAGCATCTTCACGAAGCAGGCTTAGAACATGTGCCGCTGAACAGATCCTGCCCATTGGCTTACCTGTCTGCTAATGTTTTTTTCTTCTTTAGGAACATCGCACGGAGATTGATGCCAGAGCTGGTACTTTCCAGGCATTTGAGCAGTTTGGCCAGCAGCTGCTGGCTCGTGGGCACTATGCCAGCCCAGAGATCAAGGAGAAGCTGGATGTCCTGGACCATGAGCGAGCCAGCCTGGAGAAGGCCTGGGTCCAGCGCAGGATGATGCTGGATCAGTGCCTGGAGTTGCAGGTAGTGCCCTTGTGGTGCTTCAGAGTTCCTTTGTGTTGTCCAGTTTTGTTTCTTGCCCGTTTCAAGACCTTCCGTGACAACAGTCTGTTTTTGCTTTCTGAAGCTGTTTAACAGGGACTGCGAGCAGGCAGAGAATTGGATGGCGGCGCGAGAAGCCTTCCTAAACAGCGAGGACAAAGGCGACTCCCTGGACAGTGTAGAGGCGCTCATCAAGAAGCATGAAGACTTTGATAAAGCCATCAACGTCCAGGTATGACCTGGGGGATCGTTGGATTGGTTAAGATTGTAGGATACACTGACTGGTTCACAAGAGCTGGCCTTATTTAAACCTCTTCTAGATGCTTGTGGCCGGGTTTCTCTTTTAAAACCTGTAAAGAATGCTTGTTGGCTGGAGGGACAGAGCACAATTAGACTTAAGAGAATTTAGGAAATGAAAGGGTGGGGTGTTGGAACAAACTAACCTGAGAAGATTTGTCTCTTGAACAGGAAGAGAAGATTGCTGCCCTTCAGTCTTTTGCTGATCAGCTGATTTCTGGAGACCACTACGCCAAAGGAGACATTTCTGGCAGGTGCAATGAGGTGTTGGATCGGTGAGTATTTGTGGCACTGCTGGGATTCGCTTGCTGCAGAGGCTGCATATGTTTCTTAAGGCATACCGTGCATGTCTGCACTGAGATCTTGAGGTCTTATTAACAAGGTTTTTATGAAATACCTTTAGCATCTCTTCCATAGTGAAACATTACGCCCTCTTTTAGAGGGTGGCGTCTGTCCCTTCTGGCGCGCCACAAAGGAAGAATATAGCAACACTCCCTCACGTTCTTCTCTCTTGTCTCCCTCAAGATTACTTTTGTTTTGGTTCATGCTCCCTCAGCCAAGCATCTCCCTATATGTCATGCCCATACACCCCTAACTAGGCCTACAACAACACGGTGACATCCCCCTCCCTCCCACCCCACTACCCTTTGTACATGATCCTGAATCATTTCCTCCCCGCACACGCACATTGCCTTACGGTCTCCCCTTTTGCAGTGCTCCACTGCTCTCTTGGTATGTTCATACCATTATGGTCTTAACGCATGTGTAAGTGCATTTTAAGTCAGCTCCTGTGTTGGCTTGCTGGCCTGCAGGTGGCGCCGCCTGAAAGCGCAGATGATTGAGAAGCGGTCTAAGCTGGGCGAGTCACAGACCTTGCAACAGTTCAGCCGTGATGTGGACGAGATCGAGGCCTGGATCAGTGAGAAGCTGCAGACCGCCAGTGATGAATCCTACAAAGACCCCACAAACATCCAAGTAGGTGGCCATTGGGTTGTGTTACTAAGGCCAGTCTGTGTTGTGAACTATAACTGCCCTTTACCCCAGCTGTAGCTCCCACAGGATGGCGAAGACGTCCAGATGTCATTCTCCAAGGCACCTTTTCTTGCCACCATTACTGCCTGCCCCTACTTAGCTGGCCAGCAGAAGGCATACCTATTGCCTAGGCGCACGCGCCTGCTGCTGCTGCATTGCACCTCTGCATTTTCCTTTTAGGATGACTGATGGACGTCTTAGTCAGGGATTTAACTTTGTAGCTCCTAGGACCCATGTCATGTTCTACAGATGAATGTGATCTCACGCTGCATCATCCTGTTGTCTTGTTTTGTGTGAGAGACAGATGGTAGTGTTCATGTCATGAGCCTTCCCTGCTGTTTTGAGGGTTGAGGTGATCGCTTTCCCAGTCTGTGTCTGCTAATGGTAGGCTTTATGGCTAAAGTGAAGTATCTGATATGATGTTTGCAGCCTGGCCTAGAGTAGAAATATCTACATCCAGTGTTAGAGAAGATTGTGACTCTGTGTGTGTGTGTGTGTGTACACTGCCTTGACCATCAGCCTCCAGTACAGCTGTGCACATGCTTTGGGGTCCTGCAGGCTGGTTCTGCGCACAGTGTTTAGTGTCTGGGTGCACAAGCTACTCCCTAGGAAGTTGCAGTCTTTAGATGTACCATGTGTTACAGGTGTTTACACACCCTGCTGCGCAGGATCTTGCGTTCTGGTGCTGTTTGCCGGGGCTCTTGGTACTTACTCTAAGTACCACTTAAAGTGCGTTTCCACAAGCTTTGATCTTTGAATTTGCGGCATTTGTGAACGCCACTGGCTGGTGGCCAGCAAGATAATCTAGACTAAAGTTAAATGTGATGAGAGGCTCCAGCAGACCACTTCTGTGCACCTGTGGCCTGCCGTCTTGCAAATGACTATAGAGTAACAACCACTTTAATCCACCTGTGCCCTGCCTTTGAGGCTCCTACCAACCCCTGTCACGCTCCAAAGACTCCTGCAGCTGTTGCAGCATGAATCTTTTCTGGTTTCACATGCTGTGCAGTATTTCGAGGTCACCCTGTGTAGTGCAGTTGTTTTTGGTGTAGCTATTTCCACAGTGTAGAAAAAAGCGGACTCCAGTAGTGATATGAAAATAGGTGCTAGGGAATCCTGCCTTTTGATGGTTCAGTGGACAGCCGAGAGCTCACTGGCCAGCAGTGTAGTTGCTTAGACAGCATAGACCTGATGCATGGTGAGCAAAAACTCATCCAAGGGCCCCTGGACATGCAGAGTTGTAGATACGTGAGGTACGTCCTCAGATGTGGGAGCCGGTTAGTCTCAGGGCTTTACACTGTGGTCCTTGTGCTTGCGCCACAGTTCACTCAGAAGTCGTTAGAGCCTACGGCTTGCAGCTGTGTGCACAATGAGGACGCCAAGGCCTGCAGCTTGAGGCTGTGTGCACATCTGTAATGGAGGTATGCAGATACGAAGTGTGACCTTCCAAACATGGTCCTCTGTATAAGTTCAGTGTTTGAATGGCTGTCTTTGTGCAATTCCCTGTCTTACACACTTTCAAAAGAAATATACTGAATTCATTTTCTTAATCTGTTTTATAGCTTTCCAAACTGCTGGTAAGTTGAGCTGTTAATTACACAACTGTGTAACGTGGTCCACGTGTGTAGAATAAGTGTGGCCACCCGTCTGGTCTTGTCTAGTTTTAAGCTCCATCATCCATCGTCTGTCTGTTCAGTCTTCTTCTAACCCATCATTGCCTTCCATCCAGGTTCTGCTCTTCCCCAGTGTACCCGTCTGGCTTTTCTCATGTAGTGGTTACTCTTACTCGTTTTAACTGGTGTTTGGGCGAGTTCTGCATGGTGTGGTTTTACCAGAGGACAGGAATTGGAGTAATGGGAGCTCTCAGGCAATGAGTGGGGTCACTTGATGTCTGTCCCTACCTCCCAGGGCCTCCTTAGTGTGGGATCAGAGGGAAACACCGAAGGGTCTGCAGACCTCCTGGGAGTCACCCACACAAAGCATCAACCACAGTTTGTGTGTCTTGATCTTCTTTGTGAGTAACTGATTGAGTTAGAATGAAACAAGTGGAGTTAGGGGTTGAGGAGTTTAATGGGGTGCATGTTTAGGGGTGTAGGGTCTGTTCAGTCGCACTGGATGTGAAGGAATGTCTTTGTTATGCATTGGGCTGAGCACAGGTAACACACCATGCAGAACAGTTCATGGCAGCGGTGTTCCTTTGTCCTGTAGCTAGCTCTCCTTTTTCAGGAGACACTTGTCCATCCTTATAAGCGCCCATTGTGGTCTACCTTCTGTAAAGTGTCCGTCTTGTGGCTCTTGTATATTGTACTCTCAAATATAACCTCTCACCCCCAGCCCAAATCCTTTCCCAGTTCCCTTCCTTAATATTTACAGACACTTCCTCTTCTCTTAGAGACTCTCCAGTCCAAACACAACCCTACCCAAACAGCAGGAGCTGAGTAGTGTGCACACATCTCACCTTCGGCTCTCTGCCCAGCTTGAACCATTGTCTGGTTAATGTTCTCTTGTTACTTCTGTCAGAGTAAACACCAGAAGCATCAGGCCTTCGAGGCAGAGCTCCATGCCAATGCAGACCGAATCCGCGGTGTCATCGACATGGGCAACTCCTTGATTGAGCGCGGGGCATGCGCTGGCAGCGAAGACGCAGTGAAGGTACGTAGCTTGTTCAAGAGTTCTGTGAGCCTTAGCTGGGTCCTGCTATGAAGGCGTAGGGGTTGGGCTTTGCCCGTTAGCTACCATCCTTGGTCTCCATGAAGCTTCAGGCTCAGTTTGTTCTGCTTGAAGTGAATTCTGGATTCTTTGATGCAGTGCAACGTGTGTCCTTGTGGTGGTGTTGGTTGATCCAGATCTAGCTGTGCACTTCTGGGTTGTGCCTACTAGAACATTTCTAGGTGGGCAGTTAGTGCCTCGGCAACCTCTGTACAGCTGTAGTTGCATAAATAAGTGCGGGGTCCATTTTGGTACAACACCAGCTGCGTAGCTTGGGGTGCCCGATCATAGAATCACGAGTCCCAAGTTCAAGGGTTTTCTCTTGCTGCAAGGTACTGTCCCGGGTGGCGGAGGGGAGTGTTCTTTTGTTGCAGCTCTGGGGCCCCCGTTGTTTCACACCCATGGACTAAAGCTCTTCTTTTCATTGGTAACTTTTGTGTTGAGGAATACTTGCAATTATTCGGGGAGGGCCTGGCCTGACCAGTATAGCTGTCTGCAGGACCTAATATTACCTAAGCTATACATGTAGAATGATAGTTTGCTCCACCCAGAGGATTTTCACTCTCTCCTTATACTGTTGGCTGTTTATGTATACATTTGCATTCTATTCTGTGCTTGGATTGCAGTACACAACTGTTGTTCATCTCTATAGTAGTCTGAATCAACACATTCATGTCTTTGTCAGTGGTTGAGTCTTGGATGGCGTAGGGGGCATTACTTTATTTTGAACGTTGCTTATTACCTTTGCCCTACGCAGTGCTGAGTCCAGCCATTCACACTCTCCCAACCCCCACAGGTGCGTCTGGCTGCCCTGGCCGACCAGTGGCAGTTCCTGGTGCAGAAGTCAGCGGAGAAGAGTCAGAAACTAAAGGAAGCCAACAGACAGCAGAACTTCAACACTGGCATCAAGGACTTTGACTTCTGGCTCTCGGAGGTATGTACCAGACACCTGTGCTCTGAACGGTCAGTTAATGAAAAACCTCTCTCATTGGTAAAACCCTACCAGCCAGATGCATGCGATTGTGCAGGGAAAGCCTGTTTGGCTTTGAAACGTTTGGAAAACAGTTCAGCAAGAAATTAGTTTTTCATACCCAGCCTCTCAGGGAAGGTTTGGCTGAATCGGAACAACTAACAGATGTAACCTATTCCTAGGTGGCTGGTTGTACCGCTCCAGAGAAAATTGATTTCCGAAGGGCGGTAGACCTACAAGCCTTGATTGGTCGGATTCTTGAAGATGGGAATGGGGGGCTGATTCTGTAGCTGTGGCTCAAACGGATTCCTGAAGGAGGTTTTGGGGTTGGGTGGGTGTGGGGAGGTGGTCGCTGTTTGAGTTGGAAGACCGAGCCGTGCATACACCTTTCCTTTGGGCTGATTGTTTGCGGGTGGGGGCTATAGCTGCAGATCAAGCATGATTGCGATGCTAGCTCTTACTCAAATGTGGGTGATCCCTAGAGGACAGCTTTCCCTGGGGCATGTCAAACTGATGTAGAGCCTTGGATCTCACTTGTACGTGGGTCTCATTCCAGCATTTGTAGTTGATTTGTAATTTTTTTTTTTTATGTTTCTCCCACAAGTTCCTTACTTGATTAACACACACATTTGGGTTTGGGGACATAATAAAAATTCTTCCCTTCCCTCCACATTCCTTTCCACTGTTTCCTGATACTTGTTTGTTGTGCCGCCTGCAGGTGGATGCTCTGCTGGCATCGGAGGATTATGGGAAGGATCTGGCGTCTGTCAATAACCTGCTCAAGAAACACCAGTTGCTGGAAGCGGATATCTCTGCCCACGAGGTAAGAAAGTCCTGACTTTGCCACCTTGTCTCAAAGGAAGGGTGTTCAGAGTGCCCGGGGAGAGCTTCTGCAACAACCAGGGAATGTTTTTTGGGTCTAAGTGTCTGACCCCGGGGGAAAGACATGCTTGGTAGCTAGGAAGCGCTGGCTGAGGTATTAGAGGCCAGTATCATAAGCTGATACAGAGTTGGGAACTTCCTCAGGAAAATGGATCCATTTCTCAGTGCCTATATCATCTTGTGGCATAATGCTCCCTTACCTGTCGGACCTCTCTGAGTTCAGTAGCACAGAAAACAGCAGAAGCCTCACTCCACACTTTAATTTTGTGGCCCTCTTAAACAGGACACAGAGTATGAACTTTACCCTCAAGCCCTCACAGACTCCCTCGCAGTCAGGGAAACACCTATGACCTATACGCTACCCCAGGGGTTTTAGGACATCTTTTCGTACCTATTTTTATCTTCACAAGGCACATCTGGCATACACATCTATATCCAAAGAGGGATTACTCCTCTCTTTAAATTCCTGTGGTGAAGGTGTTCATGAGGGACTCAGCAGGTGTATCCCCAGGAACACCTGTTGCACCTTCTTAGAAACTAATGTAGTTCTCACGAAGCTCAAGGACTTGGCAGTACCTTTCATGGAAAGTGGCTTTTCTCTTAGCAATAACTTCACTCAGGTGCATCAATGAACTGCAAGCTCACTATTGTAGAGCCTTTTTTTTACAGGTTCACAGAGACCGTGTTTTTTTATTACGAACCCCAAGTTTGTGCCTAAGGAAATATCAGCATTTAATGTGGATCATTCAGTTGAGCTGCCGGTATCCTTTGAACACCCTGGTTTTGTAGCAGAAATCCCTGACATGTGAAACAGGCATTAATATCTTATTTTGATAGGGCTAAAGCTATTCGTAAGATCGGTCTACAATTTGTGGCCCCCTGTAAAGTTCAGTCTTTTGAAAGCAGGCATTGTAGGGTGGATTGTTGAATACTTCCAGACTTGCTATGCAAATGTTCTAAAGTGTGCTCTCCGTACCTTCGGGAGGCACTCTACATGTACGAAGGGGCCACTATGGCTTTCTTGGGTAACATCCCATTAGCTGATATTTGTAAAGTTACTACTTGATCAGCTCCATCCACTTCCACCAAACGGGACTGTGTAAACACATTAGCTTGTCAAGGAGCCGTATTTGGCCAGACTGTATTAGGAACTTTGCTTCAAACATTTGCATCATCGTGTTAGACGCTGCAAGGAGGAAACTGCTTTACAGTTGATGTAAAGCATGTTTATGTACAGCCACACATGCTGCAAACAAAATAAGCTTTGCACCATAAATCTTTTTCTGGATTCACATGCTGCGCATCTATTCTGCAATCTATTGGTTTGGTCCGGAATAGTGCCTTGGCCTTTTTTTTTCTTTCTTTTCTTTCTTCATGTGTGAATGGTTTGGTCAGCGTCGACCATCATGTGGTGGCAAGTTCATTCCTTATGTCAAGTTGGATGGCGCCCTGGAAGTTTATGTTCATTGTTGACATATAAAGACTTTTTTTGCCGTTGGGTCTGGAAGCACACCAGAGGAGCTTTTGAATAATATACAAGGATCTACAGAGAAGAGAGGGGTTAATAAAAAAAAAAAAAAAAAATGTGGGGGGTGACCCCAAAAGAGGTCACCACCAGCCACGAGGAATATCAAAGCCAGGAGATAAGCTTCCCTCGGAGAGGAGATCCCCATTGCTGGAGGACACAGAGCTGGAGAATACGGACGAGAGGGACAGATAAGTCATTTGGAGAACACCCCTTTTAAATTCTTTTCAAACTGGCACCACAAATTTGCACAGAGGGATCCACACAAGGTCTGTATCATACGCCTTCCGACGGATCACAATGCTGATAGATTGCGAGGCCTGTGCCGAATTCCTTCGTAAGACTCGAGTGCAGATTAAATCAGTGACTTTCACAACATGTCGTGGCTGGCACTCAGAAAAAACAGGAATCCCTGAAGGACATGGGTCTCCATTAACAATGAAGAAAATGGTGAAGAAGCTGTGCTGGCACAGTGAGGGCAGCCCGACATTCCTTAGGGGATGTTGTCAGCATCGAAAAAGCAGAAGAAGCAAGGAAATCGGCCAGGGATGCAGAAAAGAGAAAGATAACGAAAGCCCCAAAGAATCCGAAGGCCACCTTAACGTTGAAACTATCGACGAGCAAAGTTTGGCACAAACACAGAACTGCACGGGTCCCAGCCAAAGGACACCGTTGGGGGCAAGCCTTTAAAACAAAACTATGGCAGGCACGAAGGAGGGGCCAAAGGACACAAAGCAGATTTCCTCAAAAAAAGAAAATCCTCCTCAACGACCGGCACTGAACCCTCGCGGTCAAAAGGAAAAGACTATGACTCGGTTGAAATGGCAGCTCTCCTGCAGCATAAGAAGTTTGACAACTCCCTCAAGAACTTTTGGATCCCAGCGAAACCCTCGAAGCAAAAGGACTTGAGAGAAGATTTCTGGACATTGAAGGCACCTCAATGCCAGAATCGCATGAGGAAGAACAGGAGGACCTCTTAAATTACAGGGAGTGCAGAATTATTAGGCAAATGAGTATTTTGACCACATCATCCTCTTTATGCATGTTGTCTTACTCCAAGCTGTATAGACTCGAAAGCCTACTACCAATTAAGCATATTAGGTGATGTGCATCTCTGTAATGAGAAGGGGTGTGGTCTAATGACATCAACACCCTATATCAGGTGTGCATAATTATTAGGCAACTTCCTTTCCTTTGGCAAAATGGGTCAAAAGAAGGACTTGACAGGCTCAGAAAAGTAAAAAATAGTGAGATATCTTGCAGAGGGATGCAGCACTCTTAAAATTGCAAAGCTTCTGAAGTGTGATCATCGAACAATCAAGCGTTTCATTCAAAATAGTCAACAGGGTCGCAAGAAGCGTGTGGAAAAACCAAGGCGCAAAATAACTGCCCATGAACTGAGAAAAGTCAAGCGTGCAGCTGCCACGATGCCACTTGCCACCAGTTTGGCCATATTTCAGAGCTGCAACATCACTGGAGTGCCCAAAAGCACAAGGTGTGCAATACTCAGAGACATGGCCAAGGTAAGAAAGGCTGAAAGACGACCACCACTGAACAAGACACACAAGCTGAAACGTCAAGACTGGGCCAAGAAATATCTCAAGACTGATTTTTCTAAGGTTTCATGGACTGATGAAATGAGAGTGAGTCTTGATGGGCCAGATGGATGGGCCCGTGGCTGGATTGGTAAAGGGCAGAGAGCTCCAGTCCGACTCAGACGCCAGCAAGGTGGAGGTGGAGTACTGGTTTGGGCTGGTATCATCAAAGATGAGCTTGTGGGGCCTTTTCGGGTTGAGGATGGAGTCAAGCTCAACTCCCAGTCCTACTGCCAGTTCCTGGAAGACACCTTCTTCAAGCAGTGGTACAGGAAGAAGTCTGCATCCTTCAAGAAAAACATGATTTTCATGCAGAACAATGCTCCATCACACGCGTCCAAGTACTCCACAGCGTGGCTGGCAAGAAAGGGTATAAAAGAAGGAAATCTAATGACATGGCCTCCTTGTTCACCTGATCTGAACCCCATTGAGAACCTGTGGTCCATCAAATGTGAGATTTACAAGGAGGGAAAACAGTACACCTCTCTGAACAGTGTCTGGGAGGCTGTGGTTGCTGCTGCACGCAATGTTGATGGTGAACAGATCAAAACACTGACAGAATCCATGGATGGCAGGCTTTTGAGTGTCCTTTCAAAGAAAGGTGGCTATATTGGTCACTGATTTGTTTTTGTTTTGTTTTTGAATGTCAGAAATGTATATTTGTGAATGTTGAGATGTTATATTGGTTTCACTGGTAATAAATAATTGAAATGGGTATATATTTGTTTTTTGTTAAGTTGCCTAATAATTATGCACAGTAATAGTCACCTGCACACACAGATATCCCCCTAACATAGCTAAAACTAAAAACAAACTAAAAACTACTTCCAAAAATATTCAGCTTTGATATTAATGAGTTTTTTGGGTTCATTGAGAACATGGTTGTTCAATAATAAAATTAATCCTCAAAAATACAACTTGCCTAATAATTCTGCACTCCCTGTACAAGGAGGGAGAGTCTAGCAGGGCAGAGAAACTGAGCTGGTTTGCAGACGAGTGGCAGGATCTCTGCTGAATCTTCAGAAGGAGTTGACAGCTACCGTTCGAGGATGTCGCACTGGACAACCCGTCAATTTACAATGGACCAATAAAGAGGGCGGCAGACCTATATGTGGTCTGGCTGGAGGAAAAAAGGGAGGAATCTTGCTTCTTCCTAAAACCCTGATGCCATCTCAGCGGCAAACCTGTGCCTTCCAGTTGCTCCCCAGAATTATAGACAAGGGCAAGAAAGCCTTTAAGGAACACTAAATATATACACCAGCAATCCGAAATAGGCATAGAAAATGTTAGAAATCAGTACAAATACCAATAACCAATAGTGACCTTAGGGGGAGCCCAAACCATATACTACAAAAATGGAATGCGAACACAGGACCCCCACGTAGGTAAATGGAATGTGTAGAGAGGAGCTGGGAGTACTAGAAAACCAGAGGTAAGTAACACAGTATCCCCCAGCGACCAGGAATGCAGGAGTAAAACACTGGATTTTCCCCAAACCACCCAAAAGGACGGAAATGAAGAAAGACACCCAGAAAAGCCTGCAAGAAACCAGCGGTGCATTCCTGTAGAAGACCTGTGGAGAGATGGGACCGAGTCCAAGAGTCACAGTGGAGTCCAGGAGGAGTAGGAGCTACTACCCACCCAGCTGTAGTTGCAGGAGTTGGTCGACGGTGAGGAAGAACAGGTCAGCACTGTAGCCCTGGAGCCGGAGAACGGTTCCTGATGGATGCAGATGAAGCCCTACGCTGGAGTGAGGATTACAGACGGGTGTCAGTCCAGGAATTCCACCAAGCCTTGGCAAAAGCAAGTTTGTGGTTAGTAGAAAAGTGGAGCTGCCAGGGACCAGCAAGGTCAATGAGGACTCAACCCAGGAGAGGGGGGTTGCAGGGGACCCTCCGCGTTGCAGAGAGTCCACAGGAACAGAGGCAGCACCCACAGGAGTCCCACAGGACGGGGCACAAAAGTTGCAGAAGGACAGCACTTCAGAAAAGGATCCCATGCCGCAGGAGAAACAGAGGGCAGAGCATTGCAGGAAGGAGTGCTGGGGACTGCAGCAGCACGTCGTCTGAAGATCCCTTGGAGGAGATGCAGACGCAGTGCATGGGGGGGGGGGGGGGGGGGTACTGTCCTGCATGGAAGGCAAGGGCTTACCTTCACCAAAGTTGGACAGCTGGCAGAGGACCAAGAAAACTACTCCGGACCACCACTGTGATGCAGGATCCACGCAGTTCAAGATGAGGAAGATTTACAGAGCCGGTCGTTGTTGCTGCAGGTGTCTGCAGATGCAGGGGTAGTGACCCCTTCACTCCAAGGGAGATTCCTTCTTTCTTCCTGTGCTGGCTGAAGAGTTGCTGTCTTCTGAGGATGCATGGCCGGAGAAATGTTGCAAAGCTGGCAGGAGCCGTGGAAACAAAGTTGCAGAAGAGTCTTCTTTGTGGATTGCAGCATTGTTGGTTCTTGGAGGGCACTGTTGCGGTTCCAGTAGCCTGAAGTGCAGGTTGCAAAGAAATCCTGCTGGAGTCTTGCAAGCAGATTCTGAGGACCCACCCAATAAAGAGACCCTAAATAGCCCTCAAAGGGGGATTGGTCACATAGCCAGGTAAGCACCAATCAGGAGGGGGCTCTGACATCACCTGCCTGGCCACTCAGATGCTCCCAGAATTCCCTGCAAACCTTGGAAACAAGATGACAGAACCCAGGGACCCTCTGGAGGGGCTCTGAGCACCACCCCTGGGGTGGTAATGGACAGTGGACACTCCCCTTTCCATAGTCCAGTTTCGCGCCAGAGCAGGGACTGGGGTCCGTGAATGGGTGCTGACTGGTTTATGCAGGGAGGGCACCATCTCTGCCCTTCAAAGCATACCACTGGCTCGGGGAGGCTACTCCTCCCAAGCCAGTCACTCCTATTTCCAAAGGGAGAGGATGTTACTTCCCTCTCCCAAAGGAAATCCTTTGTTCTGCCTTCCTGGGCTTGATTGGATCAAGCAGCAGGAGGGCTGAAACCTGTCTGAAGGGTAGCAGCAGCTGGGCTGCCCGGAAAACCTGTAACACTGGTGGTAGCAATGCTGGGGCAGGGAGGGCCCTAAGGAGGCCCCAGAGTGCATGGAATCATACTTCCAATACTGGTAACAGTACTGGGGTATGATTCAGACATGTTTGATACCAAACATGCCTAGGTTCAGAGTTAATATTATGTAGCTGGACATAGGTAGTGACCTATGTCCAGTACACGCATGAAATGGCATCCCCGCACTCCCGAAGTCCAGGAAAATGGAGCTGGAGACAACAGGCAGAAAATTGGGGTAACAGTGCCAAGAAAGAGGGTACTCTCCTACCACTGGTGAATCTTCGGAGCATTGGCTTCCTGTAAGGAAATGCCTCCTTGGCATGGCTGCCCCCTGACTTTTTGCCTTTGCTGATGCTATGTTTACAATTGAAAGTGTGCTGAGGCCTGCTAGCCAGGCCCCAGCACCAGTGTTCTTTCCCTAACCTGTACTTTTGTATCCACAATCGGCAGACCCTGGCATCCAGATAAGTCCCTTGTAACTGGTACTTCTAGTACCAAGGGCCCTGATGCCAAGGAAGGTCTCTAAGGGCTGCAGCATGTCTTATGCCACCCTGGAGACCTCTCACTCAGCACAGACACACTGCTTGCCAGCTTGTGTGTGCTAGTGAGGACAAAACGAGTAAGTCGACATGGCACTCCCCTCAGGGTGCCATGCCAGCCTCTCACTGCCTATGCAGTATAGGTAAGACACCCCTCTAGCAGGCCTTACAGCCCTAAGGCAGGGTGCACTGTACCATAGGTGAGGGTACCAGTACATGAGCACTGTACCCCTACAGTGTCTAAGCAAAACCTTAGACATTGTAAGTGCAGGGTAGCCATAAGAGTATATGGTCTGGGAGTCTGTCAAACACGAACTCCACAGCACCATAATGGCTACACTGAAAACTGGGAAGTTTGGTATCAAACTTCTCAGCACAATAAATGCACACTGATGCCAGTGTACATTTTATTGCAAAATACACCCCAGAGGGCACCTTAGAGGTGCCCCCTGAAACTTAACCGACTATCTGTGTAGGCTGACTAGTTCCAGCAGCCTGCCACACTAGAGACATGTTGCTGGCCCCATGGGGAGAGTGCCTTTGTCACTCTGAGGCCAGTAACAAAGCCTGCACTGGGTGGAGATGCTAACACCTCCCCCAGGCAGGAGCTGTAACACCTGGCGGTGAGCCTCAAAGGCTCACCCCTTTGTCACAGCACCGCAGGACACTCCAGCTAGTGGAGTTGCCCGCCCCCTCCGGCCCCGGCCCCCACTTTTGGCGGCAAGGCCGGAGAAAATAATGAGAATAACAAGGAGGAGTCACTGGCCAGTCAGGCCACACACGATAGACCTCAAGCCATAGTGGATGGCTCAATAGGTGCTGCAGTCCAGAAGTTGCATAGAACGTTCCAGGCCATGGGTGCATTTCTGCCCCATATACTATGGCCTTACAGGAACGTTAAATCTGCCAACCACGTTTTAAGCCAGTTTCGGGGGCAGATTACATACACTGGGCTCTGGATAGCAGTGGCCTATTGCTGAAGTTAAAAACTGCCACTAGGTGAGACCCCCCCCCCCCCCCCCCCCCCCCCCCCCCCCCCAAAATTAAATACTGGGGCTGACCACCCTAAAAAGTTGCTTTGTAACCGTCATGTGGGGTTTGCTTCTGTTCTGTCCATAGGACCGTCTGAAGGATCTGAACAGCCAGGCTGACAGCCTGATGACCAGCAGCGCCTTCGACACCACGCAGGTGAAGGAGAAGAGGGATGCGATCAATGACCGCTTCCAGAGAATCAAGAGTATGGCATCCGGCCGCCGCGCCAAGCTCAACGAGTCCCACCGCCTTCACCAGTTCTTCCGGGACATGGATGACGAGGAGTCCTGGATCAAGTGAGTGACTCGAACACCAGAGCACTTGGGCTGCATCAAGCTGAGGCAGGGATAGAGGGAGACACCTGGGGGTGCTCTGTGCTTCAATGGATATATGCACGTTGGGTCTACTGGGGATGCGTCTCTACAGAACTGGGCGGCCTGTAGAGGGGCTTGTGGTGCTTGTTCTGACCAGAGCCTGTTCTTCTGTTCAGAGAGAAGAAGCTGCTGGTGAACTCTGAAGACTATGGCCGTGACCTGACTGGTGTCCAGAACCTCCGGAAGAAGCACAAGCGTCTGGAGGCTGAGTTGGCAGCACACGAGCCAGCAATCCAGGTGAGGGGAGAGCCGTGACGTGATAGATGTGGGCACGTCTGTCTTTGTTAGAGTGCAAGAGACACTACTGGTATGAGATTTGCCTAGTAGGTAGAAGGAATGCTTCTGCAGATCTTCAAGAAAATCTGTTATAGTTCAGGGTGCCACCAAACACAATTTGTTTCATCCTCCAGTTCTTCTCTCCCAGTGCCCTAAGATGCTCGCACCTCCAATCACCTGATTTCCGTGCTCCGGTTTGTGAGTGGTTCGGGCTATCCTAATCTCTTCTTTCTCCCTCTCCAGGGAGTATTGGACACAGGACGGAAGCTTTCGGATGATAACACCATTGGGAAGGAAGAGATTGAGCAGCGCTTGGCGCAGTTTGTGGAGCACTGGCAGGAGCTGAAGAAGCTGGCGGCTGCCCGGTGAGTGAAATTATACTGTGACCTGCTGTAAGGAAATGCCTCCTTGGCATGGTTACCCCCTCACTTTTTGCCTTTTGCTGATGCCAGTTATGATTGAAAGTGTGCTGGGACCCTGCTAACCAAGCCCCAGCACCAGTGTTCTTTCCCTAAACTATACACTTGCTTCCACAATTGGCACACCCTGGCACCCAGATAAGTCCCTTGTATATGGTACCCCTGGTACCAAGGGCCCTGATGCCAGGGAAGTTCTCTAAGGGCTGCAGTATGTCTCATGCCACCCTGGGGACCCCTCACTCAGCACATGCACACCGCTTTCCAGCTTGTGTGTGCTGGTGGGGAGAAAATCGCTAAGTCGACATGGCACTCCCCTCAGGGTGCCATGCCAACCTCACACTGCCTGTGGCATAGGTAAGTCACCCTCTAGCAGGCCTTCCAGCCCTAAGGCAGGGTGCAGTATACCATAGGTGAGGGCATAAGTGCATTAGCACTATGCCCCTACAGTGTCTAAGCAAAACCTTAGACATCGTAAGTGGAGGGTATCCATAAGACTATATGGTCCTCACAGTGTAGGAAGTTGGCTCTGTATATACTATCTCAAAGTACGAGATAGTGTGCACAGAGTCCAAGGGTCCTCCTTAGAGATTGATGGTGGCAAAATTAGATAATTCTAATGCTCTATTTTGTGGTAGTGTGGTCAAGCAGTAGGCTTATCAGAGGGTAGTTGTAAGGAAATGCCTCCTTGGCATGGTTACCCCCTGACTTTTTGCCTTTGCTGATGCTATGTTTTGAATTGAAAGTGTGCTGAGGCCTGCTAACCAGGCCCCAACACCAGTGTTCTTTCCCTAACCTGTACTTTTGTTTTCACAATTGGCACACCCTGGCATCCAGGTAAGTCCCTTGTGACTGGTACCCCTGGTACCAAGGGCCCTGATGCCAGGGAAGGTCTCTAAGGGCTGCAGCATATCTTATGCCACCCTGGGGACCCCTCACTCAGCACAGACACACTGCTTGTCAGCTTGTGTGTGATGGTGAGGACAAAACGAGTAAGTCGACATGGCACTCCCCTCAGGGTACCATGCCAACCTCACACTGCCTATGCAGTATAGATAAGTCACCCCTCTAGCCGGCCTTACAGCCCTAAGGCAGGGTGCACTATACCATGGGTGAGGGCACCAGTGCATGAGCACTGTGCCCCTACAGTGTCTAAGCCAAACCTTAGACATTGTAAGTGCAGGGTAGCCATAAGAGTATCTGGTCTGGGAGTCTGTCAAACATGAACTCCACAGCACCATAATGGCTACACTGAAGACTGGGAAGTTTGGTATCAAACTTCACAGCACAATAAAAGCACACTGATGCCAGTGTACATCTTATTGTAAAATACACCCCAGAGGGCACCTTAGAGGTGCCCCCTGAAACCTTAACCAACTACCTGTGTATGCTGACTGGTTTTAGAAGCCTGCCACACTTGAGACATGTTGCTGGCCATATGGGGAGAGTGCCTTTGTCACTTTGTGGCTAGTAACAAAGCCTGCATTGGGTGGAGATGCTATCACCTCCCCCTTGCAGGAGCTGTAACACCTGGCGGTGAGCCTCAAAGGCTCACCCTGTAAGGAAATGCCTCCTTGGCATGGTTACCCCCTGACTTTTTGCCTTTGCTGATGCTATGTTTTGAATTGAAAGTGTGCTGAGGCCTGCTAACCAGGCCCCAGCACCAGTGTTCTTTCCCTAACCTGTACTTTTGATTCCACAATTGGCACACCCTGGCACCCAGATAAGTCCCTTGTAACTGATACCTCTGGTACCAAGGGCCCTGATGCCAGGGAAGGTCTCTAAGGGCTGCAGCATGTATTATGCCACCCTAGAGACCCCTCACTCAGCCCAGACACACTGCTTACCAGCTGTAAGGAAATGCCTCCTTGGCATGGTTGCCCCCTGACTTTTTGCCTTTGCTGATGCTATGTTTACAATTGAAAGTGTGCTGAGGCCTGCTAACCAGGCCCCAGCACCAGTGTTCTTTCCCTAACCTGTACTTTTGTATCCACAATTGGCAGACCCTGGCATCCAGATAAGTCCCTTGTAACTGGTACTTCTAGTACCAAGGGCCCTGATGCCAAGGAAGGTCTCTAAGGGCTGCAGCATGTCTTATGCCACCCTGGAGACCTCTCACTCAGCACAGACACACTGCTTGCCAGCTTGTGTGTGCTAGGGAGGACAAAACGAGTAAGTCGACATGGCACTCCCCTCAGGGTGCCATGCCAGCCTCTCACTGCCTATGCAGTATAGGTAAGACACCCCTCTAGCAGGCCTTACAGCGCTAAGGCAGGGTGCACTATACCATAGGTGAGGGTACCAGTGCATGAGCATGGTACCCCTACAGTGTCTAAACAAAACCTTAGACATTGTAAGTGCAGGGTAGCCATAAGAGTATATGGTCTGGGAGTCTGTCAAACACGAACTCCACAGCACCATAATGGCTACACTGAAAACTGGGAAGTTTGGTATCAAACTTCTCAGCACAATAAATGCACACTGATGCCAGTGTACATTTTATTGTAAAATACACCACAGAGGGCACCTTAGAGGTGCCCCCTGAAACTTAACCGACTATCTGTGTAGGCTGACTAGTTTTAGCAGCCTGCCACAAACCGAGACATGTTGCTGGCCCCATGGGGAGAGTGCCTTTGTCACTCTGAGGCCAGTAACAAAGCCTGCACTGGGTGGAGATGCTAACACCTCCCCCAGGCAGGAATTGTCACACCTGGCGGTGAGCCTCAAAGGCTCACCTCCTTTGTGCCAACCCAGCAGGACACTCCAGCTAGTGGAGTTGCCCGCCCCCTCCGGCCAGGCCCCACTTTTGGCGGCAAGGCCGGAGAAAATAATGAGAAAAACAAGGAGGAGTCACTGGCCAGTCAGGACAGCCCCTAAGGTGTCCTGAGCTGAAGTGACTCTAACTTTTAGAAATCCTCCATCTTGCAGATGGAGGATTCCCCCAATAGGATTAGGATTGTGACCCCCTCCCCTTGGGAGGAGGCACAAAGAGGGTGTACCCACCCTCAGGGCTAGTAGCCATTGGCTACTAACCCCCCAGACCTAAACACGCCCTTAAATTTAGTATTTAAAGGCTACCCTGAACCCTAGAAAATTAGATTCCTGCAACTACAAGAAGAAGGACTGCCCAGCTGAAAACCCCTGCAGCGGAAGACCAGAAGACGACAACTGCCTTGGCTCCAGAAACTCACCGGCCTGTCTCCTGCCTTCCAAAGATCCTGCTTCAGCGACGCCTTCCAAAGGGACCAGCGACCTCGACATCCTCTGAGGACTGCCCCTGCTTCGAAAAGACAAGAAACTCCCGAGGACAGCGGACCTGCTCCAAGAAAAGCTGCAACTTTGTTTCCAGCAACTTTAAAGAACCCTGCAAGCTCCCCGCAAGAAGCGTGAGACTTGCAACACTGCACCCGGCGACCCCGACTCGGCTGGTGGCGATCCAACACCTCAGGAGGGACCCCAGGACTACTCTGATACTGTGAGTACCAAAACCTGTCCCCCCTGAGCCCCCACAGCGCCGCCTGCAGAGGGAATCCCGAGGCTTCCCCTGACCGCGACTCTCTGAAACCTAAGTCCCGACGCCTGGAAAAGACCCTGCACCCGCAGCCCCCAGGACCTGAAGGACCGGACTTTCACTGCAGAAGTGACCCCCAGGAGTCCCTCTCCCTTGCCCAAGTGGAGGTTTCCCCGAGGAAGCCCCCCCTTGCCTGCCTGCAGCGCTGAAGAGATCCCTTGATCTCTCATTGACTTCCATTGCGAACCCGACGCTTGTTCTAACACTGCACCCGGCCGCCCCCGCGCCGCTGAGGGTGAAATTTCTGTGTGGGCTTGTGTCCCCCCCGGTGCCCTACAAAACCCCCCTGGTCTGCCCTCCGAAGACGCGGGTACTTACCTGCTGGCAGACTGGAACCGGGGCACCCCCTTCTCTTCATTGAAGCCTATGCGTTTTGGGCACCACTTTGAACTCTGCACCTGACCGGCCCTGAGCTGCTGGTGTGGTAACTTTGGGGTTGCTCTGAACCCCCAACGGTGGGCTACCTTGGACCAAGAACTGAACCCTGTAAGTGACTTACTTACCTGGTAAAACTAACAAAAACTTACCTCCCCCAGGAACTGTGAAAATTGCACTAAGTGTCCACTTTTAAAATAGCTATTTGTGAATAACTTGAAAAGTATACATGCAATTGAAATGATTCAAAGTTCCTAATGTACTTACCTGCAATACCTTTCAAACAAGATATTACATGTTAAATTTGAACCTGTGGTTCTTAAAATAAACTAAGAAAATATATGTTCGATGGCATCTGTCGCTGTAGATACGCATGTTCTGCAATAGCTCGCCATCTGGTGTTGGGCCGGAGTGTTACAAGTTGTTTTTGTTCGAAGAAGTCTTTCGAGTCACGGGACCGAGTGACTCCTCCTTTTGTCTCCATTGCGCATGGGCGTCGACTCCATCTTCGATTGTTTTTTTTCCGCCATCGGGTTCGGACGTGTTCCTGTCGCTCCGAGTTTCGGAACGGAAAATTAGCTAATTTCTGAAGATTTTCGTCGGTATTGTTGCGTTCGGGATCGGCGTACTTAGATTTCACACCGCATCGAAGATCGAAGAGCTCCGGTGCCCTTCGGGGTAGTTTTTCGATCCTCCGTCGGGGCCTGGTCGGCCCGACCGCGTGCTGAAGAACGCCGATGGAACGGACCCCGTTTCGTTTCTGCCCCAAATGCCACAATAAATACCCCTACACAGACCAACACTTGGTCTGCAACCTGTGCCTGTCACCTGAGCACAGCGAAGACACCTGCGAGGCCTGTCGTGCGTTCCGGTCCCGAAAAACACTCCGAGACCGTCGAGCCAGAAGACTTCAAATGGCGTCCGCACCGACAGCCCAACGGGAGTTCGAGGAACAGGAAGAAGAAGGTACCTTCTCGTTCCAAGACTCAGACTCCGAAGGATTCGACGACACACAAACCGTGAGTAAGACGTCGAAAACCACACAAAGAAACATTTACAAGGCCCAGGGGACGCCACTGCCACCAGGCCATGGCTCCACCCATAAATTCGGTGACCGACCGTCGGCACCGAAAAAGGCCAAAACAGTGCAGAGATCGTCCGACTCCGGTCGAGACACCGGCACGCAGCCTTCTCGGGACCGAGAAAGTGCTGGAGACAAGCCTCGACACCGAGATGCCGGTGTGGACACGGCTCGACGCCGAGACAGCGGCACCGAAACAGATCGACGCCGAGAGGTTTCGGCCCCGAAAAGGAAAAAAGTCACCTCGGAGCCGAAAAAACACGCAGACAAAGTTTCGACGCCGAAACAAACTGCAAGCGACCCAGCTTCAGGCTCTTATACAGAAGAGCACTCGCTAACCTCCCAAATGCAAAAGCATAGGTTTGAGGAAGAGCTACAAGCAACTGATGTGGACCATACGCAAAAGCGTATCTTCATTCAGCAGGGGACAGGAAAAATAAGCACCCTTCCCCCCATTAGGAGAAAGAGAAGGTTGGAGTTCCAGACGGAGCAAGCACCACAACCAAAAGTGGTTAAAAGAATTACACCACCACCCTCTCCTCCGCCCGTGATTAACGTTTCACCAGCACAAACTCCATCTCACTCCCCAGCTCACACCACCATGAGCCAGGGTGACCAAGATCAGGACGCATGGGACCTATACGACGCCCCAGTGTCAGATAACAGCCCGGAGGCCTACCCTACAAAGCCATCTCCACCAGAAGACAGCACCGCGTACTCTCAGGTGGTGGCTAGAGCAGCACAATTTCATAACGTAAGCCTCCACTCAGAACAGGTCGAGGATGATTTCTTGTTCAACACACTCTCCTCCACCCACAGCTCCTACCAAAGCCTGCCTATGCTCCCTGGTATGCTCCGGCACGCAAAAGACATATTTAAGGAGCCGGTCAAAAGTAGGGCAATCACACCAAGGGTGGAAAAGAAGTATAAGCCGCCTCCTACGGACCCGGTTTTCATCACTACACAGCTGCCACCAGACTCTGTTGTTGTAGGAGCAGCTAGGAAAAGGGCCAACTCTCACACATCTGGAGATGCACCACCCCCAGATAAAGAAAGCCGCAAGTTTGATGCAGCTGGTAAAAGAGTCGCAGCACAAGCTGCAAACCAGTGGCGCATCGCGAACTCCCAGGCACTACTTGCGCGCTATGACAGAGCCCACTGGGACGAGATGCAACATCTCATTCAACATCTGCCCAAGGACTTCCAAAATAGGGCGAAACAAGTGGTTGAGGAGGGACAGACCATCTCCAACAACCAGATACGTTCCTCCATGGACGCTGCAGATACAGCTGCACGGACAATTAATACATCTGTAACTATCAGACGGCATGCATGGCTCCGAACGTCTGGATTTAAACCAGAGATTCAACAAGCAGTTCTCAATATGCCTTTTAATGAAAAAGAACTGTTCGGTCCAGAAGTGGACACAGCGATTGAGAAACTCAAAAAAGATACGGACACTGCCAAAGCCATGGGCGCACTCTACTCCCCGCAGAGCAGAGGGAATTACAGCACATTCCGTAAAACGCCCTTTCGAGGGGGGTTTCGGGGTCAAAGCACACAAGCCAGCACCTCACAAGCAACACCGTCCACTTACCAGGGACAGTATAGAGGAGGTTTTCGGGGACAATATAGAGGAGGGCAATTCCCTAGAAATAGAGGAAGATTTCAAAGCCCCAAAACCCCTACTACTAAACAATGACTCACATGTCACTCACCCCCTCCACACAACACCAGTGGGGGGAAGAATAGGTCATTATTACAAAGCATGGGAGGAAATCACTACAAACACTTGGGTTCTAGCAATTATCCAACATGGTTATTGCATAGAATTTCTACAATTCCCTCCAAACATACCACCAAAAGCACAAAATTTAACAACACACCATTCCAATCTCCTGGAGATAGAAGTGCAGGCACTATTGCAAAAGAATGCAATCGAATTAGTGCCAGACACACAAATAAACACAGGAGTTTACTCACTGTACTTTCTGATACCAAAGAAGGACGAAACGCTCAGACCAATCCTAGACCTCAGAGTAGTGAACACTTTCATCAAATCAGACCACTTCCACATGGTCACACTACAAGAAGTATTGCCATTGCTAAAACTACACGACTACATGGCAACTTTAGACCTCAAGGATGCTTATTTCCATATACCAATACACCCATCGCACAGGAAATACCTAAGGTTTGTATTCAAAGGAATACATTACCAATTCAAGGTACTGCCTTTCGGATTAACAACCGCACCAAGAGTCTTTACCAAATGTCTAGCGGTAGTCGCTGCACACATAAGAAGGCAGCAAATACATGTGTTCCCATATTTGGACGACTGGCTAATCAAGGCCCATTCGTTCATACAGTGCTCAAATCACACAAATCAGATCATACAAACCCTCTTCAAACTCGGGTTCACCGTCAATTTCACAAAATCCAAAATTCTGCCACGCAAGGTACAACAATACCTGGGAGCCATAATAGACACATCAAAGGGAGTAGCCACTCCAAGTCCACAAAGAATTCAAAATTTCAACACCATCATACAACGCATGTATCCAACACAAAAGATACAGGCAAAGATGGTATTACAACTCCTAGGCATGATGTCATCATGCATAGCCATTGTCCCAAACGCAAGACTGCACATGAGGCCCTTACAACAATGCCTAGCATCACAGTGGTCTCAAGCACAGGGTCACCTTCTAGATCTGGTGTTAATAGACCGCCAAACTTACCTCTCGCTTCTGTGGTGGAACAACATAAATTTAAACAAAGGGCGGCCTTTCCAAGACCCAGTGCCACAATACGTAATAACAACAGATGCTTCCATGACAGGGTGGGGAGCACACCTCGGTCAACACAGCATACAAGGACAATGGAACGTACATCAAACAAAACTGCATATCAATCACCTAGAACTTCTAGCAGTTTTTCAAGCACTAAAAGCTTTCCAACCAATAATAGTTCACAAATACATTCTCGTCAAAACAGACAACATGACAACAATGTATTATCTAAACAAGCAGGGAGGGACGCACTCCACGCAGTTAAGCCTGCTAGCACAAAAAATTTGGCATTGGGCAATTCACAACCAAATTCGCCTAATTGCACAGTTTATACCAGGGATACAAAATCAACTCGCAGACAATCTCTCTCGAGATCACCAACAGGTCCACGAATGGGAAATTCACCCCCAAATTCTGAACACTTATTTCAAACTCTGGGGAACACCTCAGATAGACTTGTTTGCAACAAGGGAGAACGCAAAATGCCAAAACTTCGCATCCAGGTACCCACACAAACAATCCCAAGGCAATGCCCTATGGATGAACTGGTCAGGGATATTTGCTTACGCTTTTCCTCCTCTCCCTCTCCTTCCTTACCTGGTAAACAAACTCAGTCAAAGCAAACTCAAACTCATATTGATAGCACCAACTTGGGCAAGGCAACCCTGGTACACAACGCTGCTAGACCTATCAGTGGTACCCTGCATCAAATTGCCCAACAGGCCAGATCTGTTGACACAGCACAACCAAAAGATCAGACACCCAGATCCAGCATCGCTGAATCTAGCAATCTGGCTCCTGAAATCCTAGAATTCGGGCACTTACAACTTACCCAAGAATGTATGGAAGTCATAAAACAAGCAAGAAGGCCATCCACCAGGCACTGCTATGCAAGTAAATGGAAGAGGTTTGTTTGCTACTGCCATATTAATCAAATACAACCATTACACACAACTCCAGAACATGTAGTGGGTTACTTGCTTCACTTACAAAAATCTAACCTAGCTTTCTCTTCCATTAAGATTCACCTTGCAGCAATATCTGCATACCTGCAGACTACCTATTCAACTTCCCTATATAAAATACCAGTCATTAAAGCATTCATGGAGGGCCTTAGGAGAATTATACCACCAAGAACACCACCTGTTCCTTCATGGAACCTAAATGTTGTCCTAACTAGACTTATGGGTCCACCTTTTGAACCCATGCACTCCTGCGACATACAGTTCCTAACCTGGAAGGTGGCATTTCTCATCGCCATTACTTCCCTGAGAAGAGTAAGCGAGATTCAGGCGTTTACTATACAAGAACCTTTTATACAACTACACAAAAATAAAGTCGTCCTAAGGACCAATCCTAAATTTTTGCCAAAGGTTATTTCACCGTTCCATCTAAATCAAACAGTGGAACTTCCAGTGTTCTTTCCACAGCCAGATACCGTAGCTGAAAGGGCACTACATACATTAGATGTCAAAAGAGCATTGATGTATTACATTGACAGAACAAAAAACATCAGAAAGACTAAACAACTCTTTATTGCATTTCAAAAACCTCACGCAGGAAACCCAATTTCAAAACAAGGTATAGCCAGATGGATAGTTAAATGCATCCAAATCTGCTACCTTAAAGCTAAACGACAGCTGCCCATTACACCAAGGGCACACTCAACCAGAAAGAAAGGTGCTACCATGGCCTTTCTAGGAAACATCCCAATGCAAGAAATATGTAAGGCAGCCACATGGTCTACGCCTCACACATTCACCAAGCACTACTGTGTAGACGTGTTATCCGCACAACAAGCCACAGTAGGTCAAGCCGTATTAAGGACATTATTTCAAACTACTTCCACTCCTACAGGCTGATCCACCGCTTTTGGGGAAATAACTGCTTACTAGTCTATGCAGAACATGCGTATCTACAGCGACAGATGCCATCGAACTGAAAATGTCACTTACCCAGTGTACATCTGTTCGTGGCATCAGTCGCAGTAGATTCGCATGTGCCCACCCGCCTCCCCGGGAGCCTGTAGCAGTTTGGAAGTTACCTTCAATTATTTATATATGTATCATCTCAACCTTAAATAGGTGCATACTTAGTCACTCCATTGCATGGGCACTATTACTACAATTCAACTCCTACCTCACCCTCTGCGGGGAAAAACAATCGAAGATGGAGTCGACGCCCATGCGCAATGGAGACAAAAGGAGGAGTCACTCGGTCCCGTGACTCGAAAGACTTCTTCGAACAAAAACAACTTGTAACACTCCGGCCCAACACCAGATGGCGAGCTATTGCAGAACATGCGAATCTACTGCGACTGATGCCACGAACAGATGTACACTAGGTAAGTGACATTTTCATTTTCTATACAAAACCTATTGGCTGGATTTGTCTCTGAGTGTGTGTACCTCATTTATTGTCTATGTGTATGTACAACAAATGCTTAACACTACTCCTTGGATAAGCCTACTGCTCGACCACACTACCACAAAATAGAGCATTAGTTTTATCTCTTCTTGCCACTATCTTACCTCTAAGGGGAACCCTTGGACTCAGTGCATACTATTCCTTACTTTGAAATAGTGCATACAGAGCCAACTTCCTACACACCCCCTTTGTTCCAGCACCACAGGGCATTCCAGCTAGTGGAGTTGCCCGCCCCCTCCGGCCACGGCCCCACTTTTGGCAGCAAGGCCAGAGGAGATAATGAGAAAAACAAGGAGGAGTCACTGACCAGTCAGGACAGCCCCTAAGGCAACCTGAGCTGAAGTGACTCTGACTTTCAGGAATCCTCCATCTTGCAGATAGAGGGATCCCCCCAATAGGGATAGGAATGTGACCCCCTCCCCTTGGGAGGAGGCACAAAGAGGGTGTATTCACCCTCAGGGCTAGTAGCCATTGGCTACTGCCCCCCCCGACCTAAACACACCCCTAAATTCTGTATTTAGGGGCTCCCCTGAACCTAGGAACTCAGATTCCTGCAACCTAAGAAGGACTGCTGAGCTGAAAAACTCTGCAGAGAAGACGGAGACACCAACTGCTTTGGCCCCAGCCCTACCGGCCTGTGTCCCTCCTTCGGAAGAAAACTGCTCCAGCGACGCTTTCCCCAAGACCAGCGACCTCTGAATCCTCAGAGGACTGCCCTGCTCTAAAAGGACCAAGAAACTCCAGAGAACAGCGGCCCTGTTCACCCAAGACTGCAACTTTGTTTCCAAAGGAGCAACTTTAAAGACCCCTGCAATTCCCGCCAGAAGCGTGAGACTTGCAACTCTGCACCCGGCGAGGCGACCCGACTCGACTGGTGGAGAAACAACGCTTCAGGGAGGACCCCCCCCCCCGGCGACTCCAAGACTGTGAGTAACCAAAGTTGTCCCCCCTGAGCCCCCACAGCGACGCCTGCAGAGGGAATCCAGAGGCTCCCCCTGACCGCGACTGCCTGTAACAAGGAACCCGACACCTGGACCAAGCACTGCACCCGCAGCCCCCAGGACCAGAAGTAACCGAACCTCAGTGCATGAGTGACCCTCATGCGACCCTCTGCCTAGCCCAGTTGGTGGCTGGCCCGAGAAGCCCCTATCTAAAACTGTGTATGTTACCGCTCTAATTTAAAGTTCCCAACTTACCTATGTGGACTACCTTGCATTTTACTTGAATCTTGTGGTTCTAAAATAAATTAAGAAAGGATATTTTTCTATATAAAAACTATTGGCCTGGAGTAAGTCTTTGAGTGCGTGTTCCTCATTTATTGCCTGTGTGTACAACAAATGCTTAACCCTCTGATAAGCCTACTGCTCGACCACACTACCACAAAATAAAGCATTAGAATTATCTAATTTTGCCACTGTCTTACCTCTGAGGGGACCCCTTGGACTCTGTGCATACTATCTCTCACTTTGAGATAGTATATACAGAGCCAGCTTCCTACACCTGCTTCCTCCTTCCCTGTGCTCTCAGATCTCATGAGGTTCACCAACCTCCTCTCACTGATCATACAAGCTTCCCTGCATTGTGTTTCCTATTTCTGAGGAATACGTTGAACTGCAGATTCCTCACCTTATGAATATTGTAGGAAGTTGGCTCTGTATGTGCTATTTCAAAGTAAGGAATAGCATGCACAGAGTCCAAGGGTTCCCCTTAGAGGTAAAATAGTGGTAAAAATAGATAATACTAATGCTCTATTTTGTGGTAGTGTGGTCGAGCAGTAGGCTTATCCAAGGAGTAGTGTTAAGCATTTGTTGTACATACACATAGACAATAAATGAGGTACACACACTCAGAGACAAATCCAGCCAATAGGTTTTTGTATAGAAAAATATCTTTTCTTAGTTTATTTTAAGAACCACAGGTTCAATTTCTACATGTAATATCTCATTCGAAAGGTATTGCAGGTAAGTACTTTAGGAACTTTAAATCATAAAAATTGCATGTATACTTTTCAAGTTATTGACAAATAGCTGTTTTAAAAGTGGACACTTAGTGCAATTTTCACAGTTCCTGGGGGAGGTAAGTTTTTGTTAGTTTTACCAGGTAAGTAAGACACTTACAGGGTTCAGTTCTTGGTCCAAGGTAGCCCACCGTTGGGGGTTCAGAGCAACCCCAAAGTCACCACACCAGCAGCTCAGGGCCGGTCAGGTGCAGAGTTCAAAGTGGTGCCCAAAACACATATGCTAGAATGGAGAGAAGGGGGTGCCCCGGTTCCGGTCTGCTTGCAGGTAAGTACCCGCGTCTTCGGAGGGCAGACCAGGGGGGTTTTGTAGGGCACCGGGGGGGACACAAGCCCACACAGAAATTTCACCCTCAGCAGCGCGGGGGCGGCCGGGTGCAGTGTAGAAACAAGCGTCGGGTTTGTAATGGAAGTCAATGGGAGATCTAGGGATCTCTTCAGCGCTGCAGGCAGGCAAGGGGGGGGTTCCTCGGGGAAACCTCCACTTGGTCGAGGGAGAGGGACTCCTGGGGGTCACTCCTCCAGTGAAAGTCCGGTCCTTTAGGTCCTGGGGGCTGCGGGTGCAGGGTCTCTCCCAGGTGTCGGGACTTAGGATTCAAAGAGTCGCGGTCAGGGGAAGCCTCGGGATTCCCTCTGCAGGCGGCGCTGTGGGGGCTCAGGGGGGACAGGTTTTTGTACTCACAGTCTTAGAGTAGTCCTGGGGTCCCTCCTGAGGTGTTGGATCGCCACCAGCCGAGTCGGGGTCGCCGGGTGCAGTGTTGCAAGTCTCACGCTTCTTGCGGGGAGCTTGCAGGGTTCTTTAAAGCTGCTGGAAACAAAGTTGCAGCTTTTCTTGGAGCAGGTCCGCTGTCCTCGGGAGTTTCTTGTCTTTTCGAAGCAGGGGCAGTCCTCAGAGGATGTCGAGGTCGCTGGTCCCTTTGGAAGGCGTCGCTGGAGCAGGATCTTTGGAAGGCAGGAAACAGGCCGGTGAGTTTCTGGAGCCAAGGCAGTTGTCGTCTTCTGGTCTTCCTCTGCAGGGGTTTTTCAGCTAGGCAGTCCTTCTTCTTGTAGTTGCAGGAATCTAATTTTCTAGGGTTCAGGGTAGCCCTTAAATACTAAACGTGTTTAGGTCTGGGGGGTTAGTAGCCAATGGCTACTAGCCCTGAGGGTGGGTACACAATCCTAACCCTATTGGGGGAATCCTCCATCTGCAAGATGGAGGATTTCTAAAAGTTAGAGTCACCTCAGCTCAGGACACCTTAGGGGCTGTCCTGACTGGCCAGTGACTCCTCCTTGTTGCTTTCTTTGTTCCCTCCAGCCTTGCCGCCAAAAGTGGGGGCCGTGGCCGGAGGGGGCGGGCAACTCCACTAAGCTGGAGTGCCCTGCTGGGCTGTGACAAAGGGGTGAGCCTTTGAGGCTCACCGCCAGGTGTTACAGCTCCTGCCTGGGGGAGGTGTTAGCATCTCCACCCAGTGCAGGCTTTGTTACTGGCCTCAGAGTGACAAAGGCACTCTCCCCATGGGGCCAGCAACATGTCTCTGGTGTGGCAGGCTGCTGGAACTAGTCAGCCTACACAGACAGTCGGTTAAGTTTCAGGGGGCACCTCTAAGGTGCCCTCTGTGGTGTATTTTACAATAAAATGTACACTGGCATCAGTGTGCATTTATTGTGCTGAGAAGTTTGATACCAAACTTCCCAGTTTTCAGTGTAGCCATTATGGTGCTGTGGAGTTCGTGTTTGACAGACTCCCAGACCATATACTCTTATGGCTACCCTGCACTTACAATGTCTAAGGTTTTGTTTAGACACTGTAGGGGTACCATGCTCATGCGCTGGTACCCTCACCTATGGTATAGTGCACCCTGCCTTAGGGCTGTAAGGCCTGCTAGAGGGGTGTCTTACCTATACTGCATAGGCAGTGAGAGGCTGGCATGGCACCCTGAGGGGAGTGCCATGTCGACTTACTCGTTTTGTCCTCACTAGCACACACAAGCTGGCAAGCAGTGTGTCTGTGCTGAGTGAGAGGTCTCCAGGGTGGCATAAGACATGCTGCAGCCCTTAGAGACCTTCCTTGGCATCAGGGCCCTTGGTACTAGAAGTACCAGTTACAAGGAACTTATCTGGATGCCAGGGTCTGCCAATTGTGGATACAAAAGTACAGGTTAGGGAAAGAACACTGGTGCTGGGGCCTGGTTAGCAGGCCTCAGCACACTTTCAATTGTAAACATAGCATCAGCAAAGGCAAAAAGTCAGGGGGCAACCATGCCAAGGAGGCATTTCCTTACAAATATCCCCCGGTGCCAGGTTCCAGAAACTCAAACAGCAGTGTTTGCACCGGTAGACGCTCCTGCGCACTCCGCATTGACTCCATCCTGCTATGGGAGTGAGGCGTGGAGGCTCATGCGTGCCACGCATGTTTACGGACATCAGTTCCTTTGTTTGCACCTTCAGACACCGATCCATTGCTCCACTCCTCTCCTTCACTGTGTGAAGTGATTTTTGTTAACTTTCAACATTTTCCATTGTGCACCTCCCCTCCTAAGACTAGAAGGTTTGAAGCTTGTAGGGACGGTCTTAAGCAGATGTCTATCAGTCTGTACAAGGTGGGTCTCTGGTATTCGGGTTAGACTCACGACATGAAGCCCTGCGACGAGAGCTCCCAGATAAATCTGAAGAGCATCTGTGAATGCAAAGCTCTGTTTAAAAACACTGTATGATACAGATCCTGCTTCAGGGCACAATAGAGAGTCCAGTCCCAGAGTCATTCCTGGAGCAGATAATCCTGCAGTCGAAGCCTTTGATAAAAACATGGATAGGTCGAAAAAAGAAACATAAGTCCAAGCAAGACGTAGCCCCTTTCCACTTGTCTTGTTCTCCAGGAAGGCCCGAAGGTGTCACCGTACCTCCAGTTCTTGCTCCGGTTCTACTGAGGAGCCTATTCCATCTGTGCTCCCCCTGCACCTGGTGTTTCTGTGACTGTCGGTGTGGTTGCAGATCAAAGCCTTTCGAAAGGCAATGATATGCATCTTTGGAATGCTTCAGACTCCCTAAGGTTTACCTTCGGTTCAAAAGGTTCGTAGGGGCCTCCAGACAGGTTACCGCTGGCTGGTCCGCTGTCTGCGCCCCTTGAACCTGTTTTGGGTTCCACACAGGTTTTGGTCTCTATTTGGGTTCATCCCCAAACTCTACTCTGGCCCTGCAAATGTTGACGATGACTCTAGTGGTGCCAGAAGAGAAGTCCCCATCATGGTATCCCACTACTTATCATGCAACCAAAGTAGCGAGCCAAATAGTCCAACCGCACCTCCCCCTTGTTCCAAAGTATTTCATGGAGTTGTGCCCCACCAAAGCACCTGCTACTCCTGAGGTGCAAATCAGAAGTCATAATTGGCCAGTCACCGACAAGATTTTTTAAATCAACTTCAAATCATCCAATAAATCTTTCTAATAATGCCTTTATTTTCTTCTGTTTGTTGAAGAAAATAAAGGCATTACTGGAAAGATGTATTGGATAATTCGAATTTGATTAAAAAGTCTTGCCGGTGCCTGGCCAATTGCAACACTATCCCACTGCTGGGTGGGCATGTACAGACAATACTTCTTGCCTTGGACTCTGACCAGAGCCAGCCATATGGAGGGGAAGTGTCTCCCCACCGCCCTCCTTTGATGAAGACAATAAGTATATGGATCTTCACGAGGCCAGTGGGTTAAATAGATCACGTGGTACTGGGTTTGTGTCCCCACCTTTCCTTGGACCCGATACAAAAGAATCTTTAGCCGCTGTGATTAGGAGGGCTGCTGAAGTTCTTGACCTCCACCTCCCCACTATGGAGGTAAAAGCAAATGACCCTACTGAGAGGTCCTTCCACCTGGCCAGGTACTGACCAGACCTCTTCTGCCCTTCAGTGAGGCCCTCCGGGGCACTTAAGGCAAACCAACGTTCTGGCCCTCAGAGCAATCCACAGGTCACCATAGTCCAGCCAGAGGCGATCCTGACTTTTTAACTCGTCATCCAATCCCAGAGAGTTTGGAGGTGCGGACGTCCACCAACAGAGTAAACCTGAATGCCTTATTGACTGCACCAGACAGAGGTCAGACATGTGGCAATGTTTGGCAAGAGAATGTCTCCTTCAGCACCCTTGCGTTCAGGTGCCTTCTTGGAAGCTACACCCACACGCTTTGATGTAGTTGATGAGATCCTGTTGCAAGTCACAGAAGACTTGCAGGTTTCCTTGGCCCAAACCATTTAGGGTGGCCGGGATGCGGCCACATTTGTCATCTGCGCAGGCCTATACACCACTGATTGTCTAGGTAGGGCTTTTGGGACAAGCGTGCTATTCCAGCGACATGCATGGATGAGATCCACAGGATTCTCAAGGGACACCCAGGCATCTATAACTGACATGTGCTTCGATGGTACCCACCTGTATGTGGAGAAGGCGGACTAAGCCCTGGAGCATCATACGGAGAGCAGATCCATGGCACAATCTTTTTAACTTTTGTCACTAGTTGGTCTATCCCCTCCTCCCCGTCCCCCGCCTTCAAGGTTTCACCCTTTACAGGGACACAGAACACCCAGGCCAGCAAGGGCAGCATATTCCACAAGCTCACCCCTCCAGCAGCAACTATAAAACTTCAATAAAGCGCCCCTCGCCATGCAGTAGCAGGCAGGATCTGCACTTTGTGGGTGACGGAGCATTATATCTGAGAGTTGGGTCCTCCAAATTGTGCACTGGGGCTACGCCTGTGTGTCAGCTGTTATGTCCCTGTGTCGCAGCCTGTAAAAGTAGGACAAATGATGCGTGAAGTGCTTTGACGTCAGGGCCACATTCTGCTCCACACAGTCTCCATACCAAAGCTCTCTCTGCCTTCCCTTGCAGTGGGCAGCGCCTGGAGGAGTCTCTCGAGTACCAGCAGTTTGTGGCAAACATGGAGGAGGAAGAGGCCTGGATCAATGAGAAGATGACTCTGGTCGCCAGCGAGGACTACGGGGACACTCTTGCTGCCATTCAGGTGAGGTTTTGGCGATGCTTGTGTTTGATCATAAGTGCTTGCTGCAAGAAGAGAGGTGTGTGGCACTGATCCAAGTTATTTGGCCTCACAGAGCTCATGATAGTAGTCACTTAAAGTATACCTAATTTCATGTTTCCACCACTACCAGTGACATCAACCAGAGGGATATCTAGAAGTTATGCTACTTGGTAAGTGTGAAAAATGTAGAATGAAATTCTTCCCTTTCTTCGGACAGAATTTGCTGAATAGTCTTCGGAGAAGCTGCAAACTGTCCATAAAGTTTGTTGCTTCATTGTTGGAACGTGTATGTTTTTCTTGCAATAATGCTGCAAGACCGCTTTGGTCTGTCTTTTGATTTGTTACTACATAGTTTGTAAAGTGAATCACTTAGAACGATTCATAGGCTGTACGTAATTGTTGCACCTAGCAGTTATCCTGGAAGTAGTAGCTAATTTGTTGACCAGACATGTCAAAGATGGCTCGCTTTGACCCTTCCCTCCCAGTCCACAGACCTTGAAGCCATCCTTGGAAGTGTACACGACAGCCAGAGCATACAAAAGACATCTCTTTGCATTCGAAGGTCAGACTGGGAGCCAACTCAATGACCCATTGATTTCCAAATGAAATTGTGGGAAGACTGAGTTGGGTTAGCCAGTCTTCTAAGAGCGGCACTCTTCGATTGCAATAAGGAATGGCTCAGGATACAGGGCATTTCCCAAAAACAATTTGTGGTATTTCAAGATAAAGTCTGTATTGCATTCACTGGTTCTTCAGAACCGTCCCCTCTGTCTTCTCTTCTGAATGCTCCTTAAGATTGTTTCTCTCTGCCAGAGAGCTTCAGTAGCTCAGAGTACCTGAAGGTCATGGCTGTGTTGTTCCTACAAGAGGACGTCTTTATTGCTCTGTTTTAGCAGCTCTTGTCTATCTGTAACTTGTGCTGCTCAGAGTGCATTAGTTTGTTGGGAATGAGAAGTGGGTGTTGTGTGTTACGCAATTTGTGCTTTTAACCTCAGTCCCAATCGATGGAACATCAGCTTTTAAGTGAAGGTCCGTTACTCAGATGCTGTCTCTCTTTGTACATCTTTTCGCAGGGCTTGCTAAAAAAACATGAGGCGTTTGAGACTGACTTCACGGTGCACAAAGATCGTGTGAATGATGTCTGTGCAAATGGGGAGGAGTTAATTCACAAGGTGAGTGTCTGGTATTTCCTACCTACCCAGTGAGTGTGGGGCAGGTCTGCAGTTGCTCAGGCAGAGTGAGAGCTGCTTTCCTGACTAGGAGCGAGAGCGGAGGCTGCCCCCCTGTTGAAGACAGGAGCTCTGTGGCCTGGGACTGAGTGGTCTGTAGCAGAGGAGAGAGCTCCCTAGCCTGGTGGGGGGGGGGATCTAAAGTACTGGGAGTGGAAGGGAGAGAGCTCTCTGGCCATGGGGGGAAGGGGGAGATCTATAGTACTGGGAGAGAGCTCCCTGGCCCAGGAAGGGGAGTATCTATAGTACTGGGAGTGGAAGGGGAGAGCTCCCTGGCCCAGGAAGGGAAGGATCTATAGTACTGGGAGTGGAAGGGGAGAGCTCCCTGGCCCAGGAAGGGGAGGATGGCTCCCAGGAAGGGGAGGATCTATAGTACTGGGAGTGGAAGGGGAGAGCACCCTGGCCCAGGAAGGGAAGGATCTATAGTACTGGGAGTGGAAGGGGAGAGCACCTTGGCCCAGGAAGGGAAGGATCTATAGTACTGGGAGTGGAAGGGGAGAGCTCCCTGGCCCAGGAAGGGGAGGATCGATAGTACTGGGAGTGGGAGGGAGAGAGCTCCTTGGCCCAGAAAAGGAGGGGGGGGGGAATCTATAGTACTTGGAGTGGAAGGGGAGGATCTATAGTACTGGGAGTGGGAGGGATTGTGCTCCGTGGCCAATGAGAGGGGTGGTGATTCTGAAAAGTAGGTTGTTTGTACCAAGTTCCATTCTGTGCTCCTCCCAGAACAATCACCATGTAGAGAATATCACCCTGAAGATGAAGGGGCTGCGTGACAAGGTGGCTGAGCTGGAGAAGGCTGCCGCCCAGCGGAAGGCTAAACTTGATGAGAATTCAGCATTCCTTCAGTTCAACTGGAAGGCAGATGTCGTTGAGTCTTGGATCGGTAAGTCTGCTGGATGGTTGATGTGCAGCAGGGTCCAGTGTCACACGTTGGTTGTAGGCAGGAACTCGCTAGACATTGCACGTAGATGTGGTGGACTTGTGGCTGCAGTAATGATGGGTGGACCTCCTTGACGGGTGTGGTAGCTGTCGCAGGCACTCGCTAGACATTCCACGTGGATGTGGTGGATTTGTGTCTGCAGTAATGATGGATGGACCTCCTTGACTGGTATGGTAGCTGTCGCAGGCATGTTGGTTGTAGGCAGGCACTCGCTAGACATTACACCTAGATGTGGTGGACTTGTGGCTGCAGTAATGATGGGTGGACCTCCTTGACGGGTGTGGTAGCTGTCGCAGGCACATTGGTTGTAGGCAGGCACTCGCTAGACATTGCACGTAGATGTGGTGAACTTGTGGCTGCAGTAATGATGGGTGGACCTCCTTGACGGGCATGGTAGCTGTCGCAGGCACTCGCTAGACACTGCACGTAGGTGTGGTGGACTTGTGGCTGCAGTAATGATAGGCAGGTGCTGCCTGGGTGTGGTAGCTGTCGCAGGTGGATTTCATATTGCAAAAGAGTATTTGCATGTGATGTTGAGCTCAAGCTTAAACTTACGGGACATTTTATTTAATAAAAAAAATAATCTGCTTGGTTAGTTCATTTGTTCCCCTCTCAGCATACTTCTTGTTATCGATTAAAAGATCTTATCGTTGACATCACCGGTTTAATGGTGTGTGACGACATTGAAGTGGACTTAGATCGTACCGCAATCAATAGAACATTCTAAGCCAGTGGGTCCCAACCTGTGGTCTTGGGACCCCGGGAGGGTGGGGGGGTCTGCGAAGCCTCAAAAGGGGGTCCGCGACTGCTTAGAAAACTAATTAATATTAACAGATTAGGTCCCCAGCTTTCAGTAATGACTCAGTGGGGGTCCCCAGGTTCCAGTAATGATAAAGTGGGGGTCCACCGAAGTCAAAAGGTTGGGAACCACTGTTCTAAGCATATTTCAGAACTTTTCTGGAATTTGAACTTTCAGGAAATAGAAGAACAGTTTTGGAAATATGCCACTTTTTTGTACTATGAAGCCATTTGCTGGGTATTTCTATTTGGGGAATGTGATAGCCCGTTCTGGAATGTTACATCACTTGTGTATACGAGGGTCTTGATGCATGTAGTTCTGATTAGATGAAGATGAAAAGCTGCAGTTCACCAAACCACCATCGTTGGCGGTCTAACCCTCGGCAACAAAACAGTGAATGCTGTTATTGAAAAGTGGCTGTTGCGTGCATCTGAAAGTCTTTGACTGTGTTCACCCTCCTCCAAAACATGTATGAATGAATACCACATTTGTAGAGTGCACTGGGGCACCCTGGCATGCTCATTCTCCTGGCGCATAAGGGCAGTACTGATGACTTCCTGAAGGTATGTACCCATGGCGTTGATTTGTAAGACAGCTGCATGGGCTGAGCCACATATGTTTTGTCAACTCTGCACTCTTTCAGCTTACTGCAGTGATGCAGACCGTGCCAAGCACATTCTGTGCAGCCTGTTAGATATGCCAGTGTAGGATTCTGGTGATTTTTTTGTCCTCCATTTCATCACAAACAAAAGGGAAAGAGGAAAAATAGTACTCCCTAACTTATGTCTTCTTCGAAACTCATTGAGTTTATTAAAGGTGCGCTCACCCACTATATAGTGGCATGCTTCATCATCAGGAATGCTACAACACCCTGGTGCAGACCAGCATCCAGAATGGAGCAGAGAAGTATGTGTATTTGGGTTCGTACCCTATGTCCTAAAGGCATCCATTGTTGCAGCTAGTGTTAAAACTGTCTAAGCGGGTACCCACCTCAATTTTATTTTCGGTCCCCCTTGGCAGGATTAAAAATTAAAATAGGGAGTGGACTATGGGTCACTATCTCCCTGTTCCCCACTCTGCATATAATTGAACATGTTTCGGCCCACTGTTCTAGCATCTTAATCACTGGGTGTAAGGAAATGCCTCCTTGGCATGGTTGCCCCCTGACTTTTTGCCTTTGCTGATGCTATGTTTACAATTGAAAGTGTGCTGAGGCCTGCTAACCAGGCCCCAGCACCAGTGTTCTTTCCCTAACCTGTACTTTTGTATCCACAATTGGCAGACCCTGGCATCCAGATAAGTCCCTTGTAACTGGTACTTCTAGTACCAAGGGCCCTGATGCCAAGGAAGGTCTCTAAGGGCTGCAGCATGTCTTATGCCACCCTGGAGACCTCTCACTCAGCACAGACACACTGCTTGCCAGCTTGTGTGGGCTAGTGAGGACAAAACGAGTAAGTCGACATGGCACTCCCCTCAGGGTGCCATGCCAGCCTCTCACTGCCTATGCAGTATAGGTAAGACACCCCTCTAGCAGGCCTTACAGCCCTAAGGCAGGGTGCACTATACCATAGGTGAGGGTACCAGTGCATGAGCATGGTACCCCTACAGTGTCTAAACAAAACCTTAGACACTGTAAGTGCAGGGTAGCCATAAGAGTATATGGTCTGGGAGTCTGTCAAACACGAACTCCACAGCACCATAATGGCTACACTGAAAACTGGGAAGTTTGGTATCAAACTTCTCAGCACAATAAATGCACACTGATGCCAGTGTACATTTTATTGTAAAATACACCACAGAGGGCACCTTAGAGGTGCCCCCTGAAACTTAACCGACTGTCTGTGTAGGCTGACTAGTTCTAGCAGCCTGCCACAAACCGAGACATGTTGCTGGCCCCATGGGGAGAGTGCCTTTGTCACTCTGAGGCCAGTAACAAAGCCTGCACTGGGTGGAGATGCTAACACCTCCCCCAGGCAGGAATTGTCACACCTGGCGGTGAGCCTCAAAGGCTCACCTCCTTTGTGCCAACCCAGCAGGACACTCCAGCTAGTGGAGTTGCCCGCCCCCTCCGGCCAGGCCCCACTTTTGGCGGCAAGGCCGGAGAAGATAATGAGAAAAACAAGGAGGAGTCACTGGCCAGTCAGGACAGCCCCTAAGGTGTCCTGAGCTGAGGTGACTCTAACTTTTAGAAATCCTCCATCTTGCAGATGGAGGATTCCCCCAATAGGGTTAGGATTGTGACCTCCTCCCCTTGGGAGGAGGCACAAAGAGGGTGTACCCACCCTCAGGGCTAGTAGCCATTGGCTACTAACCCCCCAGACCTAAACACGCCCTTAAATTTAGTATTTAAGGGCTACCCTGAACCCTAGAAAATTAGATTCCTGCAACTACAAGAAGAAGGACTGCCTAGCTGAAAACCCCTGCAGCGGAAGACCAGAAGACGACAACTGCCTTGGCTCCAGAAACTCACCGGCCTGTCTCCTGCCTTCCAAAGATCCTGCTCCAGCGACGCCTTCCAAAGGGACCAGCGACCTCGACATCCTCTGAGGACTGCCCCTGCTTCGAAAAGACAAGAAACTCCCGAGGACAGCGGACCTGCTCCAAGAAAAGCTGCAACTTTGTTTCCAGCAGCTTTAAAGAACCCTGCAAGCTCCCCGCAAGAAGCGTGAGACTTGCAACACTGCACCCGGCGACCCCGACTCGGCTGGTGGCGATCCAACACCTCAGGAGGGACCCCAGGACTACTCTAAGACTGTGAGTACAAAAACCTGTCCCCCCTGACCCCCCACAGCGCCGCCTGCAGAGGGAATCCCGAGGCTTCCCCTGACCGCGACTCTTTGAATCCTAAGTCCCGACACCTGGGAGAGACCCTGCACCCGCAGCCCCCAGGACCTGAAGGACCGGACTTTCACTGGAGGAGTGACCCCCAGGAGTCCCTCTCCCTTGATCAAGTGGAGGTTTCCCCGAGGAACCCCCCCCTTGCCTGCCTGCAGCGCTGAAGAGATCCCTAGATCTCCCATTGACTTCCATTACAAACCCGACGCTTGTGTCTACACTGCACCCGGCCGCCCCCGCGCTGCTGAGGGTGAAATTTCTGTGTGGGCTTGTGTCCCCCCCGGTGCCCTACAAAACCCCCCTGGTCTGCCCTCCGAAGACGCGGGTACTTACCTGCAAGCAGACCGGAACCGGGGCACCCCCTTCTCTCCATTCTAGCCTATGTGTTTTGGGCACCACTTTGAACTCTGCACCTGACCGGCCCTGAGCTGCTGGTGTGGTGACTTTGGGGTTGCTCTGAACCCCCAACGGTGGGCTACCTTGGACCAAGAACTGAACCCTGTAAGTGTCTTACTTACCTGGTAAAACTAACAAAAACTTACCTCCCCCAGGAACTGTGAAAATTGCACTAAGTGTCCACTTTTAAAACAGCTATTTGTCAATAACTTGAAAAGTATACATGCAATTTTTATGATTTAAAGTTCCTAAAGTACTTACCTGCAATACCTTTCGAATGAGATATTACATGTAGAAATTGAACCTGTGGTTCTTAAAATAAACTAAGAAAAGATATTTTTCTATACAAAAACCTATTGGCTGGATTTGTCTCTGAGTGTGTGTACCTCATTTATTGTCTATGTGTATGTACAACAAATGCTTAACACTACTCCTTGGATAAGCCTACTGCTCGACCACACTACTACAAAATAGAGCATTAGTATTATCTATTTTTACCACTATTTTACCTCTAAGGGGAACCCTTGGACTCTGTGCATGCTATTCCTTACTTTGAAATAGCACATACAGAGCCAACTTCCTACATTGGTGGATCAGCGGTGGGGTACAAGACTTTGCATTTGCTGGACTACTCAGCCAATACCTGATCACACAACAAATTCCAAAATTGTCATTAGAAATTGATTTTTGCAATTTGAAAAGTTTTCTAAATTCTTAAAAGACCTGCTAGGGCCTTGTGTTAGATCCTGTTTAGCATTTCTTTTAGAGTTTAAAAGTTTGTAAAAGTTTGAATTAGATTCTAGAACCAGTTGTAGATTCTTAAAAAGTATTCCAACTTTTAGAAGCAAAATGTCTAGCACAGATGTGACTGTGGTGGAACTCGACACCACACCTTACCTCCATCTTAAGATGAGGGAGCTAAGGTCACTCTGTAAAATAAAGAAAATAACAATGGGCCCCAAACCTACCAAAATACAGCTCCAGGAGCTTTTGGCAGAGTTTGAAAAGGCCAACCCCTCTGAGGGTGGCAACTCAGAGGAAGAGGATGGTGACTTGGAGGACAATTCCCCCCTACCAGTCCTATCTAAGGAGAACAGGGTCCCTCAAACCCTGACTCCAAAAATAATAGTCAGAGATGCTGGTTCCCTCACAGGAGAGACCAACACCTCTGAAATCACTGAGGATAGCCCCAGTGAAGAGGACATCCAGTTAGCCAGGATGGCCAAAAGATTGGCTTTGGAAAGACAGATCCTAGCCATAGAGAGGGAAAGACAAGAGATGGGCCTAGGACCCATCAATGGTGGCAGCAACATAAATAGGGTCAGAGATTCTCCTGACATGTTGAAAATCCCTAAAGGGATTGTAACTAAATATGAAGATGGTGATGACATCACCAAATGGTTCACAGCTTTTGAGAGGGCTTGTGTAACCAGAAAAGTGAACAGATCTCACTGGGGTGCTCTCCTTTGGGAAATGTTCACAGGAAAGTGTAGGGATAGACTCCTCACACTCTCTGGACAAGATGCAGAATCTTATGACCTCATGAAGGGTACCCTGATTGAGGGCTTTGGATTCTCCACTGAGGAGTATAGGATTAGATTCAGGGGGGCTCAAAAATCCTCGAGCCAGACCTGGGTTGACTTTGTAGACTACTCAGTGAAAACACTAGATGGTTGGATTCAAGGCAGTGGTGTAAGTAATTATGATGGGCTGTACAATTTATTTGTGAAAGAACACCTGTTAAGTAATTGTTTCAATGATAAACTGCATCAGCATCTGGTAGACCTAGGACCAATTTCTCCCCAAGAATTGGGAAAGAAGGCGGACCATTGGGTCAAGACAAGGGTGTCCAAGACTTCAACAGGGGGTGACCAAAAGAAAGGGGTCACAAAGACTCCCCAGGGGAAGGGTGATGAGACAACCAAAACTAAAAATAGTAAAGAGTCTTCTACAGGCCCCCAAAAACCTGCACAGGAGGGTGGGCCCAGAGCCTCTTCACAAAACAATGGGTACAAGGGTAAAAACTTTGATCCCAAAAAGGCCTGGTGTCATAGCTGTAAACAGCATGGACACCAAACTGGAGACAAGGCCTGTCCCAAGAAAGGTTCCACTCCAAACTCCCATCCAGGTAACACTGGTATGGCTAGTCTCCAAGTGGGATCAACAGTGTGCCCAGAGCAAATCAGGGTCCACACTGAAGCTACTCTAGTTTCTGAGGGTGGGGTGGATTTAGCCACACTAGCTGTCTGGCCGCCTAACATGCAAAAATACAGACAGCAACTCTTAATTAATGGGACTAGAATAGAGGGCCTGAGGGATACAGGTGCCAGTGTCACCATGGTGACAGAGAAACTGGTTTCCCCTGGCCAATACCTGACTGGAAAAACTTACACAGTCACCAACGCTGACAATCAGAGAAAAGTACATCCCATGGCAATGGTTACTTTAGAATGGGGAGGGGTCAATGGCCTGAAGCAGGTGGTGGTCTCCTCAAATATCCCAGTGGACTGTCTGCTTGGAAATGACCTGGAGTCCTCAGCGTGGGCTGAGGTAGAACTAAAAACCCATGCAGCAATGCTGGGTATCCCTGAACTGGTGTGTGTGAAAACAAGAGCACAGTGCAAGGCACAGGGTGAAAAATTAGAGCTGGAGTCTGGAAAAATGGCCCAGCCTACCAAGAGAACAGGAAAGTCAGTTGGGAAACCAACTGCAACACAGCAAAAGAAAGGGAACCTCTCTTCTCAGGAAGGAGTTCTGCCCTCTGAGGGAACTGAGCCTTTGGAGCTTGAACCTTATCAGGTTGAGCTCTTAGGCCCAGGGGGACCCTCAAGGGAGGAGCTGTGTAAGGGACAAGAAACCTGTCCCTCTCTTGAAGGCCTTAGGCAGCAAGCTGCTGAAGAGTCCAAGGGCAAGAAAAATGGAACACATAGGGTCTATTGGGAAGATGGACTCCTGTACACTGAGGCCAGAGACCCCAAACCTGGTGCCACTAGGAGAGTGGTAGTGCCTCAGCTGTTCAGAGAGTTCATCCTAACATTGGCCCATGACATTCCCCTTGCTGGACATTTGGGACAAACCAAGACGTGGGAGAGGCTAGTCAACCACTTCTACTGGCCCAATATGTCCAACATGGTTAAGGAGTTTTGCCTCTCCTGCCCCACCTGTCAAGCCAGTGGTAAGACAGGTGGGCATCCAAAGGCCCCCCTCATTCCACTTCCAGTGGTGGGGGTTCCCTTTGAAAGAGTGGGTGTGGACATAGTTGGTCCACTAGAACCTCCCACAGCCTCAGGAAATATGTATATCCTGGTAGTAGTGGATCATGCTACCAGGTATCCTGAAGCTATTCCCCTTAGGTCGACTACTGCCCCTGCAGTAGCCAAGGCCCTCATTGGTATCTTTACCAGAGTGGGTTTTCCTAAGGAGGTGGTGTCTGACAGAGGTACCAACTTCATGTCAGCATACCTGAAACATATGTGGAATGAGTGTGGAGTGACTTATAAATTCACTACACCTTACCATCCACAAACTAATGGCTTAGTTGAGAGATTCAACAAGACATTAAAGGGCATGATCATGGGGCTCCCAGAAAAACTCAAAAGGAGATGGGATGTCCTCCTGCCATGTCTGCTTTTCGCTTACAGGGAGGTACCACAGAAGGGAGTAGGGTTCTCACCCTTTGTAAGGAAATGCCTCCTTGGCATGGTTGCCCCCTGACTTTTTGCCTTTGCTGATGCTATGTTTACAATTGAAAGTGTGCTGAGGCCTGCTAACCAGGCCCCAGCACCAGTGTTCTTTCCTTAACCTGTACTTTTGTATCCACAATTGGCAGACCCTGGCATCCAGATAAGTCCCTTGTAACTGGTACTTCTAGTACCAAGGGCCCTGATGCCAAGGAAGGTCTCTAAGGGCTGCAGCATGTCTTATGCCACCCTGGAGACCTCTCACTCAGCACAGACACACTGCTTGCCAGCTTGTGTGTGCTAGTGAGGACAAAACGAGTAAGTCGACATGGCACTCCCCTCAGGGTGCCATGCCAGCCTCTCACTGCCTATGCAGTATAGGTAAGACACCCCTCTAGCAGGCCTTACAGCCCTAAGGCAGGGTGCACTATACCATAGGTGAGGGTACCAGTGCATGAGCATGGTACCCCTACAGTGTCTAAACAAAACCTTAGACATTGTAAGTGCAGGGTAGCCATAAGAGTATATGGTCTGGGAGTCTGTCAAACACGAACTCCACAGCACCATAATGGCTACACTGAAAGCTGGGAAGTTTGGTATCAAACTTCTCAGCACAATAAATGCACACTGATGCCAGTGTACATTTTATTGTAAAATACACCACAGAGGGCACCTTAGAGGTGCCCCCTGAAACTTAACCGACTATCTGTGTAGGCTGACTAGTTTTAGCAGCCTGCCACAAACCGAGACATGTTGCTGGCCCCATGGGGAGAGTGCCTTTGTCACTCTGAGGCCAGTATCAAAGCCTGCACTGGGTGGAGATGCTAACACCTCTCCCAGGCAGGAATTGTCACACCTGGCGGTGAGCCTCAAAGGCTCACCTCCTTTGTGCCAACCCAGCAGGACACTCCAGCTAGTGGAGTTGCCCGCCCCCTCCGGCCAGGCCCCACTTTTGGCGGCAAGGCCGGAGAAAATAATGAGAATAACAAGGAGGAGCCACTGGCCAGTCAGGACAGCCCCTAAGGTGTCCTGAGCTGAGGTGACTCTAACTTTTAGAAATCCTCCATCTTGCAGATGGAGGATTCCCCCAATAGGGTTAGGATTGTGACCCCCTCCCCTTGGGAGGAGGCACAAAGAGGGTGTACCCACCCTCAGGGCTAGTAGCCATTGGCTACTAACCCCCCAGACCTAAACACGCCCTTAAATTTAGTATTTAAGGGCTACCCTGAACCCTAGAAAATTAGATTCCTGCAACTACAAGAAGAAGGACTGCCCAGCTGAAAACCCCTGCAGAGGAAGACCAGAAGACGACAACTGCCTTGGCTCCAGAAACTCACCGGCCTGTCTCCTGCCTTCCAAAGATCCTGCTCCAGCGACGCCTTCCGAAGGGACCAGCGACCTCGACATCCTCTGAGGACTGCCCCTGCTTCGAAAAGACAAGAAACTCCCGAGGACAGCGGACCTGCTCCAAGAAAAGCTGCAACTTTGTTTCCAGCAGCTTTAAAGAACCCTGCAAGCTCCCCGCAAGAAGCGTGAGACTTGCAACACTGCACCCGGCGACCCCGACTCGGCTGGTGGTGATCCAACACCTCAGGAGGGACCCCAGGACTACTCTGATACTGTGAGTACAAAAACCTGTCCCCCCTGAGCCCCCACAGCGCCGCCTGCAGAGGGAAATCCCGAGGCTTCCCCTGACCGCGACTCTTTGAATCCTAAGTCCCGACACCTGGGAGAGACCCTGCACCCGCAGCCCCCAGGACCTGAAGGACCGGACTTTCACTGGAGAAGTGACCCCCAGGAGTCCCTCTCCCTTGCCCAAGTGGAGGTTTCCCCGAGGAACCCCCCCCCTTGCCTGCCTGCAGCGCTGAAGAGATCCCGAGATCTCTCATAGACTAACATTGCGAACCCGACGCTTGTTTCTACACTGCCCCCGGCCGCCCCCGCGCCGCTGAGGGTGAAATTTCTATGTGGGCTTGTGTCCCCCCCGGTGCCCTACAAAACCCCCCTGGTCTGCCCTCCGAAGACGCGGGTACTTACCTGCAAGCAGACCGGAACCGGGGCACCCCCTTCTCTCCATTCTAGCCTATGTGTTTTGGGCACCACTTTGAACTCTGCACCTGACCGGCCCTGAGCTGATGGTGTGGTGACTTTGGGGTTGCTCTGAACCCCCAACGGTGGGCTACCTTGGACCAAGAACTAAGCCCTGTAAGTGTCTTACTTACCTGGTTAACCTAACAAATACTTACCTCCCCTAGGAACTGTGAAAATTGCACTAAGTGTCCACTTTTAAAACAGCTATTTGTGAATAACTTGAAAAGTATACATGCAATTTTGATTTGAAGTTCCTAAAGTACTTACCTGCAATACCTTTCGAGTAAGATATTACATGTAGAATTTGAACCTGTGGTTCTTAAAATAAACTAAGAAAAGATATTTTTCTATACAAAAACCTATTGGCTGGATTTGTCTCTGAGTGTGTGTACCTCATTTATTGTCTACGTGTATGTACAACAAATGCTTAACACTACTCCTTGGATAAGCCTACTGCTCGACCACACTACCACAAAATAGAGCATTAGTATTATCTATTTTTACCACTATTTTACCTCTAAGGGGAACCCTTGGACTCTGTGCATGCTATTCCTTACTTTGAAATAGCACATACAGAGCCAACTTCCTACACCCTTTGAACTTCTGTTTGGTCATCCTGTAAGGGGACCACTTGCCCTTGTTAAAGAAGGCTGGGAGAGACCTCTCCATGAGCCTAAACAGGACATAGTGGACTATGTACTTGGCCTTCGCTCTAGAATGGCAGAGTACATGGAAAAGGCAACCAAAAACCTTGAGGCCAGCCAACAGCTCCAGAAGTTTTGGTATGACCAAAAGGCTGCACTGGTTGAGTTCCAACCAGGGCAGAAAGTCTGGGTTCTGGAGCCTGTGGCTCCCAGGGCACTCCAGGACAAATGGAGTGGCCCTTACCCAGTGCTAGAAAGGAAGAGTCAGGTCACCTACCTGGTGGACCTGGGCACAAGCAGGAGCCCCAAGAGGGTGATCCATGTGAACCGCCTTAAGCTCTTCCATGACAGGGCTGATGTGAATCTGTTGATGGTTACAGATGAGGATCAGGAGGCAGAGAGTGAACCTCTCCCTGATCTTCTGTCATCAGACCCAAAAGATGGCACAGTAGATGGAGTGATCTACTCAGACACCCTCTCTGGCCAACAGCAAGCTGATTGTAGGAGAGTCCTACAACAGTTTCCTGAACTCTTCTCCTTAACCCCTGGCCAGACACACCTGTGTACCCATGATGTGGACACAGGAGACAGCATGCCTGTCAAAAACAAAATCTTTAGACAGTCTGACCATGTTAAGGAAAGCATCAAGGTGGAAGTCCACAAGATGCTGGAATTGGGAGTAATTGAGCGCTCTGACAGCCCCTGGGCTAGCCCAGTGGTCTTAGTCCCCAAACCTCACACCAAAGATGGAAAGAAAGAGATGAGGTTTTGTGTGGACTACAGAGGGCTCAATTCTGTCACCAAGACAGATGCTCATCCAATTCCAAGAGCTTATGAGCTCATAGACAAATTAGGTGCTGCCAAATTCTTAAGTACCTTTGACTTGACAGCAGGGTACTGGCAAATAAAAATGGCACCTGGAGCAAAAGAGAAAACAGCATTCTCCACACCTGATGGGCATTACCAGTTTACTGTTATGCCCTTTGGTTTAAAGAATGCCCCTGCCACCTTCCAAAGGTTGGTGAATCAAGCCCTTGCTGGCTTGGAGTCCTTTAGCACAGCTTATCTTGATGATATTGCTGTCTTTAGCTCCACCTGGCAGGATCACCTGGTCCACCTGAAGAAGGTTTTGAAGGCTCTGCAATCTGCAGGCCTCTCTATCAAGGCATCCAAATGCCAGATAGGGCAGGGAACTGTGGTTTACTTGGGCCACCTTGTAGGTGGAGGCCAAGTTCAGCCACTCCAACCCAAGATCCAGACTATTCTGGACTGGGTAGCTCCAAAAACCCAGACTCAAGTCAGGGCATTCCTTGGCTTGACTGGGTATTACAGGAGGTTTGTGAAGGGATATGGATCCATTGTGACAGCCCTCACTGAACTCACCTCCAAGAAAATGCCCAAGAAAGTGAACTGGACTGTGGAATGCCAACAGGCCTTTGACACCCTGAAACAAGCAATGTGCTCAGCACCAGTTCTAAAAGCTCCAGATTATTCTAAGCAGTTCATTGTGCAGACTGATGCCTCTGAACATGGGATAGGGGCAGTTTTGTCCCAAACAAATGATGATGGCCTTGACCAGCCTGTTGCTTTCATTAGCAGGAGGTTACTCCCCAGGGAGCAGCGTTGGAGTGCCATTGAGAGGGAGGCCTTTGCTGTGGTTTGGTCCCTGAAGAAGCTGAGACCATACCTCTTTGGGACTCACTTCCTAGTTCAAACTGACCACAGACCTCTCAAATGGCTGATACAAATGAAAGGTGAAAATCCTAAACTGTTGAGGTGGTCCATCTCCCTACAGGGAATGGACTTTATAGTGGAACACAGACCTGGGACTGCCCATGCCAATGCAGATGGCCTTTCCAGGTTCTTCCACTTAGAAAATGAAGACTCTCTTGGGAAAGGTTAGTCTCATCCTCTTTCGTTTGGGGGGGGGTTGTGTAAGGAAATGCCTCCTTGGCATGGTTGCCCCCTGACTTTTTGCCTTTGCTGATGCTATGTTTACAATTGAAAGTGTGCTGAGGCCTGCTAACCAGGCCCCAGCACCAGTGTTCTTTCCCTAACCTGTACTTTTGTATCCACAATTGGCAGACCCTGGCATCCAGATAAGTCCCTTGTAACTGGTACTTCTAGTACCAAGGGCCCTGATGCCAAGGAAGGTCTCTAAGGGCTGCAGCATGTCTTATGCCACCCTGGAGACCTCTCACTCAGCACAGACACACTGCTTGCCAGCTTGTGTGGGCTAGTGAGGACAAAACGAGTAAGTCGACATGGCACTCCCCTCAGGGTGCCATGCCAGCCTCTCACTGCCTATGCAGTATAGGTAAGACACCCCTCTAGCAGGCCTTACAGCCCTAAGGCAGGGTGCACTATACCATAGGTGAGGGTACCAGTGCATGAGCATGGTACCCCTACAGTGTCTAAACAAAACCTTAGACACTGTAAGTGCAGGGTAGCCATAAGAGTATATGGTCTGGGAGTCTGTCAAACACGAACTCCACAGCACCATAATGGCTACACTGAAAACTGGGAAGTTTGGTATCAAACTTCTCAGCACAATAAATGCACACTGATGCCAGTGTACATTTTATTGTAAAATACACCACAGAGGGCACCTTAGAGGTGCCCCCTGAAACTTAACCGACTGTCTGTGTAGGCTGACTAGTTCTAGCAGCCTGCCACAAACCGAGACATGTTGCTGGCCCCATGGGGAGAGTGCCTTTGTCACTCTGAGGCCAGTAACAAAGCCTGCACTGGGTGGAGATGCTAACACCTCCCCCAGGCAGGAATTGTCACACCTGGCGGTGAGCCTCAAAGGCTCACCTCCTTTGTGCCAACCCAGCAGGACACTCCAGCTAGTGGAGTTGCCCGCCCCCTCCGGCCAGGCCCCACTTTTGGCGGCAAGGCCGGAGAAGATAATGAGAAAAACAAGGAGGAGTCACTGGCCAGTCAGGACAGCCCCTAAGGTGTCCTGAGCTGAGGTGACTCTAACTTTTAGAAATCCTCCATCTTGCAGATGGAGGATTCCCCCAATAGGGTTAGGATTGTGACCTCCTCCCCTTGGGAGGAGGCACAAAGAGGGTGTACCCACCCTCAGGGCTAGTAGCCATTGGCTACTAACCCCCCAGACCTAAACACGCCCTTAAATTTAGTATTTAAGGGCTACCCTGAACCCTAGAAAATTAGATTCCTGCAACTACAAGAAGAAGGACTGCCTAGCTGAAAACCCCTGCAGCGGAAGACCAGAAGACGACAACTGCCTTGGCTCCAGAAACTCACCGGCCTGTCTCCTGCCTTCCAAAGATCCTGCTCCAGCGACGCCTTCCAAAGGGACCAGCGACCTCGACATCCTCTGAGGACTGCCCCTGCTTCGAAAAGACAAGAAACTCCCGAGGACAGCGGACCTGCTCCAAGAAAAGCTGCAACTTTGTTTCCAGCAGCTTTAAAGAACCCTGCAAGCTCCCCGCAAGAAGCATGAGACTTGCAACACTGCACCCGGCGACCCCGACTCGGCTGGTGGCGATCCAACACCTCAGGAGGGACCCCAGGACTACTCTAAGACTGTGAGTACAAAAACCTGTCCCCCCTGAGCCCCCACAGCGCCGCCTGCAGAGGGAATCCCGAGGCTTCCCCTGACCGCGACTCTTTGAATCCTAAGTCCCGACACCTGGGAGAGACCCTGCACCCGCAGCCCCCAGGACCTGAAGGACCGGACTTTCACTGGAGGAGTGACCCCCAGGAGTCCCTCTCCCTTGATCAAGTGGAGGTTTCCCCGAGGAACCCCCCCCTTGCCTGCCTGCAGCGCTGAAGAGATCCCTAGATCTCCCATTGACTTCCATTACAAACCCGACGCTTGTGTCTACACTGCACCCGGCCGCCCCCGCGCTGCTGAGGGTGAAATTTCTGTGTGGGCTTGTGTCCCCCCCGGTGCCCTACAAAACCCCCCTGGTCTGCCCTCCGAAGACGCGGGTACTTACCTGCAAGCAGACCGGAACCGGGGCACCCCCTTCTCTCCATTCTAGCCTATGTGTTTTGGGCACCACTTTGAACTCTGCACCTGACCGGCCCTGAGCTGCTGGTGTGGTAACTCTGGGGTTGATCTGAACCCCCAACGGTGGGCTACCTTGGACCAAGAACTAAGCCCTGTAAGTGTCTTACTTACCTGGTTAACCTAACAAATACTTACCTCCCCTAGGAACTGTGAAAATTGCACTGTGTCCACTTTTAAAACAGCTATTTGTGAATAACTTGAAAAGTATACATGCAATTTTGATGATTTGAAGTTCCTAAAGTACTTACCTGCAATACCTTTCGAATGAGATATTACATGTAGAATTTGAACCTGTGGTTCTTAAAATAAACTAAGAAAAGATATTTTTATATATAAAAACCTATTGGCTGGATTTGTCTCTGAGTGTGTGTACCTCATTTATTGTCTATGTGTATGTACAACAAATGCTTAACACTACTCCTTGGATAAGCCTATTGCTCGACCACACTACCACAAAATAGAGCATTAGTATTCTCTTTTTACCACTATTTTACCTCTAAGGGGAACCCTTGGACTCTGTGCATGCTATTCCTTACTTTGAAATAGCACATACAGAGCCAACTTCCTACACTGGGCCTTCATCAGGATAACTGATCCCTTACCTTGAGAGTTCCCCAATTTAAATACCTATTGTTTAGGGGTGACTCTGATCACTTAGACCTTTCTAGCCCTATTCCCCGGTGTAAAGAAATGGCTCCCTGTTGCAGCTACCCCCCACTTTTTGCCTGATACTGATGCTGACTTGACTGAGAAGTGTGCTGGGATCCTGCTAACCAGGCCTCAGCACCAGTGTTCTTTCACCTAAAATGTACCATTGTCTCCACAATTGGCACAACCCTGGCACCCATGTAAGTCCCTTGTAACTGGTACCCCTGGTACCAAGGGCCCTGATGCCAGGGAAGGTCTCTAAGGGCTGCAGCATGTCTTATGCCACCCTAGGGACCCCTCACTCAGCACAGACACACTGCTTGCCAGCTTGTGTGTGCTGGTGGGGAGAAAATGAGTAAGTCGACATGGCACTCCCCTCAGGGTGCCATGCCAACCTCACACTGCCTGTGGCATAGGTAAGTCACCCCTCTAGTAGGCCTTACAGCCCTAAGGCAGGGTGCACTATACCACAGGTGAGGGCATATGTGCATGAGCACTATGCCCCTACAGTGTCTAAGCAAAACATTAGACATTGTAAGTGCAGGGTAGCCATAAGAGTATATGGGCTGGGAGTCTGTCAAAAACGAACTCCACAGCTCCATAATGGTTACACTGAATACTGGGAAGTTTAGTATCAAACTTCTCAGAATAATAAACCCACACTGATGCCAGTGTTGGATTTATTAAAAAATTCACACAGAGGGCATCTTGGAGATACCCACTGTATTTTACCCAATTGTTCAGTGCAGGACTGACTGGTCTGTGCCAGCCTTCTGCTGAGAGACGAGTTTCTGACCTCATGCGGTGAGAGCCTTTGTGCTCTCTGAGGACAGAAACAAAGCCTGCTCTGGGTGGAGGTGCTTCACACCTCCCCCCTGCAGGAACTGTAACACCTAGCAGTGAGCTTCAAAGGCTCCAGCTTCGTGTTACAATGCCCCAGGGCACTCCAGCTAGTGGAGATGCCCGCCCCCTGGACCCAGCCCCCACTTTTGGCGGCGAGTCCAGGAGAGATAATGAGAAAAACAAGGAGGAGTCACTGGCCAGTCAGGACAGCCCCTAAGGTGTCCTGAGCTGAGGTGACTCTGACTTTTAGAAATCCTCCATCTTGTAGAAGGAGGATTCCCCCAATAGGGATAGGAATGTGCCCCCCTCCCCTTGGGAGGAGGCACAAAGAGGGTGTACCCACCCTCAGGGCTAGTAGCCATTGGCTACTAACCCCCCAGACCTAAACACGCCCTTAAATTTAGTATTTAAGGGCTCCCCTGAACCTAAGAATTTAGATTCCTGCAACTAACAAGAAGGACTGCTGAGCTGAAAAACCCCTGCAGAGGAAGAACAGAAGACACCAACTGCCTTGGCCCCAGACTTACCGGCCTGTCTCCTGCCTTCCAAAAGAAACCTGCTTCAGCGACGCTTTCCAAGGGACCAGCGACCTCTGAATCCTCTGAGGACTGCCCAGCTTCGAAAAAGACAAGAAACTCCCGAGGACAGCGGCACTGCTCCAAAAGAACTGCAACTTTGTTACAAGGAGCAGATTTAAAGACCCCTGCAACTCCCCGCAAGAAGCGTGAGACTTGCAACACTGCACTCGGCGACCCCGACTCGACTGGTGGAGAACAACCAACTCAGGGAGGACCCTCCGGCGACTCTACGACTGTGAGTAACCAAAGTTGTCCCCCCTGAGCCCCCACAGCGACGCCTGCAGAGGGAATCCCCAGGCTCCCCCTGACCGCGACTGTCTGAACTCCATTTCCCGACGGCTGGAAAAGACCCTGCACCCGCAGCCCCTAAAGAAACGGAACTTCTGTGCAGGAGTGACCCCCAGGAGGCCCTCTCCCTTGCCCAGGTGGTGGCTACCCCGAGGAGCCCCCCCCTTGCCTGCCTGCATCGCTGAAGAGACCCCTTGGTCTCCCATTGAAAACTGAAGGAAACCCGACGCGTGTTTGCACACTGCACCCGGCCGCCCCCGCGCTGCTGAGGGTGTACTTTCTGTGCTAATTTGTGTCCCCCCCGGTGCCCTACAAAACCCCCCTGGTCTGCCCTCCGAAGACGCGGGTACTTACCTGCTGGCAGACTGGAACCGGGGCACCCCCTTCTCTCCATTGAAGCCTATGTGTTTTGGGCACCTCTTTGACCTTTGCACCTGACCGGCCCTGAGCTGCTGGTGTGATAACTTTGGGGTTGCTCTGAACCCCCAACGGTGGGCTACCTTGGACCAAAAACTGAAACCTGTAAGTGACTTACTTACCTGTTAAAACTAACAATAACTTACCTCCCCCAGGAACTGTGAAAATTGCACTGTGTCCACTTTTAAAACAGCTTATTGTGTTTTATGTAAAAAGTATACATGCTAAAGTAATGATTCAAAGTTCCTAGAGTACTTACCTGCAATACCTTTCAAATTAGATATTACACGTAAAATTTGAACCTGTGGTTCTTAAAATAAACTAAGAAAATATATTTTTCTGTAACAAAACCTATTGGCTGGATTTGTCTCTGAGTGTGTGTACCTCATTTATTGTCTGTGTGTATGTACAACAAATGCTTAACACTACTCCTTTGATAAGCCTACTGCTCGACCACACTACCACAAAATAGAGCATTAGTATTATCTCTTTTTGGCACTATCTTACCTCTAAGGGGAACCCTTGGACTCTGTGCATGCTATTCCTTACTTTGAAATAGCACATACAGAGCCAACTTCCTACATTGGTGGATCAGTGGTGGGGTACAAGACTTTGCATTTGCTGGACTACTCAGCCAATACCTGATCACACGACAAATTCCAAAAATTGTCATTAGAAATGGATTTTTGCAATTTGAAATTTTTCTAAATTCTTTAAAGTCCTGCTAGGGCCTTGTGTTAGTCCCTGTTAGCATTGCTTTTAGAGTTTAAAAGTTTGGTAAAAGTTTGAATTAGAACCTAGAACTAGTTTTAGATTCTTAAAAAGTATTCCAACTTTTAGAAGCATAATGTCTAGTACAGATATGAATGTGGTGGAACTCGACACCACCCCTTACCTCCATCTTAAGATGAGGGAGCTAAGGTCACTCTGTAAAATAAAGAAAATAACAATGGGCCCCAGACCTTCCAAACTACAGCTCCAGGAGCTTTTGGCAGAGTTTAAAAAGGCCAACCCCTCTGAGGATGGCAACACAGAGGATGATGATAGTGACTTAAATACCTATTGTTTAGGGGTGACTCTGATCACTTAGGCCTTCCTAGCCCTATTCCCCGGTAACACCTCGGTTGATCCTATGGAGAGAACAAGTATAGTTTACTATTCCCGTTATACTCACTGTAGGAAGTTGGCTCTGTATGTGCTATTTCAAAGTAAGGAATAGCATGCACAGAGTCCAAGGGTTCCCCTTAGAGGTAAAATAGTGGTAAAAATAGATAATACTAATGCTCTATTTTGTGGTAGTGTGGTCGAGCAGTAGGCTTATCCAAGGAGTAGTGTTAAGCATTTGTTGTACATACACATAGACAATAAATGAGGTACACACACTCAGAGACAAATCCAGCCAATAGGTTTTTGTATAGAAAAATATCTTTTCTTAGTTTATTTTAAGAACCACAGGTTCAAATTCTACATGTAATATCTCATTCGAAAGGTATTGCAGGTAAGTACTTTAGGAACTTCAAATCATCAAAATTGCATGTATACTTTTCAAGTTATTCACAAATAGCTGTTTTAAAAGTGGACACTTAGTGCAATTTTCACAGTTCCTAGGGGAGGTAAGTTTTTGTTAGTTTTACCAGGTAAGTAAGACACTTACAGGGTTCAGTTCTTGGTCCAAGGTAGCCCACCGTTGGGGGTTCAGAGCAACCCCAAAGTCACCACACCAGCAGCTCAGGGCCGGTCAGGTGCAGAGTTCAAAGTGGTGCCCAAAACGCATAGGCTAGAATGGAGAGAAGGGGGTGCCCCGGTTCCGGTCTGCTTGCAGGTAAGTACCCGCGTCTTCGGAGGGCAGACCAGGGGGGTTTTGTAGGGCACCGGGGGGGACACAAGCCCACACAGAAATTTCACCCTCAGCAGCGCGGGGGCGGCCGGGTGCAGTGTAGAAACAAGCGTCGGGTTCGCAATGTTAGTCTATGGGAGATCAACGGATCTCTTCAGCGCTGCAGGCAGGCAAGGGGGGGCTTCCTCGGGGAAACCTCCACTTGGGCAAGGGAGAGGGACTCCTGGGGGTCACTTCTCCAGTGAAAGTCCGGTCCTTCAGGTCCTGGGGGCTGCGGGTGCAGGGTCTTTTCCAGGCGTCGGGACTTAGGTTTCAGAGAGTCGCGGTCAGGGGAAGCCTCGGGATTCCCTCTGCAGGCGGCGCTGTGGGGGCTCAGGGGGGACAGGTTTTGGTACTCACAGTCGTAGAGTAGTCCGGGGGTCCTCCCTGAGGTGTTGGTTCTCCACCAGCCGAGTCGGGGTCGCCGGGTGCAGTGTTGCAAGTCTCATGCTTCTTGCGGGGAGCTTGCAGGGTTCTTTCAAGGCTGCTGGAAACAAAGTTGCAGCCTTTCTTGGAGCAGGTCCGCTGTCCTCGGGAGTTTCTTGTCTTTTCGAAGCAGGGGCAGTCCTCAGAGGATGTCGAGGTCGCTGGTCCCTTTGGAAGGCGTCGCTGGAGCAGGATCTTTGGAAGGCAGGAGACAGGCCGGTGAGTTTCTGGAGCCAAGGCAGTTGTCGTCTTCTGGTCTTCCTCTGCAGGGGTTTTTCAGCTAGGCAGTCCTTCTTCTTGTAGTTGCAGGAATCTAATTTTCTAGGGTTCAGGGTAGCCCTTAAATACTAAATTTAAGGGCGTGTTTAGGTCTGGGGGGTTAGTAGCCAATGGCTACTAGCCCTGAGGGTGGGTACACCCTCTTTGTGCCTCCTCCCAAGGGGAGGGGGCCACAATCCTAACCCTATTGGGGGAATCCTCCATCTGCAAGATGGAGGATTTCTAAAAGTTAGTCACTTCAGCTCAGGACACCTTAGGGGCTGTCCTGACTGGTCAGTGACTCCTCCTTGTTGCTTTCTTTGTTCCCTCCAGCCTTGCCGCCAAAAGTGGGGGCCGTGGCCGGAGGGGGCGGGCAACTCCACTAAGCTGGAGTGCCCTGCTGGGCTGTGACAAAGGGGTGAGCCTTTGAGGCTCACCGCCAGGTGTTACAGCTCCTGCCTGGGGGAGGTGTTAGCATCTCCACCCAGTGCAGGCTTTGTTACTGGCCTCAGAGTGACAAAGGCACTCTCCCCATGGGGCCAGCAACATGTCTCTGGTGTGGCAGGCTGCTGGAACTAGTCAGCCTACACAGACAGTCGGTTAAGTTTCAGGGGGCACCTCTAAGGTGCCCTCTGTGGTGTATTTTACAATAAAATGTACACTGGCATCAGTGTGCATTTATTGTGCTGAGAAGTTTGATACCAAACTTCCCAGTTTTCAGTGTAGCCATTATGGTGCTGTGGAGTTCGTGTTTGACAAACTCCCAGACCATATACTCTTATGGCTACCCTGCACTTACAATGTCTAAGGTTTTGTTTAGACACTGTAGGGGTACCATGCTCATGCACTGGTACCCTCACCTATGGTATAGTGCACCCTGCCTTAGGGCTGTAAGGCCTGCTAGAGGGGTGACTGACCTATACTTGCATAGGCAGTGAGAGGCTGGCATGGCACCCTGAGGGGAGTGCCATGTCGACTTACTCGTTTTGTTCTCACTAGCACACACAAGCTGGCAAGCAGTGTGTCTGTGCTGAGTGAGAGGTCTCCAGGGTGGCATAAGACATGCTGCAGCCCTTAGAGACCTTCCTTGGCATCAGGGCCCTTGGTACTAGAAGTACCAGTTACAAGGGACTTATCTGGATGCCAGGGTCTGCCAATTGTGGATACAAAAGTACAGGTTAGGGAAAGAACACTGGTGCTGGGGCCTGGTTAGCAGGCGTCAGCACACTTTCAATTGTAAACATAGCATCAGCAAAGGCAAAAAGTCAGGGGGCAACCATGCCAAGGAGGCATTTCCTTACACAACCCCCCCCCCCCAAACGAAAGAGGATGAGACTAACCTTTCCCAAGAGAGTCTTCATTTTCTAAGTGGAAGAACCTGGAAAGGCCATCTGCATTGGCATGGACAGTCCCAGGTCTGTGTTCCACTATAAAGTCCATTCCCTGTAGGGAGATGGACCACCTCAACAGTTTAGGATTTTCACCTTTCATTTGCATCAGCCATTTGAGAGGTCTGTGGTCAGTTTGAACTAGGAAGTGAGTCCCAAAGAGGTATGGTCTCAGCTTCTTCAGGGACCAAACCACAGCAAAGGCCTCCCTCTCAATGGCACTCCAACGCTGCTCCCTGGGGAGTAACCTCCTGCTAATGAAAGCAACAGGCTGGTCAAGGCCATCATCATTTGTTTGGGACAAAACTGCCCCTATCCCATGTTCAGAGGCATCTGTCTGCACAATGAACTGCTTAGAATAATCTGGAGCTTTTAGAACTGGTGCTGAGCACATTGCTTGTTTCAGGGTGTGTAAGGAAATGCCTCCTTGGCATGGTTGCCCCCTGACTTTTTGCCTTTGCTGATGCTATGTTTACAATTGAAAGTGTGCTGAGGCCTGCTAACCAGGCCCCAGCACCAGTGTTCTTTCCCTAACCTGTACTTTTGTATCCACAATTGGCAGACCCTGGCATCCAGATAAGTCCCTTGTAACTGGTACTTCTAGTACCAAGGGCCCTGATGCCAAGGAAGGTCTCTAAGGGCTGCAGCATGTCTTATGCCACCCTGGAGACCTCTCACTCAGCACAGACACACTGCTTACCAGCTTGTGTGTGCTAGTGAGGACAAAACGAGTAAGTCGACATGGCACTCCCCTCAGGGTGCCATGCCAGCCTCTCACTGCCTATGCAGTATAGGTAAGACACCCCTCTAGCAGGCCTTACAGCCCTAAGGCAGGGTGCACTATACCATAGGTGAGGGTACCAATGCATGAGCATGGTACCCCTACAGTGTCTAAACAAAACCTTAGACATTGTAAGTGCAGGGTAGCCATAAGAGTATATGGTCTGGGAGTCTGTCAAACACGAACTCCACAGCACCATAATGGCTACACTGAAAACTGGGAAGTTTGGTATCAAACTTCTCAGCACAATAAATGCACACTGATGCCAGTGTACATTTTATTGTAAAATACACCCCAGAGGGCACCTTAGAGGTGCCCCCTGAAACTTAACCGACTATCTGTGTAGGCTGACTAGTTTTAGCAGCCTGCCACAAACCGAGACATGTTGCTGGCCCCATGGGGAGAGTGCCTTTGTCACTCTGAGGCCAGTAACAAAGCCTGCACTGGGTGGAGATGCTAACACCTCTCCCAGGCAGGAATTGTCACACCTGGCGGTGAGCCTCAAAGGCTCACCTCCTTTGTGCCAACCCAGCAGGACACTCCAGCTAGTGGAGTTGCCCGCCCCCTCCGGCCAGGCCCCACTTTTGGCGGCAAGGCCGGAGAAAATAATGAGAATAACAAGGAGGAGTCTCTGGCCAGTCAGGACAGCCCCTAAGGTGTCCTGAGCTGAGGTGACTCTAACTTTTAGAAATCCTCCATCTTGCAGATGGAGGATTCCCCCAATAGGGTTAGGATTGTGACCCCCTCCCCTTGGGAGGAGGCACAAAGAGGGTGTACCCACCCTCAGGGCTAGTAGCCATTGGCTACTAACCCCCCAGACCTAAACACGCCCTTAAATTTAGTATTTAAGGGCTACCCTGAACCCTAGAAAATTAGATTCCTGCAACTACAAGAAGAAGGACTGCCTAGCTGAAAACCCCTGCAGCGGAAGACCAGAAGACGACAACTGCCTTGGCTCCAGAAACTCACCGGCCTGTCTCCTGCCTTCCAAAGATCCTGCTCCAGCGACGCCTTCCAAAGGGACCAGCGACCTCGACATCCTCTGAGGACTGCCCCTGCTTCGAAAAGACAAGAAACTCCCGAGGACAGCGGACCTGCTCCAAGAAAAGCTGCAACTTTGTTTCCAGCAGCTCCAAAGAACCCTGCAAGCTCCCCGCAAGAAGCGTGAGACTTGCAACACTGCACCCGGCGACCCCGACTCGGCTGGTGGCGATCCAACACCTCAGGAGGGACCCCAGGACTACTCTGATACTGTGAGTACCAAAACCTGTCCCCCCTGAGCCCCCACAGCGCCGCCTGCAGAGGGAATCCCGAGGCTTCCCCTGACCGCGACTCTTTGAATCCTAAGTCCCGACACCTGGGAGAGACCCTGCACCCGCAGCCCCCAGGACCTGAAGGACCGGACTTTCACTGGAGGAGTGACCCCCAGGAGTCCCTCTCCCTCGCCCAAGTGGAGGTTTCCCCGAGGAATCCCCCCCTTGCCTGCCTGCAGCGCTGAAGAGATCCCGAGATCTCTCATAGACTAACATTGAAAACCCGACGCTTGTTTCTACACTGCACCCGGCCGCCCCCGCGCCGCTGAGGGTGAAGTTTCTGTGTGGGCTTGTGTCCCCCCCGGTGCCCTACAAAACCCCCCTGGTCTGCCCTCCGAAGACGCGGGTACTTACCTGCAAGCAGACCGGAACCGGGGCACCCCCTTCTCTCCATTCTAGCCTATGTGTTTTGGGCACCACTTTGAACTCTGCACCTGACCGGCCCTGAGCTGCTGGTGTGGTGACTTTGGGGTTGCTCGGAACCCCCAACGGTGGGCTACCTTGGACCAAGAACTGAACCCTGTAAGCGTCTTACTTACCGGGTAAAACTAATCAAAACTTACCTCCCCTAGGAACTGTGAAAATTGCACTAAGTGTCCACTTTTAAAACAGCTATTTGTCAATAACTTGAAAAGTATACATGCAATTTTGATGATTTGAAGTTCCTAAAGTACTTACCTGCAATACCTTTCGAATGAGCTATTACATGTAGAATTTGAACCTGTGGTTCTTAAAATAAACTAAGAAAAGATATTTTTTCTATATAAAAACCTATTGGCTGGATTTGTCTCTGAGTGTGTGTACCTCATTTATTGTCTATGTGTATGTACAACAAATGCTTAACACTACTCCTTGGATAAGCCTACTGCTCGACCACACTACCACAAAATAGAGCATTAGTATTATCTATTTTTACCACTATTTTACCTCTAAGGGGAACCCTTGGACTCTGTGCATGCTATTCCTTACTTTGAAATAGCACATACAGAGCCAACTTCCTACATTGGTGGATCAGCGGTGGGGTACAAGACTTTGCATTTGCTGGACTACTCAGCCAATACCTGATCACACGACAAATTCCAAAATTGTCATTAGAAATTGATTTTTGCAATTTGAAAAGTTTTCTAAATTCTTAAAAGACCTGCTAGGGCCTTGTGTTAGATCCTGTTTAGCATTTCTTTTAGAGTTTAAAAGTTTGTAAAAGTTTGAATTAGATTCTAGAACCAGTTTTAGTTTCTTAAAAAGTATTCCAACTTTTAGAAGCATAATGTCTAGCACAGATGTGAATGTGGTGGAACTCGACACCACACCTTACCTCCATCTACAGATGAGAGAGCTAAGGTCACTCTGTAAACTAAAGAAAATAGCAATGGGCCCCAAACCTACCAAAGTACAGCTCCAGGAGCTTTTGGCAGAGTTTGAAAAGGCCAACCCCTCTGAGGATGGCAACTCAGAGGATGAAGATAGTGACTTGGAGGGAAATTCCCCCCCTCCAGTCCTACTTAGGGAGAGCAGGGCTTCTCAAGCCCTGACTCCACAAATAATAGTCAGAGATGCTGGTTCCCTCACAGGAGGGACCAACAACTCTGAAATCACTGAGGATAACTCCAGTGAAGAGGACATCCAGTTAGCCAGGATGGCCAAAAGATTGGCTTTGGAAAGACAGATCCTAGCCATAGAGAGGGAAAGACAAGAGATGGGCCTAGGACCCATCAATGGTGGCAGCAACATAAATAGGGTCAGAGATTCTCCTGACATGTTGAAAATCCCCAAAGGGATTGTAACTAAATATGAAGATGGTGATGACATCACCAAATGGTTCACAGCTTTTGAGAGGGCTTGTGTAACCAGAAAAGTGAACAGATCTCACTGGGGTGCTCTCCTTTGGGAAATGTTCACAGGAAAGTGTAGGGATAGACTCCTCACACTCTCTGGACAAGATGCAGAATCTTATGACCTCATGAAGGGTACCCTGATTGAGGGCTTTGGATTCTCCACTGAGGAGTACAGGATTAGGTTCAGGGGGGCTCAAAAATCCTCGAGCCAGACCTGGGTTGACTTTGTTGACTACTCAGTGAAAACACTAGATGGTTGGATTCAAGGCAGTGGTGTAAGTAATTATGATGGGCTGTACAATTTATTTGTGAAAGAACACCTGTTAAGTAATTGTTTCAATGATAAACTGCATCAGCATCTGGTAGACCTAGGACCAATTTCTCCCCAAGAATTGGGAAAGAAGGCGGACCATTGGGTCAAGACAAGGGTGTCCAAGACTTCAACAGGGGGTGACCAAAAGAAAGGGGTCACAAAGACTCCCCAGCAGAAGGGTGATGAGACAACCAAAACTAAAAATAGTAAAGAGTCTTCTACAGGCCCCCAAAAACCTGCACAGGAGGGTGGGCCCAGAGCCTCTTCACAAAACAATGGGTACAAGGGTAAAAACTTTGATCCCAAAAAGGCCTGGTGTCATAGCTGTAAACAGCATGGACACCAAACTGGAGACAAGGCCTGTCCCAAGAAAGGTTCCACTCCAAACTCCCATCCAGGTAACACTGGTATGGCTAGTCTCCAAGTGGGATCAACAGTGTGCCCAGAGCAAATCAGGGTCCACACTGAAGCTACTCTAGTTTCTGAGGGTGGAGTGGATTTAGCCACACTAGCTGTCTGGCCGCCTAACATGCAAAAATACAGACAGCAACTCTTAATTAATGGGACTAGAATAGAGGGCCTGAGGGATACAGGTGCCAGTGTCACCATGGTGACAGAGAAACTGGTTTCCCCTGGCCAATACCTGACTGGAAAAACTTACACAGTCACCAACGCTGACAATCAGAGAAAAGTACATCCCATGGCAATGGTTACTTTAGAATGGGGAGGGGTCAATGGCCTGAAACAGGTGGTGGTCTCCTCAAATATCCCAGTGGACTGTCTGCTTGGAAATGACCTGGAGTCCTCAGCATGGGCTGAGGTAGAACTAAAAACCCATGCAGCAATGCTGGGTATCCCTGAACTGGTGTGTGTGAAAACAAGAGCACAATGCAAGGCACAGGGTGAAAAAGTAGAGCTGGAGTCTGGAAAAATGGCCCAGCCTACCAAGAGAACAGGAAAGTCAGTTGGGAAACCAACTGCAACACAGCAAAAGAAAGGGAACCTCTCTTCTCAGGAAGAAGTTCTGCCCTCTGAGGGAACTGAGCCTTTGGAGCTTGAACCTTACCAGGTTGAGCTCTTAGGCCCAGGGGGACCCTCCAGGGAGGAGCTGTGTAAGGGACAAGAAACCTGTCCCTCTCTTGAAGGCCTTAGGCAGCAAGCTGCTGAAGAGTCCAAAGGCAAGAAAAATGGAACGCATAGGGTCTATTGGGAAGATGGACTCCTGTACACTGAGGCCAGAGACCCCAAACCTGGTGCCACTAGGAGAGTGGTAGTGCCTCAGCTGTTCAGAGAGTTCATCCTAACATTGGCCCATGACATTCCCCTTGCTGGACATTTGGGACAAACCAAGACGTGGGAGAGGTTAGTCAACCACTTCTACTGGCCCAATATGTCCAACATGGTTAAGGAGTTTTGCCTCTCCTGCCCCACCTGTCAAGCCAGTGGTAAGACAGGTGGGCATCCAAAGGCCCCCCTCATTCCACTTCCAGTGGTGGGGGTTCCCTTTGAAAGAGTGGGTGTGGACATAGTTGGTCCACTGGAACCTCCCACAGCCTCAGGAAATATGTATATCCTGGTAGTAGTGGATCATGCTACCAGGTATCCTGAAGCTATTCCCCTTAGGTCGACTACTGCCCCTGCAGTAGCCAAGGCCCTCATTGGTATCTTTACCAGAGTGGGTTTCCCTAAGGAGGTGGTGTCTGACAGAGGTACCAACTTCATGTCAGCATACCTAAAGCACATGTGGAATGAGTGTGGAGTGACTTATAAATTCACTACACCTTACCATCCACAAACTAATGGCTTAGTTGAGAGATTCAACAAGACATTAAAAGGCATGATCATGGGGCTCCCAGAAAAACTCAAAAGGAGATGGGATGTCCTCCTGCCATGTCTGCTTTTCGCTTACAGGGAGGTACCACAGAAGGGAGTAGGGTTCTCACCCTTTGAACTTCTGTTTGGTCATCCTGTAAGGGGACCACTTGCCCTTGTTAAAGAAGGCTGGGAGAGACCTCTCCATGAGCCTAAACAGGACATAGTGGACTATGTACTTGGCCTTCGCTCTAGAATGGCAGAGTACATGGAAAAGGCAACCAAAAACCTTGAGGCCAGCCAACAGCTCCAGAAGTTTTGGTATGACCAAAAGGCTGCACTGGTTGAGTTCCAACCAGGGCAGAAAGTCTGGGTTCTGGAGCCTGTGGCTCCCAGGGCACTCCAGGACAAATGGAGTGGCCCTTACCCAGTACTAGAGAGGAAGAGTCAGGTCACCTACTTGGTGGACCTGGGCACAAGCAGGAGCCCCAAAAGGGTGATCCATGTAAACCGCCTTAAGCTCTTCCACGACAGGGCTGATGTCAATCTGTTGATGGTAACAGATGAGGATCAGGAGGCAGAGAGTGAACCTCTCCCTGATCTTCTGTCATCAGACCCAAAAGATGGTACAGTAGATGGAGTGATCTACTCAGACACCCTCTCTGGCCAACAACAAGCTGATTGTAGGAGAGTCCTACAACAGTTTCCTGAACTCTTCTCCTTAACCCCTGGTCAGACACACCTGTGTACCCATGATGTGGACACAGGAGACAGCATGCCTGTCAAGAACAAAATCTTTAGACAGTCTGACCATGTTAAGGAAAGCATCAAGGTGGAAGTCCACAAGATGCTGGAATTGGGAGTCATTGAGCGCTCTGACAGCCCCTGGGCTAGCCCAGTGGTCTTAGTCCCCAAACCTCACACCACAGATGGAAAGAAAGAGATGAGGTTTTGTGTGGACTACAGAGGGCTCAATTCTGTCACCAAGACAGATGCTCATCCAATTCCAAGAGCTGATGAGCTCATTGATAAATTAGGTGCTGCCAAATTCCTAAGTACCTTTGACTTGACAGCAGGGTACTGGCAAATAAAAATGGCACCTGGAGCAAAAGAAAAGACAGCATTCTCCACACCTGATGGGCATTATCAGTTTACTGTTATGCCCTTTGGTTTAAAGAATGCCCCTGCCACCTTCCAAAGGTTGGTGAATCAAGTCCTTGCTGGCTTGGAGTCCTTTAGCACAGCTTATCTTGATGATATTGCTGTCTTTAGCTCCACCTGGCAGGATCACCTGGTCCACCTGAGGAAGGTTTTGAAGGCTCTGCAATCTGCAGGCCTCTCTATCAAGGCATCCAAATGCCAGATAGGGCAGGGAACTGTGGTTTACTTGGGACACCTTGTAGGTGGAGGCCAAGTTCAGCCACTCCAACCCAAGATCCAGACCATTCTGGACTGGGTAGCTCCAAAAACCCAGACTCAAGTCAGGGCATTCCTTGGCTTGACTGGGTATTACAGGAGGTTTGTGAAGGGATATGGATCCATTGTGACAGCCCTCACTGAACTCACCTCCAAGAAAATGCCCAAGAAAGTGAACTGGACTGTGGACTGCCAACAGGCCTTTGACACCCTGAAACAAGCAATGTGCTCAGCACCAGTTCTCAAAGCTCCAGATTATTCTAAGCAGTTCATTGTGCAGACTGATGCCTCTGAACATGGGATAGGGGCAGTTTTGTCCCAAACAAATGATGATGGCCTTGACCAGCCTGTTGCTTTCATTAGCAGGAGGTTACTCCCCAGGGAGCAGCGTTGGAGTGCCATTGAGAGGGAGGCCTTTGCTGTGGTTTGGTCCCTGAAGAAGCTGAGACCATACCTCTTTGGGACTCACTTCCTAGTTCAAACTGACCACAGACCTCTCAAATGGCTGATGCAAATGAAAGGTGAAAATCCTAAACTGTTGAGGTGGTCCATCTCCCTACAGGGAATGGACTTTATAGTGGAACACAGACCTGGGACTGCCCATGCCAATGCAGATGGCCTTTCCAGGTTCTTCCACTTAGAAAATGAAGACTCTCTTGGGAAAGGTTAGTCTCATCCTCTTTCGTTTGGGGGGGGGTTGTGTAAGGAAATGCCTCCTTGGCATGGTTGCCCCCTGACTTTTTGCCTTTGCTGATGCTATGTTTACAATTGAAAGTGTGCTGAGGCCTGCTAACCAGGCCCCAGCACCAGTGTTCTTTCCCTAACCTGTACTTTTGTATCCACAATTGGCAGACCCTGGCATCCAGATAAGTCCCTTGTAACTGGTACTTCTAGTACCAAGGGCCCTGATGCCAAGGAAGGTCTCTAAGGGCTGCAGCATGTCTTATGCCACCCTGGAGACCTCTCACTCAGCACAGACACACTGCTTACCAGCTTGTGTGTGCTAGTGAGGACAAAACGAGTAAGTCGACATGGCACTCCCCTCAGGGTGCCATGCCAGCCTCTCACTGCCTATGCAGTATAGGTAAGACACCCCTCTAGCAGGCCTTACAGCCCTAAGGCAGGGTGCACTATACCATAGGTGAGGGTACCAATGCATGAGCATGGTACCCCTACAGTGTCTAAACAAAACCTTAGACATTGTAAGTGCAGGGTAGCCATAAGAGTATATGGTCTGGGAGTCTGTCAAACACGAACTCCACAGCACCATAATGGCTACACTGAAAACTGGGAAGTTTGGTATCAAACTTCTCAGCACAATAAATGCACACTGATGCCAGTGTACATTTTATTGTAAAATACACCCCAGAGGGCACCTTAGAGGTGCCCCCTGAAACTTAACCGACTATCTGTGTAGGCTGACTAGTTTTAGCAGCCTGCCACAAACCGAGACATGTTGCTGGCCCCATGGGGAGAGTGCCTTTGTCACTCTGAGGCCAGTAACAAAGCCTGCACTGGGTGGAGATGCTAACACCTCTCCCAGGCAGGAATTGTCACACCTGGCGGTGAGCCTCAAAGGCTCACCTCCTTTGTGCCAACCCAGCAGGACACTCCAGCTAGTGGAGTTGCCCGCCCCCTCCGGCCAGGCCCCACTTTTGGCGGCAAGGCCGGAGAAAATAATGAGAATAACAAGGAGGAGTCTCTGGCCAGTCAGGACAGCCCCTAAGGTGTCCTGAGCTGAGGTGACTCTAACTTTTAGAAATCCTCCATCTTGCAGATGGAGGATTCCCCCAATAGGGTTAGGATTGTGACCCCCTCCCCTTGGGAGGAGGCACAAAGAGGGTGTACCCACCCTCAGGGCTAGTAGCCATTGGCTACTAACCCCCCAGACCTAAACACGCCCTTAAATTTAGTATTTAAGGGCTACCCTGAACCCTAGAAAATTAGATTCCTGCAACTACAAGAAGAAGGACTGCCTAGCTGAAAACCCCTGCAGCGGAAGACCAGAAGACGACAACTGCCTTGGCTCCAGAAACTCACCGGCCTGTCTCCTGCCTTCCAAAGATCCTGCTCCAGCGACGCCTTCCAAAGGGACCAGCGACCTCGACATCCTCTGAGGACTGCCCCTGCTTCGAAAAGACAAGAAACTCCCGAGGACAGCGGACCTGCTCCAAGAAAAGCTGCAACTTTGTTTCCAGCAGCTCCAAAGAACCCTGCAAGCTCCCCGCAAGAAGCGTGAGACTTGCAACACTGCACCCGGCGACCCCGACTCGGCTGGTGGCGATCCAACACCTCAGGAGGGACCCCAGGACTACTCTGATACTGTGAGTACCAAAACCTGTCCCCCCTGAGCCCCCACAGCGCCGCCTGCAGAGGGAATCCCGAGGCTTCCCCTGACCGCGACTCTTTGAACCTAAAGTCCCGACGCCTGGGAGAGACCCTGCACCCGCAGCCCCCAGGACCTGAAGGACCGGACTTTCACTGGAGGAGTGACCCCCAGGAGTCCCTCTCCCTCGCCCAAGTGGAGGTTTCCCCGAGGAATCCCCCCCTTGCCTGCCTGCAGCGCTGAAGAGATCCCGAGATCTCTCATAGACTAACATTGAAAACCCGACGCTTGTTTCTACACTGCACCCGGCCGCCCCCGCGCCGCTGAGGGTGAAGTTTCTGTGTGGGCTTGTGTCCCCCCCGGTGCCCTACAAAACCCCCCTGGTCTGCCCTCCGAAGACGCGGGTACTTACCTGCAAGCAGACCGGAACCGGGGCACCCCCTTCTCTCCATTCTAGCCTATGTGTTTTGGGCACCACTTTGAACTCTGCACCTGACCGGCCCTGAGCTGCTGGTGTGGTGACTTTGGGGTTGCTCGGAACCCCCAACGGTGGGCTACCTTGGACCAAGAACTGAACCCTGTAAGCGTCTTACTTACCGGGTAAAACTAATCAAAACTTACCTCCCCTAGGAACTGTGAAAATTGCACTAAGTGTCCACTTTTAAAACAGCTATTTGTCAATAACTTGAAAAGTATACATGCAATTTTGATGATTTGAAGTTCCTAAAGTACTTACCTGCAATACCTTTCGAATGAGCTATTACATGTAGAATTTGAACCTGTGGTTCTTAAAATAAACTAAGAAAAGATATTTTTTCTATATAAAAACCTATTGGCTGGATTTGTCTCTGAGTGTGTGTACCTCATTTATTGTCTATGTGTATGTACAACAAATGCTTAACACTACTCCTTGGATAAGCCTACTGCTCGACCACACTACCACAAAATAGAGCATTAGTATTATCTATTTTTACCACTATTTTACCTCTAAGGGGAACCCTTGGACTCTGTGCATGCTATTCCTTACTTTGAAATAGCACATACAGAGCCAACTTCCTACAGGGTGTCAAAGGCCTGTTGTCATTCCACAGTCCAGTTCACTTTCTTGGGCATTTTCTTGGAGGTGAGTTCAGTGAGGGCTGTCACAATGGATCCATATCCCTTCACAAACCTCCTGTAATACCCAGTCAAGCCAAGGAATGCCCTGACTTGAGTCTGGGTTTTTGGAGCTACCCAGTCCAGAATAGTCTGGATCTTGGGTTGGAGTGGCTGAACTTGGCCTCCACCTACAAGGTGGCCCAAGTAAACCACAGTTCCCTGCCCTATCTGGCATTTGGATGCCTTGATAGAGAGGCCTGCAGATTGCAGAGCCTCCAAAACCTTCTTCAGGTGGACCAGGTGATCCTGCCAGGTGGAGCTAAAGACAGCAATATCATCAAGATAAGCTGTGCTAAAGGACTCCAAGCCAGCAAGGACTTGATTCACCAACCTTTGGAAGGTGGCAGGGGCATTCTTTAAACCAAAGGGCATAACAGTAAACTGATAATGCCCATCAGGTGTGGAGAATGCTGTTTTCTCTTTTGCTCCAGGTGCCATTTTTATTTGCCAGTACCCTGCTGTCAAGTCAAAGGTACTTAAGAATTTGGCAGCACCTAATTTATCTATGAGCTCATCAGCTCTAGGAATTGGATGAGCATCTGTCTTGGTGACAGAATTGAGCCCTCTGTAGTCTACACAAAACCTCATCTCTTTCTTTCCATCTTTGGTGTGAGGTTTGGGGACTAAGACCACTGGGCTAGCCCAGGGGCTGTCAGAGCGCTCAATTACTCCCAATTCCAGCATCTTGTGGACTTCCACCTTGATGCTTTCCTTAACATGGTCAGACTGTCTAAAAATTTTGTTTTTGACAGGCATGCTGTCTCCTGTGTCCACATCATGGGTACACAGGTGTGTCTGACCAGGGGTTAAGGAGAAGAGTTCAGGAAACTGTTGTAGGACTCTCCTACAATCAGCTTGCTGTTGGCCAGAGAGGGTGTCTGAGTAGATCACTCCATCTACTGAGCCATCTTTTGGGTCTGATGACAGAAGATCAGGGAGAGGTTCACTCTCTGCCTCCTGATCCTCATCTGTTACCATCAACAGATTCACATCAGCCCTGTCATGGAAGAGCTTAAGGCGGTTCACATGGATCACCCTCTTGGGGCTCCTGCTTGTGCCCAGGTCCACCAGGTAGGTGACCTGACTCTTCCTTTCTAGCACTGGGTAAGGGCCACTCCATTTGTCCTGGAGTGCCCTGGGAGCCACAGGCTCCAGAACCCAGACTTTCTGCCCTGGTTGGAACTCAACCAGTGCAGCCTTTTGGTCATACCAAAACTTCTGGAGCTGTTGGCTGGCCTCAAGGTTTTTGGTTGCCTTTTCCATGTACTCTGCCATTCTAGAGCGAAGGCCAAGTACATAGTCCACTATGTCTTGTTTAGGCTCATGAAGAGGTCTCTCCCAGCCTTCTTTTACAAGAGCAAGTGGTCCCCTTACAGGGTGGCCAAACAGAAGTTCAAAGGGTGAGAATCCTACTCCCTTCTGTGGCACCTCTCTGTAAGCGAAAAGCAGACATGGCAAGAGGACATCCCATCTCCTTTTGAGTTTTTCTGGGAGCCCCATGATCATGCCTTTTAATGTCTTGTTGAATCTCTCAACTAAGCCATTAGTTTGTGGATGGTATGGTGTAGTGAATTTGTAAGTCACTCCACACTCCTTCCACATGTGCTTTAGGTATGCTGACATGAAGTTGGTACCTCTGTCAGACACCACCTCCTTAGGGAAACCCACTCTGGTAAAGATACCAATGAGGGCCTTGGCTACTGCAGGGGCAGTAGTCGACCTAAGGGGAATAGCTTCAGGATACCTAGTAGCATGATCCACTACTACTAGGATGTACATATTTCCTGAGGCTGTGGGAGGTTCTAGTGGACCAACTATGTCCACTCCCACTCTTTCAAAGGGGACCCCCACCACTGGAAGTGGAATGAGGGGGGCCTTTGGGGGCCCACCTGTCTTACCACTGGATTGACAGGTGGGGCAGGAGAGGCAAAACTCCTTAACCTTCTGGGACATATTGGGCCAGTAGAAGTGGTTGACTAACCTCTCCCACGTCTTGGTTTGCCCCAAATGCCCAGCAAGGGGAATATCATGGGCTAAGGTCAGAATAAACTCTCTGAACGACTGAGGCACTACCACTCTCCTAGTGGCACCAGGTTTGGGGTCTCTGGCCTCAGTGTACAGGAGTCCATCTTCCCAATAGACCCTAAGTGTTCCATTTTTCTTGCCCTTGGACTCTTCAGCAGCTTGCTGCCTAAGGCCTTCAAGAGAGGGACAGGTTTCTTGTCCCTTACACAGCTCCTCCCTTGAGGGTCCCCCTGGGCCTAAGAGCTCAACCTGATAAGGTTCAAGTTCCAAAGGCTCAGTTCCCTCAGAGGGCAGAACTTCTTCCTGAGAAGAGAGGTTCCCTTTTTCTGACTGTGTTGCAGTTGGTTTCCCAACTGACTTTCCTTTTCTCTTGGTAGGCTGGGACATTTTTCCAGACTCCAGCTCTACTTTTTCACCCTGTGCCTTGCACTGTGCTCTTCTTTTTACACACACCAGTTCAGGGATACCCAGCATGGCTGCATGGGTTTTTAGTTCTACCTCAGCCCATGCTGAGGACTCCAGGTCATTTCCAAGCAGACAGTCTACTGGGATGTTTGAGGAGACCACCACCTGTTTCAGGCCATTGACCCCTCCCCATTCTAAAGTTACCATTGCCATGGGATGTGCTTTAGTTTGATTGTCAGCATTGGTGACTGTATAAGTTTTTCCAGTCAGGTATTGGCCAGGGGAAACCAGTTTCTCTGTCACCATGGTGACACTGGCACCTGTATCCCTCAGGCCCTCTACACTTGTCCCATTAATAAAGAGCTGCTGCCTGTATTTTTGCATGTTAGGGGGCCAGGCAGCTAGTGTGGCTAAATCCACCCCACCCTCAGAGACTAGAGTAGCTTCAGTGTGGACCCTGATTTGCTCTGGGCACACTGTTGATCCCACTTGGAGACTAGCCATTCCAGTGTTACCTGGATTGGAGTTTGGAGTGGAACTTTTCTTGGGACAGGCCTTGTCTCCAGTTTGGTGTCCAGACTGACTACAGTTTCGACACCAGGCCTTTTTGGGATCAAAGTTTTTACCCTTGTACCCAGGATTGTTTTGTGAAGAGGCTCTGGGCCCACCCTCCTGTGCAGGTTTTTGGGGGCCTGTAGAAGACTCTTGACTATTTTTATTTTTGGCTGTCTCACCACCTTTCCCCTGGGGAGGTTTTGTGACCCCTTTCTTTTGGTCACCCCCTGTGGAAGTTTTGGACACCCTAGTCTTGACCCAATGGTCCGCCTTCTTTCCCAATTCTTGGGGAGAAATTGGTCCTAGGTCTACCAGATGCTGATGCAGTTTATCATTGAAACAATTACTTAACAGGTGTTCTTTCACAAATAAATTGTACAGCCCATCATAATTACTTACACCACTGCCTTGAATCCAACCATCTAGTGTTTTCACTGAGTAGTCTACAAAGTCAACCCAGGTCTGGCTCGAGGATTTTTGAGCCCCCCTGAATCTAATCCTATACTCCTCAGTGGAGAATCCAAAGCCCTCAATCAGGGTACCCTTCATGAGGTCATAAGATTCTGCATCTTTTCCAGAGAGTGTGAGGAGTCTATCCCTACACTTTCCTGTGAACATTTCCCAAAGGAGAGCACCCCAGTGAGATTTGTTCACTTTTCTGGTTACACAAGCCCTCTCAAAAGCTGTGAACCATTTGGTGATGTCATCACCATCTTCATATTTAGTTACAATCCCTTTAGGGATTTTCAACATGTCAGGAGAATCTCTGACCCTATTTATGTTGCTGCCACCATTGATGGGTCCTAGGCCCATCTCTTGTCTTTCCCTCTCTATGGCTAGGATCTGTCTTTCCAAAGCCAATCTTTTGGCCATCCTGGCTAACTGGATGTCCTCTTCACTGGAGTTATCCTCAGTGATTTCAGAGGTGTTGGTCTCTCCTGTGAGGGAACCAGCATCTCTGACTATTATTTTTGGAGTCAGGGTTTGAGAGACCCTGTTCTCCCTAGATAGGACTGGTAGGGGGGAATTTTCCTCCAAGTCACTATCCTCTTCCTCTGAGTTGCCACCCTCAGAGGGGTTGGCCTTTTCAAACTCTGCCAAAAGCTCCTGGAGCTGTATTTTGGTAGGTTTGGGGCCCATTGTTATTTTCTTTATTTTACAGAGTGACCTTAGCTCCCTCATCTTAAGATGGAGGTAAGGTGTGGTGTCGAGTTCCACCACAGTCACATCTGTGCTAGACATTTTGCTTCTAAAAGTTGGAATACTTTTTAAGAATCTACAACTGGTTCTAGAATCTAATTCAAACTTTTACAAACTTTTAAACTCTAAAAGAAATGCTAAACAGGATCTAACACAAGGCCCTAGCAGGTCTTTTAAGAATTTAGAAAACTTTTCAAATTGCAAAAATCAATTTCTAATGACAATTTTGGAATTTGTCGTGTGATCAGGTATTGGCTGAGTAGTCCAGCAAATGCAAAGTCTTGTACCCCACCGCTGATCCACCAATGTAGGAAGTTGGCTCTGTATGTGCTATTTCAAAGTAAGGAATAGCATGCACAGAGTCCAAGGGTTCCCCTTAGAGGTAAAATAGTGGTAAAAATAGATAATACTAATGCTCTATTTTGTGGTAGTGTGGTCGAGCAGTAGGCTTATCCAAGGAGTAGTGTTAAGCATTTGTTGTACATACACATAGACAATAAATGAGGTACACACACTCAGAGACAAATCCAGCCAATAGGTTTTGTTATAGAAAAATATATTTTCTTAGTTTATTTTAAGAACCACAGGTTCAAATTTAACATGTAATATCTTGTTTGGAAGGTATTGCAGGTAAGTACATTAGGAACTTTGAATCATTTCAATTGCATGTATACTTTTCAAGTTATTGACAAATAGCTATTTCAAAAGTGGACACTTAGTGCAATTTTCACAGTTCCGGGGGGAGGTAAGTTTTTGTTAATTTTACCAGGTAAGTAAGACACTTACAGGGTTCAGTTCTTGGTCCAAGGTAGCCCACCGTTGGGGGTTCAGAGCAACCCCAAAGTCACCACACCAGCAGCTCAGGGCCGGTCAGGTGCAGAGTTCAAAGTGGTGCCCAAAACGCATAGGCTAGAATGGAGAGAAGGGGGTGCCCCGGTTCCGGTCTGCTTGCAGGTACCCGCGTCTTCGGAGGGCAGACCAGGGGGGGTTTTGTAGGGCACCGGGGGGGGGACACAAGCCCACACAGAAATTTCACCCTCAGCGGCACGGGGGCGGCCGGGTGCAGTGTTAGAACAAGCGTCGGGTTCGCAATGGAAGTCAATGAGAGATCAAGGGATCTCTTCAGCGCTGCAGGCAGGCAAGGGGGGGCTTCCTCTGGGAAACCTCCACTTGGGCAAGGGAGAGGGACTCCTGGGGGTCACTTCTGCAGTGAAAGTCCGGTCCGTCAGGTCCTGGGGGCTGCGGGTGCAGGGTCTTTTCCAGGCGTCGGGACTTAGGTTTCAGAGAGTCGCGGTCAGGGGAAGCCTCGGGATTCCCTCTGCAGGCGGCGCTGTGGGGGCTCAGGGGGGACAGGTTTTGGTACTCACAGTCGTAGAGTAGTCCGGGGGTCCTCCCTGAGGTGTTGGTTCTCCACCAGCCGAGTCGGGGTCGCCGGGTGCAGTGTTGCAAGTCTCACGCTTCTTGCGGGGAGTTGCAGGGTTCTTTAAAGCTGCTTCTTGAAACAAAGTTGCAGTCTTTTTGGAGCAGGTCCGCTGTCCTCGGGAGTTTCTTGTCGTCGTCGAAGCAGAGCAGTCCTCAGAGGATTCAGAGGTCGCTGGTCCCTTTGGAAGGCGTCGCTGGAGCAGAGTTCTTTGGAAGGCAGGAGACAGGCCGGTGAGTTTCTGGAGCCAAGGCAGTTGTTGTCTTCTGGTCTTCCTCTGCAGGGGTTTTCAGCTAGGCAGTCCTTCTTGTTGTTGTTGCAGGAATCTAATTTTCTAGGGTTCAGGGTAGCCCTTAAATACTAAATTTAAGGGCGTGTTTAGGTCTGGGGGGTTAGTAGCCAATGGCTACTAGCCCTGAGGGTGGGTACACCCTCTTTGTGCCTCCTCCCGAGGGGAGGGGGTCACAATCCTAACCCTATTGGGGGAATCCTCCATCTGCAAGATGGAGGATTTCTAAAAGTTAGAGTCACCTCAGCTCAGGACACCTTAGGGGCTGTCCTGACTGGCCAGTGACTCCTCCTTGTTGCTTTCTTTGTTCCCTCCAGCCTTGCCGCCAAAAGTGGGGGCCGGGGGCGGGCAACTCCACTAAGCTGGAGTGCCCTGCTGGGCTGTGACAAAGGGGTGAGCCTTTGAGGCTCACCGCCAGGTGTCACAGCTCCTGCCTGGGGGAGGTGTTAGTATCTCCACCCAGTGCAGGCTTTGTTACTGGCCTCAGAGTGACAAAGGCACTCTCCCCATGGGGCCAGCAACATGTCTCTAGTGTGGCAGGCTGCTGGAACTAGTCAGCCTACACAGACAGTCGGTTAAGTTTCAGGGGGCACCTCTAAGGTGCCCTCTGGGGTGTATTTTGCAATAAAATGTACACTGGCATCAGTGTGCATTTATTGTGCTGAGAAGTTTGATACCAAATGTAAGGAAATGCCTCCTTGGCATGGTTGCCCCCTGACTTTTTGCCTTTGCTGATGCTATGTTTACAATTGAAAGTGTGCTGAGGCCTGCTAACCAGGCCCCAGCACCAGTGTTCTTTCCCTAACCTGTACTTTTGTATCCACAATTGGCAGACCCTGGCATCCAGATAAGTCCCTTGTAACTGGTACTTCTAGTACCAAGGGCCCTGATGCCAAGGAAGGTCTCTAAGGGCTGCAGCATGTCTTATGCCACCCTGGAGACCTCTCACTCAGCACAGACACACTGCTTGCCAGCTTGTGTGTGCTAGTGAGGACAAAACGAGTAAGTCGACATGGCACTCCCCTCAGGGTGCCATGCCAGCCTCTCACTGCCTATGCAGTATAGGTAAGACACCCCTCTAGCAGGCCTTACAGCCCTAAGGCAGGGTGCACTATACCATAGGTGAGGGTACCAGTGCATGAGCATGGTACCCCTACAGTGTCTAAACAAAACCTTAGACATTGTAAGTGCAGGGTAGCCATAAGAGTATATGGTCTGGGAGTCTGTCAAACACGAACTCCACAGCACCATAATGGCTACACTGAAAACTGGGAAGTTTGGTATCAAACTTCTCAGCACAATAAATGCACACTGATGCCAGTGTACATTTTATTGTAAAATCCACCACAGAGGGCACCTTAGAGGTGCCCCCTGAAACTTAACCGACTGTCTGTGTAGGCTGACTAGTTCCAGCAGCCTGCCACACCAGAGACATGTTGCTGGCCCCATGGGGAGAGTGCCTTTGTCACTCTGAGGCCAGTAACAAAGCCTGCACTGGGTGGAGATGCTAACACCTCCCCCAGGCAGGAGCTGTGACACCTGGCGGTGAGCCTCAAAGGCTCACCCCTTTGTCACAGCCCAGCAGGGCACTCCAGCTTAGTGGAGTTGCCCGCCCCCTCCGGCCACGGCCCCCACTTTTGGCGGCAAGGCTGGAGGGAACAAAGAAAGCAACAAGGAGGAGTCACTGGCCAGTCAGGACAGCCCCTAAGGTGTCCTGAGCTGAGGTGACTCTGACTTTTAGAAATCCTCCATCTTGCAGATGGAGGATTCCCCCAATAGGGTTAGGATTGTGACCCCCTCCCCTTGGGAGGAGGCACAAAGAGGGTGTACCCACCCTCAGGGCTAGTAGCCATTGGCTACTAACCCCCCAGACCTAAACACGCCCTTAAATTTAGTATTTAAGGGCTACCCTGAACCCTAGAAGATTAGATTCCTGCAACTACAAGAAGAAGGACTGCCTAGCTGAAAAACCCCTGCAGAGGAAGACCAGAAGACGACAACTGCCTTGGCTCCAGAAACTCACCGGCCTGTCTCCTGCCTTCCAAAGATCCTGCTCCAGCGACGCCTTCCAAAGGGACCAGCGACCTCGACATCCTCTGAGGACTGCCCCTGCTTCGAAAAGACAAGAAACTCCCGAGGACAGCGGACCTGCTCCAAGAAAGGCTGCAACTTTGTTTCCAGCAGCTTTAAAGAACCCTGCAAGCTCCCCGCAAAAGGCGTGAGACTTGCAACACTGCACCCGGCGACCCCGACTCGGCTGGTGGCGATCCAACACCTCAGGAGGGACCCCAGGACTACTCTAAGACTGTGAGTACAAAAACCTGTCCCCCCTGAGCCCCCACAGCGCCGCCTGCAGAGGGAATCCCGAGGCTTCCCCTGACCGCGACTCTTTGAATCCTAAGTCCCGACACCTGGGAGAGACCCTGCACCCGCAGCCCCCAGGACCTGAAGGACCGGACTTTCACTGGAGGAGTGACCCCCAGGAGTCCCTCTCCCTTGCCCAAGTGGAGGTTTCCCCGAGGAACCCCCCCCTTGCCTGCCTGCAGCGCTGAAGAGATCCCTAGATCTCCCATTGACTTCCATTACAAACCCGACGCTTGTTTCTACACTGCACCCGGCCGCCCCCGCGCTGCTGAGGGTGAAATTTCTGTGTGGACTTGTGTCCCCCCCGGTGCCCTACAAAACCCCCCTGGTCTGCCCTCCGAAGACGCGGGTACTTACCTGCAAGCAGACCGGAACCGGGGCACCCCCTTCTCTCCATTCTAGCCTATGTGTTTTGGGCACCACTTTGAACTCTGCACCTGACCGGCCCTGAGCTGCTGGTGTGGTGACTTTGGGGTTGCTCTGAACCCCCAACGGTGGGCTACCTTGGACCAAGAACTGAACCCTGTAAGTGTCTTACTTACCTGGTAAAACTAACAAATACTTACCTCCCCTAGGAACTGTGAAAATTGCACTAAGTGTCCACTTTTAAAACAGCTATTTGTGAATAACTTGAAAAGTATACATGCAATTTTGACGATTTGAAGTTCCTAAAGTACTTACCTGCAATACCTTTCGAATGAGCTATTACATGTAGAATTTGAACCTGTGGTTCTTAAAATAAACTAAGAAAAGATATTTTTCTATACAAAAACCTATTGGCTGGATTTGTCTCTGAGTGTGTGTACCTCATTTATTGTCTATGTGTATGTACAACAAATGCTTAACACTACTCCTTGGATAAGCCTACTGCTCGACCACACTACCACAAAATAGAGCATTAGTATTATCTATTTTTACCACTATTTTACCTCTAAGGGGAACCCTTGGACTCTGTGCATGCTATTCCTTACTTTGAAATAGCACATACAGAGCCAACTTCCTACATTGGTGGATCAGCGGTGGGGTACAAGACTTTGCATTTGCTGGACTACTCAGCCAATACCTGATCACACGACAAATTCCAAAATTGTCATTAGAAATTGATTTTTGCAATTTGAAAAATTTTCTAAATTCTTAAAAGACCTGCTAGGGCCTTGTGTTAGATCCTGTTTAGCATTTCTTTTAGAGTTTAAAAGTTTGTTAAAAGTTTGAATTAGATTCTAGAACCAGTTTTAGTTTCTTAAAAAGTATTCCAACTTTTAGAAGCATAATGTCTAGCACAGATGTGAATGTGGTGGAACTCGACACCACACCTTACCTCCATCTACAGATGAGAGAGCTAAGGTCACTCTGTAAACTAAAGAAAATAGCAATGGGCCCCAAACCTACCAAAGTACAGCTCCAGGAGCTTTTGGCAGAGTTTGAAAAGGCCAACCCCTCTGAAGATGGCAACTCAGAGGATGAAGATAGTGACTTGGAGGGAAATTCCCCCCCTCCAGTCCTACTTAGGGAGAGCAGGGCTTCTCAAGCCCTGACTCCACAAATAATAGTCAGAGATGCTGGTTCCCTCACAGGAGGGACCAACAACTCTGAAATCACTGAGGATAACTCCAGTGAAGAGGACATCCAGTTAGCCAGGATGGCCAAAAGATTGGCTTTGGAAAGACAGATCCTAGCCATAGAGAGGGAAAGACAAGAGATGGGCCTAGGACCCATCAATGGTGGCAGCAACATAAATAGGGTCAGAGATTCTCCTGACATGTTGAAAATCCCCAAAGGGATTGTAACTAAATATGAAGATGGTGATGACATCACCAAATGGTTCACAGCTTTTGAGAGGGCTTGTGTAACCAGAAAAGTGAACAGATCTCACTGGGGTGCTCTCCTTTGGGAAATGTTCACAGGAAAGTGTAGGGATAGACTCCTCACACTCTCTGGACAAGATGCAGAATCTTATGACCTCATGAAGGGTACCCTGATTGAGGGCTTTGGATTCTCCACTGAGGAGTACAGGATTAGGTTCAGGGGGGCTCAAAAATCCTCGAGCCAGACCTGGGTTGACTTTGTTGACTACTCAGTGAAAACACTAGATGGTTGGATTCAAGGCAGTGGTGTAAGTAATTATGATGGGCTGTACAATTTATTTGTGAAAGAACACCTGTTAAGTAATTGTTTCAATGATAAACTGCATCAGCATCTGGTAGACCTAGGACCAATTTCTCCCCAAGAATTGGGAAAGAAGGCGGACCATTGGGTCAAGACAAGGGTGTCCAAGACTTCAACAGGGGGTGACCAAAAGAAAGGGGTCACGAAGACTCCCCAGCAGAAGGGTGATGAGACAACCAAAACTAAAAATAGTAAAGAGTCTTCCACAGGCCCCCAAAAACCTGCACAGGAGGGTGGGCCCAGAGCCTCTTCACAAAACAATGGGTACAAGGGTAAAAACTTTGATCCCAAAAAGGCCTGGTGTCATAGCTGTAAACAGCATGGACACCAAACTGGAGACAAGGCCTGTCCCAAGAAAGGTTCCACTCCAAACTCCCATCCAGGTAACACTGGTATGGCTAGTCTCCAAGTGGGATCAACAGTGTGCCCAGAGCAAATCAGGGTCCACACTGAAGCTACTCTAGTTTCTGAGGGTGGGGTGGATTTAGCCACACTAGCTGTCTGGCCGCCTAACATGCAAAAATACAGACAGCAACTCTTAATTAATGGGACTAGAATAGAGGGCCTGAGGGATACAGGTGCCAGTGTCACCATGGTGACAGAGAAACTGGTTTCCCCTGGCCAATACCTGACTGGAAAAACTTACACAGTCACCAACGCTGACAATCAGAGAAAAGTACATCCCATGGCAATGGTTACTTTAGAATGGGGAGGGGTCAATGGCCTGAAACAGGTGGTGGTCTCCTCAAATATCCCAGTGGACTGTCTGCTTGGAAATGACCTGGAGTCCTCAGCATGGGCTGAGGTAGAACTAAAAACCCATGCAGCAATGCTGGGTATCCCTGAACTGGTGTGTGTGAAAACAAGAGCACAATGCAAGGCACAGGGTGAACAAGTAGAGCTGGAGTCTGGAAGAATGGCCCAGCCTACCAAGAGAACAGGAAAGTCAGTTGGGAAACCAACTACAACACAGCAAAAGAAAGGGAACCTCTCTTCTCAGGAAGAAGTTCTGCCCTCTGAGGGAACTGAGCCTTTGGAACTTGAACCTTATCAGGTTGAGCTCTTAGGCCCAGGGGGACCCTCAAGGGAGGAGCTGTGTAAGGGACAAGAAACCTGTCCCTCTCTTGAAGGCCTTAGGCAGCAAGCTGCTGAAGAGTCCAAAGGCAAGAAAAATGGAACGCATAGGATCTATTGGGAAGATGGACTCCTGTACACTGAGGCCAGAGACCCCAAACCTGGTGCCACTAGGAGAGTGGTAGTGCCTCAGCTGTTCAGGAAGTTCATCCTAACATTGGCCCATGACATTCCCCTTGCTGGACATTTGGGACAAACCAAGACGTGGGAGAGGTTAGTCAACCACTTCTACTGGCCCAATATGTCCAACATGGTTAAGGAGTTTTGCCTCTCCTGCCCCACCTGTCAAGCCAGTGGTAAGACAGGTGGGCACCCAAAGGCCCCCCTCATTCCACTTCCAGTGGTGGGGGTTCCCTTTGAAAGAGTGGGTGTGGACATAGTTGGTCCACTAGAACCTCCCACAGCCTCAGGAAATATGTATATCCTGGTAGTAGTGGATCATGCTACCAGGTATCCTGAAGCTATTCCCCTTAGGTCGACTACTGCCCCTGCAGTAGCCAAGGCCCTCATTGGTATCTTTACCAGAGTGGGTTTCCCTAAGGAGGTGGTGTCTGACAGAGGTACCAACTTCATGTCAGCATACCTAAAGCACATGTGGAATGAGTGTGGAGTGACTTATAAATTCACTACCCCATACTATCCACAAACTAATGGCTTGGTTGAGAGATTCAACAAGACATTAAAAGGCATGATCATGGGGCTCCCAGAAAAGCTCAAAAGGAGATGGGATGTCCTCTTGCCATGTCTGCTTTTCGCTTACAGAGAGGTGCCACAGAAGGGAGTAGGATTCTCACCCTTTGAACTTCTGTTTGGTCATCCTGTAAGGGGACCACTTGCCCTTGTTAAAGAAGGCTGGGAGAGACCTCTCCATGAGCCTAAACAGGACATAGTGGACTATGTACTTGGCCTTCGCTCTAGAATGGCAGAGTACATGGAAAAGGCAACCAAAAACCTTGAGGCCAGCCAACAGCTCCAGAAGTTTTGGTATGACCAAAAGGCTGCACTGGTTGAGTTCCAACCAGGGCAGAAAGTCTGGGTTCTGGAGCCTGTGGCTCCCAGGGCACTCCAGGACAAATGGAGTGGCCCTTACCCAGTGCTAGAAAGGAAGAGTCAGGTCACCTACCTGGTGGACCTGGGCACAAGCAGGAGCCCCAAGAGGGTGATCCATGTGAACCGCCTTAAGCTCTTCCATGACAGTGCTGATGTGAATCTGTTGATGGTAACAGATGAGGATCAGGAGGCAGAGAGTGAACCTCTCCCTGATCTTCTGTCATCAGACCCAAAAGATGGCACAGTAGATGGAGTGATCTACTCAGACACCCTCTCTGGCCAACAGCAAGCTGATTGTAGGAGAGTCCTACAACAGTTTCCTGAACTCTTCTCCTTAACCCCTGGTCAGACACACCTGTGTACCCATGATGTGGACACAGGAGACAGCATGCCTGTCAAGAACAAAATCTTTAGACAATCTGACCATGTTAAGGAAAGCATCAAGGTGGAAGTCCACAAGATGCTGGAATTGGGAGTAATTGAGCGCTCTGACAGCCCCTGGGCTAGCCCAGTGGTCTTAGTCCCCAAACCTCACACCAAAGATGGCAAGAAAGAGATGAGGTTTTGTGTGGACTACAGAGGGCTCAATTCTGTCACCAAGACAGATGCTCATCCAATTCCAAGAGCTGATGAGCTCATAGATAAATTAGGTGCTGCCAAATTCTTAAGTACCTTTGACTTGACAGCAGGGTACTGGCAAATAAAAATGGCACCTGGAGCAAAAGAGAAAACAGCATTCTCCACACCGGATGGGCATTATCAGTTTACTGTTGTGCCCTTTGGTTTAAAGAATGCCCCTGCCACCTTCCAAAGGTTGGTGAATCAAGTCCTTGCTGGCTTGGAGTCCTTTAGCACAGCTTATCTTGATGATATTGCTGTCTTTAGCTCCACCTGGCAGGATCACCTGGTCCACCTGAAGAAGGTTTTGAAGGCTCTGCAATCTGCAGGCCTCTCTATCAAGGCATCCAAATGCCAGATAGGGCAGGGAACTGTGGTTTACTTGGGCCACCTTGTAGGTGGAGGCCAAGTTCAGCCACTCCAACCCAAGATCCAGACTATTCTGGACTGGGTAGCTCCAAAAACCCAGACTCAAGTCAGGGCATTCCTTGGCTTGACTGGGTATTACAGGAGGTTTGTGAAGGGATATGGATCCATTGTGACAGCCCTCACTGAACTCACCTCCAAGAAAATGCCCAAGAAAGTGAACTGGACTGTGGAATGCCAACAGGCCTTTGACACCCTGAAACAAGCAATGTGCTCAGCACCAGTTCTAAAAGCTCCAGATTATTCTAAGCAGTTCATTGTGCAGACTGATGCCTCTGAACATGGGATAGGGGCAGTTTTGTCCCAAACAAATGATGATGGCCTTGACCAGCCTGTTGCTTTCATTAGCAGGAGGTTACTCCCCAGGGAGCAGCGTTGGAGTGCCATTGAGAGGGAGGCCTTTGCTGTGGTTTGGTCCCTGAAGAAGCTGAGACCATACCTCTTTGGGACTCACTTCCTAGTTCACACTGACCACAGACCTCTCAAATGGCTGATGCAAATGAAAGGTGAAAATCCTAAACTGTTGAGGTGGTCCATCTCCCTACAGGGAATGGACTTTATAGTGGAACACAGACCTGGGACTGCCCATGTCAATGCAGATGGCCTTTCCAGGTTCTTCCACTTAGAAAATGAAGACTCTCTTGGGAAAGGTTAGTCTCATCCTCTTTCGTTTGGGGGGGGGTTGTGTAAGGAAATGCCTCCTTGGCATGGTTGCCCCCTGACTTTTTGCCTTTGCTGATGCTATGTTTACAATTGAAAGTGTGCTGAGGCCTGCTAACCAGGCCCCAGCACCAGTGTTCTTTCCCTAACCTGTACTTTTGTATCCACAATTGGCAGACCCTGGCATCCAGATAAGTCCCTTGTAACTGGTACTTCTAGTACCAAGGGCCCTGATGCCAAGGAAGGTCTCTAAGGGCTGCAGCATGTCTTATGCCACCCTGGAGACCTCTCACTCAGCACAGACACACTGCTTGCCAGCTTGTGTGTGCTAGTGAGGACAAAACGAGTAAGTCGACATGGCACTCCCCTCAGGGTGCCATGCCAGCCTCTCACTGCCTATGCAGTATAGGTAAGACACCCCTCTAGCAGGCCTTACAGCCCTAAGGCAGGGTGCACTATACCATAGGTGAGGGTACCAGTGCATGAGCATGGTACCCCTACAGTGTCTAAACAAAACCTTAGACATTGTAAGTGCAGGGTAGCCATAAGAGTATATGGTCTGGGAGTCTGTCAAACACGAACTCCACAGCACCATAATGGCTACACTGAAAACTGGGAAGTTTGGTATCAAACTTCTCAGCACAATAAATGCACACTGATGCCAGTGTACATTTTATTGTAAAATCCACCACAGAGGGCACCTTAGAGGTGCCCCCTGAAACTTAACCGACTGTCTGTGTAGGCTGACTAGTTCCAGCAGCCTGCCACACCAGAGACATGTTGCTGGCCCCATGGGGAGAGTGCCTTTGTCACTCTGAGGCCAGTAACAAAGCCTGCACTGGGTGGAGATGCTAACACCTCCCCCAGGCAGGAGCTGTGACACCTGGCGGTGAGCCTCAAAGGCTCACCCCTTTGTCACAGCCCAGCAGGGCACTCCAGCTTAGTGGAGTTGCCCGCCCCCTCCGGCCACGGCCCCCACTTTTGGCGGCAAGGCTGGAGGGAACAAAGAAAGCAACAAGGAGGAGTCACTGGCCAGTCAGGACAGCCCCTAAGGTGTCCTGAGCTGAGGTGACTCTGACTTTTAGAAATCCTCCATCTTGCAGATGGAGGATTCCCCCAATAGGGTTAGGATTGTGACCCCCTCCCCTTGGGAGGAGGCACAAAGAGGGTGTACCCACCCTCAGGGCTAGTAGCCATTGGCTACTAACCCCCCAGACCTAAACACGCCCTTAAATTTAGTATTTAAGGGCTACCCTGAACCCTAGAAGATTAGATTCCTGCAACTACAAGAAGAAGGACTGCCTAGCTGAAAAACCCCTGCAGAGGAAGACCAGAAGACGACAACTGCCTTGGCTCCAGAAACTCACCGGCCTGTCTCCTGCCTTCCAAAGATCCTGCTCCAGCGACGCCTTCCAAAGGGACCAGCGACCTCGACATCCTCTGAGGACTGCCCCTGCTTCGAAAAGACAAGAAACTCCCGAGGACAGCGGACCTGCTCCAAGAAAGGCTGCAACTTTGTTTCCAGCAGCTTTAAAGAACCCTGCAAGCTCCCCGCAAAAGGCGTGAGACTTGCAACACTGCACCCGGCGACCCCGACTCGGCTGGTGGCGATCCAACACCTCAGGAGGGACCCCAGGACTACTCTAAGACTGTGAGTACAAAAACCTGTCCCCCCTGAGCCCCCACAGCGCCGCCTGCAGAGGGAATCCCGAGGCTTCCCCTGACCGCGACTCTTTGAATCCTAAGTCCCGACACCTGGGAGAGACCCTGCACCCGCAGCCCCCAGGACCTGAAGGACCGGACTTTCACTGGAGGAGTGACCCCCAGGAGTCCCTCTCCCTTGCCCAAGTGGAGGTTTCCCCGAGGAACCCCCCCCTTGCCTGCCTGCAGCGCTGAAGAGATCCCTAGATCTCCCATTGACTTCCATTACAAACCCGACGCTTGTTTCTACACTGCACCCGGCCGCCCCCGCGCTGCTGAGGGTGAAATTTCTGTGTGGACTTGTGTCCCCCCCGGTGCCCTACAAAACCCCCCTGGTCTGCCCTCCGAAGACGCGGGTACTTACCTGCAAGCAGACCGGAACCGGGGCACCCCCTTCTCTCCATTCTAGCCTATGTGTTTTGGGCACCACTTTGAACTCTGCACCTGACCGGCCCTGAGCTGCTGGTGTGGTGACTTTGGGGTTGCTCTGAACCCCCAACGGTGGGCTACCTTGGACCAAGAACTGAACCCTGTAAGTGTCTTACTTACCTGGTAAAACTAACAAATACTTACCTCCCCTAGGAACTGTGAAAATTGCACTAAGTGTCCACTTTTAAAACAGCTATTTGTGAATAACTTGAAAAGTATACATGCAATTTTGACGATTTGAAGTTCCTAAAGTACTTACCTGCAATACCTTTCGAATGAGCTATTACATGTAGAATTTGAACCTGTGGTTCTTAAAATAAACTAAGAAAAGATATTTTTCTATACAAAAACCTATTGGCTGGATTTGTCTCTGAGTGTGTGTACCTCATTTATTGTCTATGTGTATGTACAACAAATGCTTAACACTACTCCTTGGATAAGCCTACTGCTCGACCACACTACCACAAAATAGAGCATTAGTATTATCTATTTTTACCACTATTTTACCTCTAAGGGGAACCCTTGGACTCTGTGCATGCTATTCCTTACTTTGAAATAGCACATACAGAGCCAACTTCCTACACCAAACTTCCCAGTTTTCAGTGTAGCCATTATGGTGCTGTGGAGTTCGTGTTTGACAGACTCCCAGACCATATACTCTTATGGCTACCCTGCACTTACAATGTCTAAGGTTTTGTTTAGACACTGTAGGGGTACCATGCTCATGCACTGGTACCCTCACCTATGGTATAGTGCACCCTGCCTTAGGGCTGTAAGGCCTGCTAGAGGGGTGTCTTACCTATACTGCATAGGCAGTGAGAGGCTGGCATGGCACCCTGAGGGGAGTGCCATGTCGACTTACTCGTTTTGTCCTCACTAGCACACACAAGCTGGCAAGCAGTGTGTCTGTGCTGAGTGAGAGGTCTCCAGGGTGGCATAAGACATGCTGCAGCCCTTAGAGACCTTCCTTGGCATCAGGGCCCTTGGTTCTAGAAGTACCAGTTACAAGGGACTTATCTGGATGCCAAGGTCTGCCAATTGTGGATACAAAAGTACAGGTTAGGGAAAGAACACTGGTGCTGGGGCCTGGTTAGCAGGCCTCAGCACACTTTCAATTGTAAACATAGCATCAGCAAAGGCAAAAAGTCAGGGGGCAACCATGCCAAGGAGGCATTTCCTTACACATTGTAAGTGCAGGGTAGCCATAAGAGTATATGGGCTGGGAGTCTGTCAAAAACGAACTCCACAGCTCCATAATGGCTACACTGAATACTGGGAAGTTTAGTATCAAACTTCTCAGAATAATAAACCCACACTGATGCCAGTGTTGGATTTATTAAAAAATGCAAACAGAGGGCATCTTAGAGATACCCCCTGTATTTTACCCAATTGTTCAGTGCAGGACTGACTGGTCTGTGCCAGCCTGCTGCTGAGAGACGAGTGTCTGACCTCATGCGGTGAGAGCCTTTGTGCTCTCTGAGGACAGAAACAAAGCCTGCTCTGGGTGGAGGTGCTTCACACCTTCCCCCTGCAGGAACTGTAACACCTAGCAGTGAGCTTCAAAGGCTCAAGCTTCGTGTTACAATGCCCCAGGGCACTCCAGCTAGTGGAGATGCCCGCCTCCTGGACCCAGCCCCCACTTTTGGCGGCAAGTCCAGGAGAGATAATGAGAAAAACAAGGAGGAGTCACTGGCCAGTCAGGACAGCCCCTAAGGTGTCCTGAGCTGAGGTGCCTCTGACTTTTAGAAATCCTCCATCTTGAAGAAGGAGGATTCCCCCAATAGGGATAGGAATGTGACCCCCTCCCCTTGGGAGGAGGCACAAAGAGGGTGTACCCACCCTCAGGGCTAGTAGCCATTGGCTACTAACCCCCCAGACCTAAACACGCCCTTAAATTTAGTATTTAAGGGCTTCCCTGAACCTAGAAATTAGATTCCTGCAACAACAAGAAGGACTGCCTAGCTGAAAACCCCTGCAGAGGAAGACCAGAAGACAACAACTGCCTTGGCTCCAGAAACTCACCGGCCTGTCTCCTGCCTTCCAAAGAACTCTGCTCCAGCGACGCCTTCCAAAGGGACCAGCGACCTCTGAATCCTCTGAGGACTGCCCTGCTTCGACGACGACAAGAAACTCCCGAGGACAGCGGACCTGCTCCAAAAAGACTGCAACTTTATCCAAAGAAGCAGCTTTAAAGAACCCTGCAATCTCGCCGGAAGAAGCGTGAGACTTGCAACACTGCACCCGGCGACCCCGACTCGGCTGGTGGAGAACCAACACCTCAGGGAGGACCCCCGGACTACTCTACGACTGTGAGTACCAAAACCTGTCCCCCCTGAGCCCCCACAGCGCCGCCTGCAGAGGGAATCCCGAGGCTTCCCCTGACCGCGACTCTCTGAAACCTAAGTCCCGACGCCTGGAAAAGACCCTGCACCCGCAGCCCCCAGGACCTGAAGGACCGGACTTTCACTGCAGAAGTGACCCCCAGGAGTCCCTCTCCCTTGCCCAAGTGGAGGTTTCCCCGAGGAAGCCCCCCCTTGCCTGCCTGCAGCGCTGAAGAGATCCCTTGATCTCTCATTGACTTCCATTGCGAACCCGACGCTTGTTCTAACACTGCACCCGGCCGCCCCCGCGCCGCTGAGGGTGAAATTTCTGTGTGGGCTTGTGTCCCCCCCGGTGCCCTACAAAACCCCCCTGGTCTGCCCTCCGAAGACGCGGGTACTTACCTGCTGGCAGACTGGAACCGGGGCACCCACTTCTCTCCATTGAAGCCTATGCGTTTTGGGCACCACTTTGAACTCTGCACCTGACCGGCCCTGAGCTGCTGGTGTGGTAACTTTGGGGTTGCTCTGAACCCCCAACGGTGGGCTACCTTGGACCAAGAACTGAACCCTGTAAGTGTCTTACTTACCTGGTAAAACTAACAAAAACTTACCTCCCCCAGGAACTGTGAAAATTGCACCAAGTGTCCACTTTTGAAATAGCTATTTGTGAATAACTTGAAAAGTATACATGCAATTGAAATGATTCAAAGTTCCTAATGTACTTACCTGCAATACCTTTCAAACAAGATATTACATGTTAAATTTGAACCTGTGGTTCTTAAAATAAACTAAGAAAATATATTTTTCGATAACAAAACCTATTGGCTGGATTTGTCTCTGAGTGTGTGTACCTCATTTATTGTCTATGTGTATGTACAACAAATGCTTAACACTACTCCTTGGATAAGCCTACTGCTCGACCACACTACAACAAAATAGAGCATTAGTATTATCTCTTTTTACCACTATTTTACCTCTAAGGGGAACCCTTGGACTCTGTGCATGCTATTCCTTACTTTGAAATAGCACATACAGAGCCAACTTCCTACATTCCCACAGCCAGATTCCGTAGCTGAAAGGGCACTACATACATTAGATGTCAAAAGAGCATTAATGTATTACATTGACAGAACAAAGAGCATCAGGAAAACTAAACAGCTATTTATTGCATTCCAAAAACCTCATGCAGGAAACCCAATATCAAAACAAGGTATAGCCAGATGGATAGTTAAATGCATCCAAATCTGCTACCTTAAAGCTAAACGACAACTGCCCATTACACCAAGGGCACACTCAACCAGAAAGAAAGGTGCTACCATGGCCTTTCTAGGAAACATCCCAATGGAAGAAATATGTAAGGCAGCCACATGGTCTACGCCTCACACATTCACCAAGCACTACTGTGTAGACGTGTTATCTGCACAACAAGCCACAGTAGGTCAAGCCGTATTAAGAACATTGTTTCAGACTACTCCCACTCCTACAGGCTGAGCCACCGCTTTGGGGAGATAACTGCTTACTAGTCTATGCAAAACATGCGTATCTACAGCGACAGATGCCATCGAACTGAAAATGTCACTTACCCAGTGTACATCTGTTCGTGGCATCAGTCGCTGTAGATTCGCATGTGCCCACCCGCCTCCCCGGGAGCCTGTAGCAGTTCGGAAGGTACCTTCAACTATTTGTATATATATAATTTTAACCTTAAATAGGTACATACTTAGTCACTCCATTGCATGGGCACTATTACTACAATGCAACTCCTACCTCACCCTCTGCGGGGAAAAACAATCGAAGATGGAGTCGACGCCCATGCGCAATGGAGACAAAAGGAGGAGTCACTCGGTCCCGTGACTCGAAAGACTTCTTCGAAGAAAAACAACTTGTAACACTCCGACCCAACACCAGATGGCGAGCTATTGCAAAACATGCGAATCTACAGCGACTGATGCCACGAACAGATGTACACTGGGTAAGTGACATTTTCATTTCTAATCGTTTTTTCTCTTTCTAGAAAGAGGAAAGTACCTCTCTGGATTGTTTTGTGCAGGAAGGTGTCACTTTCTGCACAAAAACAATCCTGCTGACAACACTCTTGCACCATGGTGCAAGGGTCACTGCGCTCGGCAGCAAATTGTGCCTCCGCGCAGGGGGGTGAAGGACAGAAATGCACCATATCCTGTAAATACAGTGCATTTCTTCCCTTTTGAATTGGCCTAGGGCAGCACAGCAGTGAGACTTGCGATGCTGCCCTACGTCAGTTCATTGAAAGCATGCCCTTGGTCCTGAGGGCAGGAAGACGAGGCTTGCTGTGTGAGGTGGTATGTATTAACATACATAGTGGTCCGTGTCCACTCAGACCATCACTTCTATGAAGGATATATTTGCCTTACTTGCAAATCAATTGGGCAGTTATGGAGATTTACAGAAAAAATAGATAGATGCCAGCACTTTTTGGTAGCTAGATACAACCTGTAGGAAGTTGGCTCTGTATGTACTATTTCAAAGTAAGAAATAGCATGCACAGAGTCCAAGGGTTCCCCTTAGAGGTAAGATAGTGGCAAAAAGAGATAATTCTAATGCTCTATTTTGTGGTAGTGTGGTCGAGCAGTAGGCTTATCAGAGGGTAGTGTTAAGCATTTGTTGTACACACACAGGCAATAAATGAGGAACACACACTCAGACTTACTCCAGGCCAATAGGTTTTTATATAGAAAAATATATGTTCGATGGCATCTGTCGCTGTAGATACGCATGTTCTGCAATAGCTCGCCATCTGGTGTTGGGCCGGAGTGTTACAAGTTGTTTTTCTTCGAAGAAGTCTTTCGAGTCACGGGACCGAGTGACTCCTCCTTTTGTCTCCATTGCGCATGGGCGTCGACTCCATCCTCGATTGTTTTTTTTCCGCCATCGGGTTCGGACGTGTTCCTGTCGCTCCGAGTTTCGGAACGGAAAAAATAGTTAATTTCGGAAGATTTTCGTCGGTATTGTTGCGTTCGGGATCGGCGTACTTAGATTCAACACCGCATCGAAGATCGAAGAGCTCCGGTGCCCTTCGGGGTAGTTTTTCGATCCTCCGTCGGGGCCTGGTCGGCCCGACCGCGTGCTGAGGAACGCCGATGGAACGGACCCCGTTCCGTTTCTGCCCCAAATGCCACAATAAATACCCCTACACAGACCAACACTTGGTCTGCAACCTGTGCCTGTCACCTGAGCACAGCGAAGACACCTGCGAGGCCTGTCGTGCGTTCCGGTCCCGAAAAACACTCCGAGACCGTCGAGCCAGAAGACTTCAAATGGCGTCCGCACCGACAGCCCAACGGGAGTTCGAGGAACAGGAAGAGGAAGGTACCTTCTCGATCCAAGACTCAGACTCCGAAGGATTCGACGATACACAAACCGTGAGTAAGACGTCGAAAACCACACAAAGAAACATTTACAAGGCCCAGGGGACGCCACTGCCACCAGGCCATGGCTCAACCCATAAAATCGGTGACCGACCGTCGGCACCGAAAAAGGCCCAAACAGTGCCGAGATCGTCCGACTCCGGTCGAGACACCGGCACGCAGCCTTCTCGGGACCGAGAAAGTGCTGGAGACAAGCCTCGACACCGAGATGCCGGTGTGGACACGGCTCGACGCCGAGACAGCGGCACCGAAACAGATCGACGCCGAGAGGTTTCGGCACCGAAAAGGAAAAAAGTCACCTCGGAGCCGAAAAAACACGCAGACACAGTTTCGACGCCGAAACAAACTGCAAGCGACCCAGCTTCAGGCTCTTATACAGAAGAGCACTCGCTAACCTCCCAAATGCAGAAGCATAGGTTTGAGGAAGAGCTACAAGCAACTGATGCGGACCATACGCAAAAGCGTATCTTCATTCAGCAGGGGACAGGAAAAATAAGCACCCTTCCCCCCATTAGGAGAAAGAGAAGGTTGGAGTTCCAGGCGGAACAAGTACCACAACCAAAAGTGGTGAAAAGAGTTACACCACCACCCTCTCCTCCGCCCGTGATTAACGTTTCACCAGCACAAACGCCATCACACTCCCCAGCTCACACCACCATGAGCCAGGGTGACCAAGACCAGGACGCATGGGACCTATACGACGCCCCAGTGTCAGATAACAGCCCAGAGGCATACCCTACAAAACCATCTCCACCAGAAGACAGCACCGCGTACTCTCAGGTGGTGGCTAGAGCAGCACAATTTCACAACGTAAGCCTCCACTCAGAACAGGTCGAGGATGATTTCCTGTTCAACACACTCTCCTCCACCCACAGCTCCTACCAAAGCCTGCCTATGCACCCTGGTATGCTCCGGCACGCAAAAGACATATTTAAGGACCCGGTCAAAAGTAGGGCAATCACACCAAGGGTGGAAAAAAAGTATAAGCCGCCTCCTACAGACCCGGCTTTCATCACAACACAGCTGCCACCAGACTCTGTTGTTGTAGGAGCAGCTAGGAAAAGGGCCAACTCTCACACATCTGGAGATGCACCACCCCCAGATAAAGAAAGCCGCAAGTTTGATGCAGCTGGTAAAAGAGTCGCAGCACAAGCTGCAAACCAGTGGCGCATCGCGAACTCCCAGGCACTACTTGCGCGCTATGACAGAGCCCACTGGGACGAGATGCAACATCTCATTGAACATCTGCCCAAAGACTTCCAAAATAGGGCAAAACAAGTGGTTGAGGAGGGACAGGCCATCTCCAACAACCAGATCCGCTCCTCCATGGACGCTGCAGATACAGCTGCACGGACAATTAATACATCTGTAACTATCAGAAGGCATGCATGGCTCCGAACGTCTGGATTTAAACCAGAGATTCAACAAGCAGTTCTCAATATGCCTTTTAATGAAAAAGAACTGTTCGGTCCAGAAGTGGACACAGCGATTGAGAAACTCAAAAAAGATACGGACACTGCCAAAGCCATGGGCGCACTCTACTCCCCGCAGAGCAGAGGGAATTACAGCTCATTCCGTAAAACGCCCTTTCGAGGGGGGTTTCGGGGTCAAAGCACACAAGCCAGCACCTCACAAGCCACACCGTCCAGTTACCAAGGACAGTATAGAGGAGGTTTTCGGGGACAATATAGAGGAGGGCAATTCCCTAGAAATAGAGGAAGATTCCAAAGCCCCAAAACCCCTACTACTAAACAGTGACTCACATGTCACTCACCCCCTCCACACAACACCAGTGGGGGGACGAATAGGTCATTATTACAGAGCATGGGAGAAAATCACTACAGACACTTGGGTTCTAGCAATTATCCAACATGGTTACTGCATAGAATTTCTACAGTTCCCTCCAAACATACCACCAAAAGCACAAAATTTAACAACACACCATTCCAATCTCCTAGAGATAGAAGTGCAGGCACTATTGCAAAAGAATGCAATCGAATTAGTGCCAAACACACAAATAAACACAGGAGTTTACTCACTGTACTTTCTGATACCAAAGAAGGACAAAACACTGAGACCAATCCTAGACCTCAGAGTAGTCAACACTTTCATCAAATCAGACCACTTCCACATGGTCACACTACAAGAAGTATTGCCATTGCTAAAGCTGCACGACTACATGGCAACTTTAGACCTCAAGGATGCTTATTTCCATATACCAATTCACCCATCGCACAGGAAATACCTAAGGTTTGTATTCAAAGGAATACATTACCAATTCAAGGTACTGCCTTTCGGATTAACAACCGCACCAAGAGTCTTTACCAAATGTCTAGCGGTAGTCGCTGCACACATCAGAAGGCAGCAAATACATGTGTTCCCATATCTAGACGACTGGCTAATCAAGGCCCATTCGTTAATAGAGTGCTCAAATCACACAAATCATATCATACAAACCCTCTTCAAACTAGGGTTCACCGTCAATTTCACAAAATCCAAGATTCGGCCACGCAAGGTACAACAATACCTGGGAGCCATAATAGACACATCAAAAGGAGTAGCCACTCCAAGTCCACAAAGAATTCAAAATTTCAACACCATCATACAACGCATGTATCCAACACAAAAGATACAAGCAAAGATGGTATTACAACTCCTAGGCATGATGTCATCATGCATAGCCATTGTCCCAAACGCAAGACTGCACATGAGGCCCTTACAACAATGCCTAGCATCACAGTGGTCTCAAGCACAGGGTCACCTTCTAGATCTGGTGTTAATAGACCGCCAAACTTACCTCTCGCTTCTGTGGTGGAACAACATAAATTTAAACAAGGGGCGGCCTTTCCAAGACCCAGTGCCACAATACGTAATAACAACAGATGCTTCCATGACAGGGTGGGGAGCACACCTCGATCAACACAGCATACAAGGACAATGGAACGTACATCAAACAAAACTGCATATCAATCACCTAGAACTTCTTGCAGTTTTTCAAGCACTAAAAGCTTTCCAACCAATAATAGTTCACAAATACATTCTCGTCAAAACAGACAACATGACAACAATGTATTATCTAAACAAGCAGGGAGGGACGCACTCCACGCAGTTAAGCATGTTAGCACAAAAAATTTGGCATTGGGCAATTCACAACCAAATTCGCCTAATTGCACAGTTTATACCAGGGATACAAAATCAACTCGCAGACAATCTCTCTCGAGATCACCAACAGGTCCACGAATGGGAAATTCACCCCCAAATACTGAACACTTATTTCAAACTCTGGGGAACACCTCAGATAGACTTGTTTGCGACAAGGGAGAACGCAAAATGCCAAAACTTCGCATCCAGATACCCACACAAACAATCCCAAGGCAATGCCCTATGGATGAACTGGTCAGGGATATTTGCTTACGCTTTTCCTCCTCTCCCTCTCCTTCCTTACCTGGTAAACAAACTCAGTCAAAGCAAACTCAAACTCATATTGATAGCACCAACTTGGGCAAGGCAACCCTGGTACACAACGCTGCTAGACCTATCAGTGGTACCCTGCATCAAATTGCCCAACAGGCCAGATCTGTTGACACAGCACAACCAAAAGATCAGACACCCAGATCCAGCATCGCTGAATCTAGCAATCTGGCTCCTGAAATCCTAGAATTCGGGCACTTACAACTTACCCAAGAATGTATGGAAGTCATAAAACAAGCAAGAAGGCCATCCACCAGGCACTGCTATGCAAGTAAATGGAAGAGGTTTGTTTGCTACTGCCATATTAATCAAATACAACCATTACACACAACTCCAGAACATGTAGTGGGTTACTTGCTTCACTTACAAAAATCTAACCTAGCTTTCTCTTCCATTAAGATTCACCTTGCAGCAATATCTGCATACCTGCAGACTACCTATTCAACTTCCCTATATAAAATACCAGTCATTAAAGCATTCATGGAGGGCCTTAGGAGAATTATACCACCAAGAACACTACCTGTTCCTTCATGGAACCTAAATGTTGTCCTAACTAGACTTATGGGTCCACCTTTTGAACCCATGCACTCCTGCGACATACAGTTCCTAACCTGGAAGGTGGCATTTCTCATCGCCATTACTTCCCTGAGAAGAGTAAGCGAGATTCAGGCGTTTACTATACAGGAACCTTTTATACAACTACACAAAAATAAAGTCGTCCTAAGGACCAATCCTAAATTTTTGCCAAAGGTTATTTCACCGTTCCATCTAAATCAAACAGTGGAACTTCCGGTGTTCTTTCCACAGCCAGATACCGTAGCTGAAAGGGCACTACATACATTAGATGTCAAAAGAGCATTAATGTATTACATTGACAGAACAAAGAACATCAGAAAGACTAAACAACTCTTTATTGCATTTCAAAAACCTCATGCAGGAAACCCAATTTCAAAACAAGGTATAGCCAGATGGATAGTTAAATGCATCCAAATCTGCTACCTTAAAGCTAAACGACAGCTGCCCATTACACCAAGGGCACACTCAACCAGAAAGAAAGGTGCTACCATGGCCTTTCTAGGAAACATCCCAATGCAAGAAATATGTAAGGCAGCCACATGGTCTACGCCTCACACATTCACCAAGCACTACTGTGTAGACGTGTTATCCGCACAACAAGCCACAGTAGGTCAAGCTGTATTAAGGACATTATTTCAGACTACTTCCACTCCTACAGGCTGATCCACCGCTTTTGGGGAAATAACTGCTTACTAGTCTATTGCAGAACATGCGTATCTACAGCGACAGATGCCATCGAACTGAAAATGTCACTTACCCAGTGTACATCTGTTCGTGGCATCAGTCGCAGTAGATTCGCATGTGCCCACCCGCCTCCCCGGGAGCCTGTAGCAGTTTGGAAGTTACCTTCAATTATTTATATATGTATCATCTCAACCTTAAATAAGTGCATACTTAGTCACTCCATTGCATGGGCACTATTACTACAATTCAACTCCTACCTCACCCTCTGCGGGGAAAAACAATCGAGGATGGAGTCGACGCCCATGCGCAATGGAGACAAAAGGAGGAGTCACTCGGTCCCGTGACTCGAAAGACTTCTTCGAAGAAAAACAACTTGTAACACTCCGGCCCAACACCAGATGGCGAGCTATTGCAGAACATGCGAATCTACTGCGACTGATGCCACGAACAGATGTACACTGGGTAAGTGACATTTTCATTTCTTAGTTTATTTTAAGAACCACAGGTTCAAGATTCACAAACAATACTTTAAATGAAAGGTATTTCACTTAGGACCTTTGAATTAGCAAAATAGCATATACAGTTGTAAAGAAATGGCTCCCTGCTGCAGTTACCCCCCACTTTTTGCCTGATACTGATGCTGACTTGACTGAGAAGAGTGCTGGGACCCTGCTAACCAGGCCCCAGCACCAGTGTTCCTTCACCTAAAATGTACCATTGTATCCACAATTGGCACACCCTGGCATTCAGATAAGTCCCTTGTAACTGGTACTTCTAGTACCAAGGGCCCTGATGCCAAGGAAGGTCTCTAAGGGCTGCAGCATGTCTTATGCCACCCTAGAGACCCCTCACTCAGCACAGACACACTGCTTACAAGCCTGTGTGTGCTGGTGAGAACAAAATGAGTAAGTCGACATGGCACTCCCCTCAGGGTGCCATGCCAGCCTCTCACTGCCTATACAGTATAGGTAAGACACCCCTCTAGCAGGCCTTACAGCCCTAAGGCAGGGTGCACTATACCATAGGTGAGGGTACCAGTGCATGAGCACTGTGCCCCTACAGTGTCTAAGCAAAACCTTAGACATTGTAAGTGCAGGGTAGCCATAAGAGTATATGGTCTGGGAGTCTGTTTTACACGAACTCCACAGCACCATAATGGCTACACTGAAAACTGGGAAGTTTGGTATCAAACGTCTCAGCACAATAAATGCACACTGATGCCAGTGTACATTTTATTGTAAAATACACCACAGAGGGCACCTTAGAGGTGCCCCCTGAAACTTAACCGACTATCTGTGTAGGCTGACTAGTTTTAGCAGCCTGCCACAAACCGAGACATGTTGCTGGCCCCATGGGGAGAGTGCCTTTGTCACTCTGAGGCCAGTAACAAAGCCTGCACTGGGTGGAGATGCTAACACCTCCCCCAGGCAGGAATTGTCACACCTGGCGGTGAGCCTCAAAGGCTCACCTCCTTTGTGCCAACCCAGCAGGACACTCCAGCTAGTGGAGTTGCCCGCCCCCTCCGGCCAGGCCCCACTTTTGGCGGCAAGGCCGGAGAAAATAATGAGAAAAACAAGGAGGAGTCACTGGCCAGTCAGGACAGCCCCTAAGGTGTCCTGAGCTGAAGTGACTCTAACTTTTAGAAATCCTCCATCTTGCAGATGGAGGATTCCCCCAATAGGGTTAGGATTGTGACCCCCTCCCCTTGGGAGGAGGCACAAAGAGGGTGTACCCACCCTCAGGGCTAGTAGCCATTGGCTACTAACCCCCCAGACCTAAACACGCCCTTAAGTTTAGTATTTAAGGGCTACCCTGAACCCTAGAAAATCAGATTCCTGCAACTACAAGAAGAAGGACTGCCTAGCTGAAAACCCCTGCAGAGGAAGACCAGAAGACGACAACTGCCTTGGCTCCAGAAACTCACCGGCCTGTCTCCTGCCTTCCAAAGATCCTGCTCCAGCGACGCCTTCCAAAGGGACCAGCGACCTCGACATCCTCTGAGGACTGCCCCTGCTTCGAAAAGACAAGAAACTCCCGAGGACAGCGGACCTGCTCCAAGAAAAGCTGCAACTTTGTTTCCAGCAGCTTTAAAGAACCCTGCAAGCTCCCCGCAAGAAGCGTGAGACTTGCAACACTGCACCCGGCGACCCCGACTCGGCTGGTGGCGATCCAACACCTCAGGAGGGACCCCAGGACTACTCTGATACTGTGAGTACCAAAACCTGTCCCCCCTGAGCCCCCACAGCGCCGCCTGCAGAGGGAATCCCGAGGCTTCCCCTGACCGCGACTCTTTGAACCTAAAGTCCCGACGCCTGGGAGAGACCCTGCACCCGCAGCCCCCAGGACCTGAAGGACCGGACTTTCACTGGAGAAGTGACCCCCAGGAGTCCCTCTCCCTTGCCCAAGTGGAGGTTTCCCCGAGGAATCCCCCCCTTGCCTGCCTGCAGCGCTGAAGAGATCCCGAGATCTCTCATAGACTAACATTGCGAACCCGACGCCTGTTCCTACACTGCACCCGGCCGCCCCCGCGCTGCTGAGGGTGAAATTTCTGTGTGGACTTGTGTCCCCCCCGGTGCCCTACAAAACCCCCCTGGTCTGCCCTCCGAAGACGCGGGTACTTACCTGCAAGCAGACCGGAACCGGGGCACCCCCTTCTCTCCATTCTAGCCTATGTGTTTTGGGCACCACTTTGAACTCTGCACCTGACCGGCCCTGAGCTGCTGGTGTGGTGACTTTGGGGTTGCTCTGAACCCCCAACGGTGGGCTACCTTGGACCAAGAACTGAACCCTGTAAGTGTCCTACTTACCTGGTAAAACTAACAAAAACTTACCTCCCCCAGTGTAGGAAGTTGGCTCTGTATGTGCTATTTCAAAGTAAGGAATAGCATGCACAGAGTCCAAGGGTTCCCCTTAGAGGTAAAATAGTGGTAAAAATAGATAATACTAATGCTCTATTTTGTGGTAGTGTGGTCGAGCAGTAGGCTTATCCAAGGAGTAGTGTTAAGCATTTGTTGTACATACACATAGACAATAAATGAGGTACACACACTCAGAGACAAATCCAGCCAATAGGTTTTTATATAGAAAAATATCTTTTCTTAGTTTATTTTAAGAACCACAGGTTCAAATTCTACATGTGATAGCTCATTCGAAAGGTATTGCAGGTAAGTACTTTAGGAACTTCAAATCATCAAAATTGCATGTGTACTTTTCAAGTTATTGACAAATAGCTGTTTTAAAAGTGGACACTTAGTGCAATTTTCACAGTTCCTGGGGGAGGTAAGTTTTTGGTTAGTTTTACCAGGTAAGTAGGACTCTTACAGGGTTCAGTTCTTGGTCCAAGGTAGCCCACCGTTGGGGGTTCAGAGCAACCCCAAAGTCACCACACCAGCAGCTCAGGGCCGGTCAGGTGCAGAGTTCCAAGTGGTGCCCAAAACACATAGGCTAGAATGGAGAGAAGGGGGTGCCCCGGTTCCGGTCTGCTTGCAGGTAAGTACCCGCGTCTTCGGAGGGCAGACCAGGGGGGTTTTGTAGGGCACCGGGGGGGACACAGGTCCACACAGAAATTTCACCCTCAGCGGCGCGGGGGCGGCCGGGTGCAGTGTAGAAACAAGCGTCGGGTTCGCAATGTTAGTCTATGAGAGATCTCGGGATCGCTTCAGCGCTGCAGGCAGGCAAGGGGGGGGTTCCTCGGGGAAACCTCCACTTGGGCAAGGGGGAGGGACTCCTGGGGGTCACTTCTCCAGTGAAAGTCCGGTCCTTCAGGTCCTGGGGGCTGCGGGTGCAGGGTCTCTCCCAGGCGTCGGGACTTTAGGTTCAAAGAGTCGCGGTCAGGGGAAGCCTCGGGATTCCCTCTGCAGGCGGCGCTGTGGGGGCTCAGGGGGGACAGGTTTTGGTACTCACAGTATCCGAGTAGTCCTGGGGTCCCTCCTGAGGTGTCGGGTCTCCACCAGCCGAGTCGGGGTCGCCGGGTGCAGTGTTGCAAGTCTCACGCTTCTTGCGGGGAGCTTGCAGGGTTCTTTAAAGCTGCTGGAAACAAAGTTGCAGCTTTTCTTGGAGCAGGTCCGCTGTCCTCGGGAGTTTCTTGTCTTTTCGAAGCAGGGGCAGTCCTCAGAGGATGTCGAGGTCGCTGGTCCCTTCGGAAGGCGTCGCTGGAGCAGGATCTTTGGAAGGCAGGAGACAGGCCGGTGAGTTTCTGGAGCCAAGGCAGTTGTCGTCTTCTGGTCTTCCGCTGCAGGGGTTTTCAGCTGGGCAGTCCTTCTTCTTGTTGCAGGAATCTAATTTTCTAGGGTTCAGGGTAGCCCTTAAATACTAAATTTAAGGGCGTGTTTAGGTCTGGGGGGTTAGTAGCCAATGGCCACTAGCCCTGAGGGTGGGTACACCCTCTTTGTGCCTCCTCCCAAGGGGAGGGGGTCACATCCCTAATCCTATTGGGGGAATCCTCCATCTGCAAGATGGAGGATTTCTAAAAGTTAGAGTCACCTCAGCTCAGGACACCTTAGGGGCTGTCCTGACTGGCCAGTGACTCCTCCTTGTTATTCTCATTATTTTCTCCGGCCTTGCCGCCAAAAGTGGGGCCTGGCCGGAGGGGGCGGGCAACTCCACTAGCTGGAGTGTCCTGCTGGGTTGGCACAAAGGAGGTGAGCCTTTGAGGCTCACCGCCAGGTGTGACAATTCCTGCCTGGGAGAGGTGTTAGCATCTCCACCCAGTGCAGGCTTTGTTACTGGCCTCAGAGTGACAAAGGCACTCTCCCCATGGGGCCAGCAACATGTCTCGGTTTGTGGCAGGCTGCTAAAACTAGTCAGCCTACACAGATAGTCGGTTAAGTTTCAGGGGGCACCTCTAAGGTGCCCTCTGTGGTGTATTTTACAATAAAATGTACACTGGCATCAGTGTGCATTTATTGTGCTGAGAAGTTTGATACCAAACTTCCCAGTTTTCAGTGTAGCCATTATGGTGCTGTGGAGTTCGTGTTTGACAGACTCCCAGACCATATACTCTTATGGCTACCCTGCACTTACAATGTCTAAGGTTTTGTTTAGACACTGTAGGGGTACCATGCTCATGCACTGGTACCCTCACCTATGGTATAGTGCACCCTGCCTTAGGGCTGTAAGGCCTGCTAGAGGGGTGTCTTACCTATACTGCATAGGCAGTGAGAGGCTGGCATGGCACCCTGAGGGGAGTGCCATGTCGACTTACTCGTTTTGTCCTCACTAGCACACACAAGCTGGCAAGCAGTGTGTCTGTGCTGAGTGAGGGGTCTCCAGGGTGGCATAAGACATGCTGCAGCCCTTAGAGACCTTCCTTGGCATCAGGGCCCTTGGTACTAGAAGTACCAGTTACAAGGGACTTATCTGGATGCCAGGGTCTGCCAATTGTGGATACAAAAGTACAGGTTAGGGAAAGAACACTGGTGCTGGGGCCTGGTTAGCAGGCCTCAGCACACTTTCAATTGTAAACATAGCATCAGCAAAGGCAAAAAGTCAGGGGGCAACCATGCCCAGGAGGCATTTCCTTACACCCAGGAACTGTGAAAATTGCACTAAGTGTCCACTTTTAAAACAGCTATTTGTCAATAACTTGAAAAGTATACATGCAATTTTTATGATTTGAAGTTCCTAAAGTACTTACCTGCAATACCTTTCGAACAAGATATTACATGTTAAATTTGAACCTGTGGTTCTTAAAATAAACTAAGAAAAGATATTTTTCTATACAAAAACCTATTGGCTGGATTTGTCTCTGAGTGTGTGTACCTCATTTATTGCCTATGTGTATGTACAACAAATGCTTAACACTACTCCTTGGATAAGCCTACTGCTCGACCACACTACCACAAAATAGAGCATTAGTATTATCTCTTTTTGCCACTATCTTACCTCTAAGGGGAACCCTTGGACTCTGTGCATGCTATTCCTTACTTTGAAATAGCACATACAGAGCCAACTTCCTACAACAGTTTTCACACAAATGGCATATAGCTATTTTAAAACTAGACAGTGACATTTTCAACAGTTCTTGGGAGAGGTAAGTGTTAGTTTTTGCAGGTAAGTAAACCACCTACGGGGTTCAAAGTTGGGTCCAAGGTAGCCCACCGTTGGGGGTTCAGGGCAACCCCAAAGTTACCACACCAGCAGCTCAGGGCCGGTCAGGTGCAGATGTCAAAGTGGTGCCCAAAACGCATAGGCTTCAATAGAGAAGGGGGTGACGGTTCCAGTCTGCCAGCAGGTAAGTACCCGCGTCTTCGGAGGGCAGACCAGGGGGGTTTTGTAGGGCACCGGTGGGGACACAAGTCAGCACAAAAAGTACACCCTCAGCAGCACGGGGGCGGCCGGGTGCAGTGTGCAAACAGGCGTCTGGTTTGCAATAGGTTTCAATGGCAGACCAAGGGGTCTCTTCAGCGATGCAGGCAAGGGGGGGGCTCCTCGGGGTAGCCACCACCTGGGCAATGGAGAGGGCCACCTGGGGGTCGCTCCTGCACTGGAGGTCGGATCCTTCAGGTCCTGGGGGCTGCGAGTGCAGTGTCTTTACCAGGTGTCGGGTCTTTGAAGCAGGCAGTCGCGGTCAGGGGGAGCCTCGGGATTCCCTCTGCAGGCGTCGCTGTGGGGGCTCAGGGGGGTCAACTCTGGCTACTCACGGTCTCGTAGTTGCCGGGGAATCCTCCTTGTGGTGGTGTTCTCCACAAGTCGAGCCGGGGGCGTCGGGTGCAGAGTGCAAAGTCTCACGCTTCTGGCGGGAAACGCGTGTTGTTTCAAAGTTGCAGTCTTGGTGGAACAGAGCCGCTGTCCTCGGGAGTTCTTGGTCCTTCTAGATGCAGGGTAGGCCTCTGAGGCTTCAGAGGTCGCTGGACCCTGTGGAACGCGTAGCTGGAGCAGTGTCTTTAGAAGTGGGGAGACAGGCCGGTAGAGCTGGGGCCAAAGCAGTTGGTGTCTCCGTCTTCTCTGCAGGGATTTCCAGCTTAGCAGTCCTCTTCTTCTTAGGTTGCAGGAATCTATCTTGCTGTGTTCTGAGATCCCCTAAATACTCAACTTAGGGGGGTGTTTAGGTCTGGGGGGTTAGTAGCCAATGGCTACTAGCCCTGAGGGTGGCTACACCCTCTTTGTGCCTCGTCCCTGAGGGGAGGGGGGCACATTCCTATCCCTATTGGGGGAATCCTCCATCTTGCAGATGGAGGATTTCTAAAAGTCAGTCACCTCAGCTCAGGACACCTTAGGGGCTGTCCTGACTAGCCAGTGACTCCTCCTTGTTTTTCTCATTATCTCCTCCGGCCTTGCCGCCAAAAGTGGGGCCGTGGCCGGAGGGGGCGGGCAACTCCACTAGCTGGAGTGCCCTGGGGCGCTGTAACAAAGGGGGTGAGCATTTGAGGCTCTCACCGCCAGGTGTTAGTTCCTGCAGGGGGAGGTGAGAAGCACCTCCACCCATTACAGGCTTTGTTACTAGCCACAGAGTGACAAAGGCACTCTCCCCATGTGGCCAGCAACATGTCTGGTGTGTGTCAGGCTGCTAAAACTAGTCAGCCTATACTGGTAGTCGGTTAAGGTTTCAGGGGGCACCTCTAAGGTGCCCTCTGGGGTGTATGTTACAATAAAATGTACACTGGCATCAGTGTGCATTTATTGTGCTGAGACGTTTGATACCAAACTTCACAGTTTTCAGTGTAGCCATTATGGTGCTGTGGAGTTTGTGCATGACAGACTCCCAGACCATATACTCTTGTGGCTACCCTGCACTTACAATGTCTAAGGTTTTGCTTAGACACTGTAAGGAAATGCCTCCTTGGCATGGTTGCCCCCTGACTTTTTGCCTTTGCTGATGCTATGTTTACAATTGAAAGTGTGCTGAGGCCTGCTAACCAGGCCCCAGCACCAGTGTTCTTTCCCTAACCTGTACTTTTGTATCCACAATTGGCAGACCCTGGCATCCAGATAAGTCCCTTGTAACTGGTACTTCTAGTACCAAGGGCCCTGATGCCAAGGAAGGTCTCTAAGGGCTGCAGCATGTCTTATGCCACCCTGGAGACCTCTCACTCAGCACAGACACACTGCTTGCCAGCTTGTGTGTGCTAGTGAGGACAAAACGAGTAAGTCGACATGGCACTCCCCTCAGGGTGCCATGCCAGCCTCTCACTGCCTATGCAGTATAGGTAAGACACCCCTCTAGCAGGCCTTACAGCCCTAAGGCAGGGTGCACTATACCATAGGTGAGGGTACCAGTGCATGAGCATGGTACCCCTACAGTGTCTAAACAAAACCTTAGACATTGTAAGTACAGGGTAGCCATAAGAGTATATGGTCTGGGAGTCTGTCAAACACGAACTCCACAGCACCATAATGGCTACACTGAAAACTGGGAAGTTTGGTATCAAACTTCTCAGCACAATAAATGCACACTGATGCCAGTGTACATTTTATTGTAAAATACACCACAGAGGGCACCTTAGAGGTGCCCCCTGAAACGTAACCGACTATCTGTGTAGGCTGACTAGTGTTAGCAGCCTGCCACAAACCGAGACATGTTGCTGGCCCCATGGGGAGAGTGCCTTTGTCACTCTGAGGCCAGTAACAAAGCCTGCACTGGGTGGAGATGCTAACACCTCTCCCAGGCAGGAATTGTCACACCTGGCGGTGAGCCTCAAAGGCTCACCTCCTTTGTGCCAACCCAGCAGGACACTCCAGCTAGTGGAGTTGCCCGCCCCCTCCGGCCAGGCCCCACTTTTGGCGGCAAGGCCGGAGAAAATAATGAGAATAACAAGGAGGAGTCACTGGCCAGTCAGGACAGCCCCTAAGGTGTCCTGAGCTGAGGTGACTCTAACTTTTAGAAATCCTCCATCTTGCAGATGGAGGATTCCCCCAATAGGGTTAGGATTGTGACCCCCTCCCCTTGGGAGGAGGCACAAAGAGGGTGTACCCACCCTCAGGGCTAGTAGCCATTGGCTACTAACCCCCCAGACCTAAACACGCCCTTAAATTTAGTATTTAAGGGCTACCCTGAACCCTAGAAAATTAGATTCCTGCAACTACAAGAAGAAGGACTGCCTAGCTGAAAACCCCTGCAGCGGAAGACCCGAAGACGACAACTGCCTTGGCTCCAGAAACTCACCGGCCTGTCTCCTGCCTTCCAAAGATCCTGCTCCAGCGACGCCTTCCAAAGGGACCAGCGACCTCGACATCCTCTGAGGACTGCCCCTGCTTCGAAAAGACAAGAAACTCCCGAGGACAGCGGACCTGCTCCAAGAAAAGCTGCAACTTTGTTTCCAGCAGCTTTAAAGAACCCTGCAAGCTCCCCGCAAGAAGCGTGAGACTTGCAACACTGCACCCGGCGACCCCGACTCGGCTGGTGGCGATCCAACACCTCAGGAGGGACCCCAGGACTACTCTGATACTGTGAGTACCCAAACCTGTCCCCCCTGAGCCCCCACAGCGCCGCCTGCAGAGGGAAACCCGAGGCTTCCCCTGACCGCGACTCTTTGAACCTAAAGTCCCGACGCCTGGGAGAGACCCTGCACCCGCAGCCCCCAGGACCTGAAGGACCGGACTTTCACTGGAGAAGTGACCCCCAGGAGTCCCTCTCCCTTGCCCAAGTGGAGGTTTCCCCGAGGAATCCCCCCCTTGCCTGCCTGCAGCGCTGAAGAGATCCCGAGATCTCTCATAGACTAACATTGCGAACCCGACGCTTGTTTCTACACTGCACCCGGCCGCCCCCGCGCCGCTGAGGGTGAAATTTCTGTGTGGACTTGTGTCCCCCCCGGTGCCCTACAAAACCCCCCTGGTCTGCCCTCCGAAGACGCGGGTACTTACCTGCAAGCAGACCGGAACCGGGGCACCCCCTTCTCTCCATTCTAGCCTATGTGTTTTGGGCACCACTTTGAACTCTGCACCTGACCGGCCCTGAGCTGCTGGTGTGGTGACTTTGGGGTTGCTCTGAACCCCCAACGGTGGGCTACCTTGGACCAAGAACTGAACCCTGTAAGTGTCCTACTTACCTGGTAAAACTAACAAAAACTTACCTCCCCCAGGAACTGTGAAAATTGCACTAAGTGTCCACTTTTAAAACAGCTATTTGTCAATAACTTGAAAAGTATACATGCAATTTTGATGATGTGAAGTTCCTAAAGTACTTACCTGCAATACCTTTCGAATGAGATATTACATGTAGAATTTGAACCTGTGGTTCTTAAAATAAACTAAGAAAAGATATTTTTCTATATAAAAACCTATTGGCTGGATTTGTCTCTGAGTGTGTGTACCTCATTTATTGTCTTGTGTATGTACAACAAATGCTTAACACTACTCCTTGGATAAGCCTACTGCTCGACCACACTACCACAAAATAGAGCATTAGTATTATCTATTTTTACCACTATTTTACCTCTAAGGGGAACCCTTGGACTCTGTGCATGCTATTCCTTACTTTGAAATAGCACATACAGAGCCAACTTCCTACATTGGTGGATCAGCGGTGGGGTACAAGACTTTGCATTTGCTGGACTACTCAGCCAATACCTGATCACACGACAAATTCCAAAATTGTCATTAGAAATTGATTTTTGCAATTTGAAAAGTTTTCTAAATTCTTAAAAGACCTGCTAGGGCCTTGTGTTAGATCCTGTTTAGCATTTCTTTTAGAGTTTAAAAGTTTGTAAAAGTTTGAATTAGATTCTAGAACCAGTTGTAGATTCTTAAAAAGTATTCCAACTTTTAGAAGCAAAATGTCTAGCACAGATGTGACTGTGGTGGAACTCGACACCACACCTTACCTCCATCTTAAGATGAGGGAGCTAAGGTCACTCTGTAAAATAAAGAAAATAACAATGGGCCCCAAACCTACCAAAATACAGCTCCAGGAGCTTTTGGCAGAGTTTGAAAAGGCCAACCCCTCTGAGGGTGGCAACTCAGAGGAAGAGGATAGTGACTTGGAGGACAATTCCCCCCTACCAGTCCTATCTAGGGAGAACAGGGTCCCTCAAACCCTGACTCCAAAAATAATAGTCAGAGATGCTGGTTCCCTCACAGGAGAGACCAACACCTCTGAAATCACTGAGGATAACCCCAGTGAAGAGGACATCCAGTTAGCCAGGATGGCCAAAAGATTGGCTTTGGAAAGACAGATCCTAGCCATAGAGAGGGAAAGACAAGAGATGGGCCTAGGACCCATCAATGGTGGCAGCAACATAAATAGGGTCAGAGATTCTCCTGACATGTTGAAAATCCCTAAAGGGATTGTAACTAAATATGAAGATGGTGATGACATCACCAAATGGTTCACAGCTTTTGAGAGGGCTTGTGTAACCAGAAAAGTGAACAGATCTCACTGGGGTGCTCTCCTTTGGGAAATGTTCACAGGAAAGTGTAGGGATAGACTCCTCACACTCTCTGGACACGATGCAGAATCTTATGACCTCATGAAGGGTACCCTGATTGAGGGCTTTGGATTCTCCACTGAGGAGTACAGGATTAGGTTCAGGGGGGCTCAAAAATCCTCGAGCCAGACCTGGGTTGACTTTGTTGACTACTCAGTGAAAACACTAGATGGTTGGATTCAAGGCAGTGGTGTAAATAATTATGATGGGCTGTACAATTTATTTGTGAAAGAACACCTGTTAAGTAATTGTTTCAATGATAAACTGCATCAGCATCTGGTAGACCTAGGACCAATTTCTCCCCAAGAATTGGGAAAGAAGGCGGACCATTGGGTCAAGACAAGGGTGTCCAAGACTTCAACAGGGGGTGACCAAAAGAAAGGGGTCACAAAGACTCCCCAGGGGAAGGGTGATGAGACAACCAAAACTAAAAATAGTAAAGAGTCTTCTACAGGCCCCCAAAAACCTGCACAGGAGGGTGGGCCCAGAGCCTCTTCACAAAACAATGGGTACAAGGGTAAAAACTTTGATCCCAAAAAGGCCTGGTGTCATAGCTGTAAACAGCATGGACACCAAACTGGAGACAAGGCCTGTCCCAAGAAAGGTTCCACTCCAAACTCCCATCCAGGTAACACTGGTATGGCTAGTCTCCAAGTGGGATCAACAGTGTGCCCAGAGCAAATCAGGGTCCACACTGAAGCTACTCTAGTTTCTGAGGGTGGGGTGGATTTAGCCACACTAGCTGTCTGGCCGCCTAACATGCAAAAATACAGACAGCAACTCTTAATTAATGGGACTAGAATAGAGGGCCTGAGGGATACAGGTGCCAGTGTCACCATGGTGACAGAGAAACTGGTTTCCCCTGGCCAATACCTGACTGGAAAAACTTACACAGTCACCAACGCTGACAATCAGAGAAAAGTACATCCCATGGCAATGGTTACTTTAGAATGGGGAGGGGTCAATGGCCTGAAACAGGTGGTGGTCTCCTCAAATATCCCAGTGGACTGTCTGCTTGGAAATGACCTGGAGTCCTCAGCATGGGCTGAGGTAGAACTAAAAACCCATGCAGCAATGCTGGGTATCCCTGAACTGGTGTGTGTGAAAACAAGAGCACAGTGCAAGGCACAGGGTGAAAAAGTAGAGCTGGAGTCTGGAAAAATGGCCCAGCCTACCAAGAGAACAGGAAAGTCAGTTGGGAAACCAACTGCAACACAGCAAAAGAAAGGGAACCTCTCTTCTCAGGAAGAAGTTCTGCCCTCTGAGGGAACTGAGCCTTTGGAGCTTGAACCTTACCAGGTTGAGCTCTTAGGCCCAGGGGGACCCTCCAGGGAGGAGCTGTGTAAGGGACAAGAAACCTGTCCCTCTCTTGAAGGCCTTAGGCAGCAAGCTGCTGAAGAGTCCAAAGGCAAGAAAAATGGAACACATAGGGTCTATTGGGAAGATGGACTCCTGTACACTGAGGCCAGAGACCCCAAACCTGGTGCCACTAGGAGAGTGGTAGTGCCTCAGCTGTTCAGAGAGTTCATCCTAACATTGGCCCATGACATTCCCCTTGCTGGACATTTGGGACAAACCAAGACGTGGGAGAGGTTAGTCAACCACTTCTACTGGCCCAATATGTCCAACATGGTTAAGGAGTTTTGCCTCTCCTGCCCCACCTGTCAAGCCAGTGGTAAGACAGGTGGTGTAGGAAGTTGGCTCTGTATGTGCTATTTCAAAGTAAGGAATAGCATGCACAGAGTCCAAGGGTTCCCCTTAGAGGTAAAATAGTGGTAAAAATAGATAATACTAATGCTCTATTTTGTGGTAGTGTGGTCGAGCAGTAGGCTTATCCAAGGAGTAGTGTTAAGCATTTGTTGTACATACACATAGACAATAAATGAGGTACACACACTCAGAGACAAATCCAGCCAATAGGTTTTTATATAGAAAAATATCTTTTCTTAGTTTATTTTAAGAACCACAGGTTCAAATTCTACATATAATATCTCATTCGAAAGGTATTGCAGGTAAGTACTTTAGGAACTTCAAATCATCAAAATTGCATGTATACTTTTCAAGTTATTGACAAATAGCTGTTTTAAAAGTGGACACTTAGTGCAATTTTCACAGTTCCTAGGGGAGGTAAGTTTTGATTAGTTTTACCAGGTAAGTAAGACACTTACAGGGTTCAGTTCTTGGTCCAAGGTAGCCCACCGTTGGGGGTTCAGAGCAACCCCAAAGTCACCACACCAGCAGCTCCGGGCCGGTCAGGTGCAGAGTTCAAAGTGGTGCCCAAAACACATAGGCTAGAATGGAGAGAAGGGGGTGCCCCGGTTCCGGTCTGCTTGCAGGTAAGTACCCGCGTCTTCGGAGGGCAGACCAGGGGGGTTTTGTAGGGCACCGGGGGGGACACGAGTCCACACAGAAATTTCACCCTCAGCGGCGCGGGGGCGGCCGGGTGCAGTGTAGAAACAAGCGTCGGGTTCGCAATGTTAGTCGATGAGAGATCTCGGGATCTCTTCAGCGCTGCAGGCAGGCAAGGGGGGGATTCCTCGGGGAAACCTCCACTTGGGCAAGGGAGAGGGACTCCTGGGGGTCACTTCTCCAGTGAAAGTCCGGTCCTTCAGGTCCTGGGGGCTGCGGGTGCAGGGTCTCTCCCAGGCGTCGGGACTTTAGGTTCAAAGAGTCGCGGTCAGGGGAAGCCTCGGGATTCCCTCTGCAGGCGGCGCTGTGGGGGCTCAGGGGGGACAGGTTTTGGTACTCACAGTATCAGAGTAGTCCTGGGGTCCCTCCTGAGGTGTCGGATCTCCACCAGCCGAGTCGGGGTCGCCGGGTGCAGTGTTGCAAGTCTCACGCTTCTTGCGGGGAGCTTGCAGGGTTCTTTAAAGCTGCTGGAAACAAAGTTGCAGCTTTTCTTGGAGCAGGTCCGCTGTCCTCGGGAGTTTCTTGTCTTTTCGAAGCAGGGGCAGTCCTCAGAGGATGTCGAGGTCGCTGGTCCCTTTGGAAGGCGTCGCTGGAGCAGGATCTTTGGAAGGCAGGAGACAGGCCGGTGAGTTTCTGGAGCCAAGGCAGTTGTCGTCTTCTGGTCTTCCGCTGCAGGGGTTTTCAGCTGGGCAGTCCTTCTTCTTGTAGTTGCAGGAATCTAATTTTCTAGGGTTCAGGGTAGCCCTTAAATACTAAATTTAAGGGCGTGTTTAGGTCTGGGGGGTTAGTAGCCAATGGCTACTAGCCCTGAGGGTGGGTACACCCTCTTTGTGCCTCCTCCCAAGGGGAGGGGGTCACAATCCTAACCCTATTGGGGGAATCCTCCATCTGCAAGATGGAGGATTTCTAAAAGTTAGAGTCACCTCAGCTCAGGACACCTTAGGGGCTGTCCTGACTGGCCAGTGACTCCTCCTTGTTATTCTCATTATTTTCTCCGGCCTTGCCGCCAAAAGTGGGGCCTGGCCGGAGGGGGCGGGCAACTCCACTAGCTGGAGTGTCCTGCTGGGTTGGCACAAAGGAGGTGAGCCTTTGAGGCTCACCGCCAGGTGTGACAATTCTTGCCTGGGAGAGGTGTTAGCATCTCCACCCAGTGCAGGCTTTGTTACTGGCCTCAGAGTGACAAAGGCACTCTCCCCATGGGGCCAGCAACATGTCTCTAGTGTGGCAGGCTGCTGGAACCAGTCAGCCTACACAGCTAGTTGGTTAAGTTTCAGGGGGCACCTCTAAGATGCCCTCTGGGTGTATTTTACAATAAAATGTACACTGGCATCAGTGTGCATTTATTGTGCTGAGAAGTTTGATACCAAACTTCCCAGTTTTCAGTGTAGCCATTATGGTGCTGTGGAGTTCGTGTTTGACAAACTCCCAGACCATATACTCTTATGGCTACCCTGCACTTACAATGTCTAAGGTTTTGTTTAGACACTGTAGGGGCACAGTGCTCATGCACTGGTACCCTCACCTATGGTATAGTGCACCCTGCCTTAGGGCTGTAAGGCCTGCTAGAGGGGTGTCTTACCTATACTGCATAGGCAGTGAGAGGCTGGCATGGCACCCTGAGGGGAGTGCCATGTCGACTTACTCATTTTGTTCTCACTAGCACACACAGGCTTGTAAGCAGTGTGTCTGTGCTGAGTGAGGGGTCTCTAGGGTGGCATAAGACATGCTGCAGCCCTTAGAGACCTTCCTTGGCATCAGGGCCCTTGGTACTAGAAGTACCAGTTACAAGGGACTTATCTGAATGCCAGGGTGTGCCAATTGTGGATACAATGGTACATTTTAGGGGAAGGAACACTGGTGCTGGGGCCTGGTTAGCAGGGTCCCAGCACACTTCTCAGTCAAGTCAGCATCAGTATCAGGCAAAAAGTGGGGGGTAACTGCAACAGGGAGCCATTTCTTTACACAAGCCCCCCCCAGCCCACAGGCCAGGAGACTCAGCCCAAGCTGGGAGAGTCTTCCTAGTCTGTCAGGCGAGGAAGAGTAGGAGAAATAGGCTGGTTAGTTGCAGGGCCTACTCTGCCTTACATCCTTCTGTTCAGGTCATTCCCTTTGGGGAACTGACCCACTTCCACAGTAATAGGACCTAGTCTGAATTGCCTCTTGTCTGCCTCTTCAATGTCTCCACCCATTCTTTCTATTTTGGTCTTAGAGGTGTCCACCTCTGCTAACCTTATCTTGGCCAGGGTCACCCCTAGCTTACCCAGAGAGGTTACCCAGAGCTGGAGTAACCCCACCATGACCAATAGGGTCAGGGGGCCTAACTTGCTATTTGGCATGGGGTCAGACCACCATGCTAAGGATAGTGCAGCCATAAAGGCTAACACCCAGCAGAGGCCACTGACAGCTGTCAGTGCCCAGAACCACACCTTTAGCTCTTCACCTAAAAGGGAAGGGGCTAAGTTACAGGCTTCTTTGGGTTCAGGTTGCCTGTCTGCTGTATTGGAGTGGGGGGTTACCACATCTTGTAGTAAACACCCTTCTTCCACTCTTTCTTCTGTTAGCTGAGGAGCCACCCACTCAGGTTTAACAGTTGCCTGACTAGCCAGGACTTCTTGTGGGTCAGGTTGGACTTTATCAGGGCCATTTTTGGAGTTCTCCCCTACTGGAGCAGAATCTCCTTGGCTTGCTGTAACCTTGGCTAAAGGTTGTCCACCCCTCCTACTCTGTTTTCTTTTCTTCTTCTTCTGGGGCCTGCTTGCATTTACTGCAGAGGCAGGACTTCCAGAATCCTTGGGAGAGGACTGGCACTGGACCAGTTCCTCTCTTGAGCTCTGACTAACCTCTGGGTAGTCATTTCCAAGGAGACAATCAAGGGGGAGGTCTGTACTGACTACTACCCTTCTCCAGCTAAGAGTGCCACCCACTTCTATGGGCACTAAAGCCACAGGCCTCTTAGTGACCCTGTCTAGGCTAACTCTTACCCTGGCCGTCTCACCTGGGATGTACTGGTTTGAGAGCACCAGCCTGTTATGCACAATAGTGTGACTGGCACAAGTGTCTCTCAGGGCAGTGGTTGGGATTCCATTCACCAGTAGGTGGTGGAAGTGTCTACTTCCCTCTGGAATCTCCAACTCACCTGTTGGGCCCTGTTTCCAGTTGAAGGCTAGGAAGACCTCCTCATCTGAGGAGTCATCTCCCATGGCTACACTGGTTACCCCTGGAGTTTTGTTCTGGGGTTTGTTTTTGGGACAAGAAGTGTCCTTGGTGTGGTGCCCAGACTGTTTACAGTTGTGGCACCATGCCTTAGTGGCATCCCAGTTCTTACCCTGGTACCCACCTTTGTTTTGGGTTGTGTCTTGGGGCCCACCCACCTGTTCTGGTTTTTGGGGGCCTACAGAGGACTCTTTTTCTTTGTTTCTAGTGTCACCCACTTTCTCCTGGGGAGTTTTTGTAACCCCTTTCTTTTGGTCACCCCCAGTGGAAGTTTTGGTTACCCTAGTCTTGACCCAGTGGTCTGCCTTCTTTCCCAATTCTTGGGGAGAAATTGGACCTAGGTCTACCAGATACTGATGCAACTTTTCATTGAAGCAGTTACTTAAAATGTGTTCTTTCATAAACAAATTATAAAGCCCAACATAGTCACACACTTCATTTCCAGTTAACCAACCATCTAGTGTTTTTACTGAGTAGTCTACAAAATCAACCCAGGTCTGGCTCGAGGATTTTTGAGCCCCCCTGAACCTAATTCTATACTCCTCAGTGGAGAATCCAAAGCCCTCAATCAGGGTACCCTTCATGAGGTCATAAGATTCTGCATCTTTTCCAGAGAGTGTGAGGAGTCTATCCCTACACTTTCCAGTGAACATTTCCCAAAGGAGAGCACCCCAGTGAGATCTGTTTACTTTTCTGGTTACACAAGCCCTCTCAAAAGCTGTGAACCATTTGGTGATGTCATCACCATCTTCATATTTTGTTACAATCCCTTTGGGGATTTTTAGGATGTCAGGAGAATCTCTGACCCTATTTAAGTTGCTGCCACCATTGATGGGACCTAGGCCCATCTCTTTTCTTTCCCTTTCTATGGCTAGGAGCTGCTTTTCCAAAGCCAATCTTTTGGCCATCCTGGCTAACTGGATGTCCTCTTCACTGGGGTTATCCTCAGTGATTTCAGAGGTGTTGGTCTCTCCTGTGAGGGAACCAGCATCTCTGACTATTATTTTTGGAGTCAGGGTTTGAGGGACCCTGCTCTCCCTAGATAGGACTGGTAGGGGGGAATTGTCCTCCAAGTCACTATCCTCTTCCTCTGAGTTGCCACCCTCAGAGGGGTTGGCCTTTTCAAACTCTGCCAAGAGCTCCTGGAGCTGTATTTTGGTAGGTTTGGGGCCCATTGTTATTTTCTTTAGTTTACAGAGTGACCTTAGCTCTCTCATCTGTAGATGGAGGTAAGGTGTGGTGTCGAGTTCCACCACATTCACATCTGTGCTAGACATTATGCTTCTAAAAGTTGGAATACTTTTTAAGAAACTAAAACTGGTTCTAGAATCTAATTCAAACTTTTACAAACTTTTAAACTCTAAAAGAAATGCTAAACAGGATCTAACACAAGGCCCTAGCAGGTCTTTTAAGAATTTAGAAAAATTTTCAAATTGCAAAAATCAATTTCTAATGACAATTTTGGAATTTGTCGTGTGATCAGGTATTGGCTGAGTAGTCCAGCAAATGCAAAGTCTTGTACCCCACCGCTGATCCACCAATGTAGGAAGTTGGCTCTGTATGTGCTATTTCAAAGTAAGGAATAGCATGCACAGAGTCCAAGGGTTCCCCTTAGAGGTAAAATAGTGGTAAAAATAGATAATACTAATGCTCTATTTTGTGGTAGTGTGGTCGAGCAGTAGGCTTATCCAAGGAGTAGTGTTAAGCATTTGTTGTACATACACATAGACAATAAATGAGGTACACACACTCAGAGACAAATCCAGCCAATAGGTTTTTATATAGAAAAATATCTTTTCTTAGTTTATTTTAAGAACCACAGGTTCAAATTCTACATATAATATCTCATTCGAAAGGTATTGCAGGTAAGTACTTTAGGAACTTCAAATCATCAAAATTGCATGTATACTTTTCAAGTTATTGACAAATAGCTGTTTTAAAAGTGGACACTTAGTGCAATTTTCACAGTTCCTAGGGGAGGTAAGTTTTGATTAGTTTTACCAGGTAAGTAAGACACTTACAGGGTTCAGTTCTTGGTCCAAGGTAGCCCACCGTTGGGGGTTCAGAGCAACCCCAAAGTCACCACACCAGCAGCTCCGGGCCGGTCAGGTGCAGAGTTCAAAGTGGTGCCCAAAACACATAGGCTAGAATGGAGAGAAGGGGGTGCCCCGGTTCCGGTCTGCTTGCAGGTAAGTACCCGCGTCTTCGGAGGGCAGACCAGGGGGGTTTTGTAGGGCACCGGGGGGGACACGAGTCCACACAGAAATTTCACCCTCAGCGGCGCGGGGGCGGCCGGGTGCAGTGTAGAAACAAGCGTCGGGTTCGCAATGTTAGTCGATGAGAGATCTCGGGATCTCTTCAGCGCTGCAGGCAGGCAAGGGGGGGATTCCTCGGGGAAACCTCCACTTGGGCAAGGGAGAGGGACTCCTGGGGGTCACTTCTCCAGTGAAAGTCCGGTCCTTCAGGTCCTGGGGGCTGCGGGTGCAGGGTCTCTCCCAGGCGTCGGGACTTTAGGTTCAAAGAGTCGCGGTCAGGGGAAGCCTCGGGATTCCCTCTGCAGGCGGCGCTGTGGGGGCTCAGGGGGGACAGGTTTTGGTACTCACAGTATCAGAGTAGTCCTGGGGTCCCTCCTGAGGTGTCGGATCTCCACCAGCCGAGTCGGGGTCGCCGGGTGCAGTGTTGCAAGTCTCACGCTTCTTGCGGGGAGCTTGCAGGGTTCTTTAAAGCTGCTGGAAACAAAGTTGCAGCTTTTCTTGGAGCAGGTCCGCTGTCCTCGGGAGTTTCTTGTCTTTTCGAAGCAGGGGCAGTCCTCAGAGGATGTCGAGGTCGCTGGTCCCTTTGGAAGGCGTCGCTGGAGCAGGATCTTTGGAAGGCAGGAGACAGGCCGGTGAGTTTCTGGAGCCAAGGCAGTTGTCGTCTTCTGGTCTTCCGCTGCAGGGGTTTTCAGCTGGGCAGTCCTTCTTCTTGTAGTTGCAGGAATCTAATTTTCTAGGGTTCAGGGTAGCCCTTAAATACTAAATTTAAGGGCGTGTTTAGGTCTGGGGGGTTAGTAGCCAATGGCTACTAGCCCTGAGGGTGGGTACACCCTCTTTGTGCCTCCTCCCAAGGGGAGGGGGTCACAATCCTAACCCTATTGGGGGAATCCTCCATCTGCAAGATGGAGGATTTCTAAAAGTTAGAGTCACCTCAGCTCAGGACACCTTAGGGGCTGTCCTGACTGGCCAGTGACTCCTCCTTGTTATTCTCATTATTTTCTCCGGCCTTGCCGCCAAAAGTGGGGCCTGGCCGGAGGGGGCGGGCAACTCCACTAGCTGGAGTGTCCTGCTGGGTTGGCACAAAGGAGGTGAGCCTTTGAGGCTCACCGCCAGGTGTGACAATTCTTGCCTGGGAGAGGTGTTAGCATCTCCACCCAGTGCAGGCTTTGTTACTGGCCTCAGAGTGACAAAGGCACTCTCCCCATGGGGCCAGCAACATGTCTCTAGTGTGGCAGGCTGCTGGAACCAGTCAGCCTACACAGCTAGTTGGTTAAGTTTCAGGGGGCACCTCTAAGATGCCCTCTGGGTGTATTTTACAATAAAATGTACACTGGCATCAGTGTGCATTTATTGTGCTGAGAAGTTTGATACCAAACTTCCCAGTTTTCAGTGTAGCCATTATGGTGCTGTGGAGTTCGTGTTTGACAAACTCCCAGACCATATACTCTTATGGCTACCCTGCACTTACAATGTCTAAGGTTTTGTTTAGACACTGTAGGGGCACAGTGCTCATGCACTGGTACCCTCACCTATGGTATAGTGCACCCTGCCTTAGGGCTGTAAGGCCTGCTAGAGGGGTGTCTTACCTATACTGCATAGGCAGTGAGAGGCTGGCATGGCACCCTGAGGGGAGTGCCATGTCGACTTACTCATTTTGTTCTCACTAGCACACACAGGCTTGTAAGCAGTGTGTCTGTGCTGAGTGAGGGGTCTCTAGGGTGGCATAAGACATGCTGCAGCCCTTAGAGACCTTCCTTGGCATCAGGGCCCTTGGTACTAGAAGTACCAGTTAAATGGGACTTATCTGAATGCCAGGGTGTGCCAATTGTGGATACAATGGTACATTTTAGGGGAAGGAACACTGGTGCTGGGGCCTGGTTAGCAGGGTCCCAGCACACTTCTCAGTCAAGTCAGCATCAGTATCAGGCAAAAAGTGGGGGGTAACTGCAACAGGGAGCCATTTCTTTACAGGTGGGCATCCAAAGGCCCCCCTCATTCCACTTCCAGTGGTGGGGGTTCCCTTTGAAAGAGTGGGTGTGGACATAGTTGGTCCACTGGAACCTCCCACAGCCTCAGGAAATATGTATATCCTGGTAGTAGTGGATCATGCTACCAGGTATCCTGAAGCTATTCCCCTTAGGTCGACTACTGCCCCTGCAGTAGCCAAGGCCCTCATTGGTATCTTTACCAGAGTGGGTTTCCCTAAGGAGGTGGTGTCTGACAGAGGTACCAACTTCATGTCAGCATACCTAAAGCACATGTGGAATGAGTGTGGAGTGACTTATAAATTCACTACACCATACCATCCACAAACTAATGGCTTGGTTGAGAGATTCAACAAGACATTAAAAGGCATGATCATGGGGCTCCCAGAAAAGCTCAAAAGGAGATGGGATGTCCTCTTGCCATGTCTGCTTTTCGCTTACAGAGAGGTGCCACAGAAGGGAGTAGGATTCTCACCCTTTGAACTTCTGTTTGGTCATCCTGTAAGGGGACCACTTGCCCTTGTTAAAGAAGGCTGGGAGAGACCTCTCCATGAGCCTAAACAGGACATAGTGGACTATGTACTTGGCCTTCGCTCTAGAATGGCAGAGTACATGGAAAAGGCAACCAAAAACCTTGAGGCCAGCCAACAGCTCCAGAAGTTTTGGTATGACCAAAAGGCTGCACTGGTTGAGTTCCAACCAGGGCAGAAAGTCTGGGTTCTGGAGCCTGTGGCTCCCAGGGCACTCCAGGACAAATGGAGTGGCCCTTACCCAGTGCTAGAGAGGAAGAGTCAGGTCACCTACCTGGTGGACCTGGGCACAAGCAGGAGCCCCAAGAGGGTGATCCATGTGAACCGCCTTAAGCTCTTCCATGACAGGGCTGATGTGAATCTGTTAATGGTAACAGATGAGGATCAGGAGGCAGAGAGTGAACCTCTCCCTGATCTTCTGTCATCAGACCCAAAAGATGGCACAGTAGATGGAGTGATCTACTCAGACACCCTCTCTGGCCAACAGCAAGCTGATTGTAGGAGAGTCCTACAACAGTTTCCTGAGCTGTTCTCCCTAACCCCTGGTCAGACACACCTGTGTACCCATGATGTGGACACAGGAGACAGCATGCCTGTCAAGAACAAAATCTTCAGACAGTCTGACCATGTTAAGGAAAGCATCAAGGTGGAAGTCCACAAGATGCTGGAATTGGGAGTGATTGAGCGCTCTGACAGCCCCTGGGCTAGCCCAGTGGTCTTAGTCCCCAAACCCCACACCAAAGATGGAAAGAAAGAGATGAGGTTTTGTGTGGACTACAGAGGGCTCAACTCTGTCACCAAGACAGATGCCCATCCAATTCCAAGAGCTGATGAGCTCATTGATAAGTTAGGTGCTGCCAAATTTCTAAGTACCTTTGACTTGACAGCAGGGTACTGGCAAATAAAAATGGCACCTGGAGCAAAAGAAAAGACAGCATTCTCCACACCTGATGGGCATTATCAGTTTACTGTTATGCCCTTTGGTTTAAAGAATGCCCCTGCCACCTTCCAAAGGTTGGTGAATCAAGTCCTTGCTGGCTTGGAGTCCTTTAGCACAGCTTATCTTGATGATATTGCTGTCTTTAGCTCCACCTGGCAGGATCACCTGGTCCACCTGAGGAAGGTTTTGAAGGCTCTGCAATCTGCAGGCCTCTCTATCAAGGCATCCAAATGCCAGATAGGGCAGGGAACTGTGGTTTACTTGGGACACCTTGTAGGTGGAGGCCAAGTTCAGCCACTCCAACCCAAGATCCAGACTATTCTGGACTGGGTAGCTCCAAAAACCCAGACTCAAGTCAGGGCATTCCTTGGCTTGACTGGGTATTACAGGAGGTTTGTGAAGGGATATGGATCCATTGTGACAGCCCTCACTGAACTCACCTCCAAGAAAATGCCCAAGAAAGTAAACTGGACTGTGGACTGCCAACAGGCCTTTGACACCCTGAAACAGGCAATGTGCTCAGCACCAGTTCTCAAAGCTCCAGATTATTCTAAGCAGTTCATTGTGCAGACTGATGCCTCTGAACATGGGATAGGGGCAGTTTTGTCCCAAACAAATGATGATGGCCTTGACCAGCCTGTTGCTTTCATTAGCAGGAGGTTACTCCCCAGGGAGCAGCGTTGGAGTGCCATTGAGAGGGAGGCCTTTGCTGTGGTTTGGTCCCTGAAGAAGCTGAGACCATACCTCTTTGGGACTCACTTCCTAGTTCAAACTGACCACAGACCTCTCAAATGGCTGATGCAAATGAAAGGTGAAAATCCTAAACTGTTGAGGTGGTCCATCTCCCTACAGGGAATGGACTTTATAGTGGAACACAGACCTGGGACTGCCCATGCCAATGCAGATGGCCTTTCCAGGTTCTTCCACTTAGAAAATGAAGACTCTCTTGGGAAAGGTTAGTCTCATCCTCTTTCGTTTGGGGGGGGGTTGTGTAAGGAAATGCCTCCTTGGCATGGTTGCCCCCTGACTTTTTGCCTTTGCTGATGCTATGTTTACAATTGAAAGTGTGCTGAGGCCTGCTAACCAGGCCCCAGCACCAGTGTTCTTTCCCTAACCTGTACTTTTGTATCCACAATTGGCAGACCCTGGCATCCAGATAAGTCCCTTGTAACTGGTACTTCTAGTACCAAGGGCCCTGATGCCAAGGAAGGTCTCTAAGGGCTGCAGCATGTCTTATGCCACCCTGGAGACCTCTCACTCAGCACAGACACACTGCTTGCCAGCTTGTGTGTGCTAGTGAGGACAAAACGAGTAAGTCGACATGGCACTCCCCTCAGGGTGCCATGCCAGCCTCTCACTGCCTATGCAGTATAGGTAAGACACCCCTCTAGCAGGCCTTACAGCCCTAAGGCAGGGTGCACTATACCATAGGTGAGGGTACCAGTGCATGAGCATGGTACCCCTACAGTGTCTAAACAAAACCTTAGACATTGTAAGTACAGGGTAGCCATAAGAGTATATGGTCTGGGAGTCTGTCAAACACGAACTCCACAGCACCATAATGGCTACACTGAAAACTGGGAAGTTTGGTATCAAACTTCTCAGCACAATAAATGCACACTGATGCCAGTGTACATTTTATTGTAAAATACACCACAGAGGGCACCTTAGAGGTGCCCCCTGAAACGTAACCGACTATCTGTGTAGGCTGACTAGTGTTAGCAGCCTGCCACAAACCGAGACATGTTGCTGGCCCCATGGGGAGAGTGCCTTTGTCACTCTGAGGCCAGTAACAAAGCCTGCACTGGGTGGAGATGCTAACACCTCTCCCAGGCAGGAATTGTCACACCTGGCGGTGAGCCTCAAAGGCTCACCTCCTTTGTGCCAACCCAGCAGGACACTCCAGCTAGTGGAGTTGCCCGCCCCCTCCGGCCAGGCCCCACTTTTGGCGGCAAGGCCGGAGAAAATAATGAGAATAACAAGGAGGAGTCACTGGCCAGTCAGGACAGCCCCTAAGGTGTCCTGAGCTGAGGTGACTCTAACTTTTAGAAATCCTCCATCTTGCAGATGGAGGATTCCCCCAATAGGGTTAGGATTGTGACCCCCTCCCCTTGGGAGGAGGCACAAAGAGGGTGTACCCACCCTCAGGGCTAGTAGCCATTGGCTACTAACCCCCCAGACCTAAACACGCCCTTAAATTTAGTATTTAAGGGCTACCCTGAACCCTAGAAAATTAGATTCCTGCAACTACAAGAAGAAGGACTGCCTAGCTGAAAACCCCTGCAGCGGAAGACCCGAAGACGACAACTGCCTTGGCTCCAGAAACTCACCGGCCTGTCTCCTGCCTTCCAAAGATCCTGCTCCAGCGACGCCTTCCAAAGGGACCAGCGACCTCGACATCCTCTGAGGACTGCCCCTGCTTCGAAAAGACAAGAAACTCCCGAGGACAGCGGACCTGCTCCAAGAAAAGCTGCAACTTTGTTTCCAGCAGCTTTAAAGAACCCTGCAAGCTCCCCGCAAGAAGCGTGAGACTTGCAACACTGCACCCGGCGACCCCGACTCGGCTGGTGGCGATCCAACACCTCAGGAGGGACCCCAGGACTACTCTGATACTGTGAGTACCCAAACCTGTCCCCCCTGAGCCCCCACAGCGCCGCCTGCAGAGGGAAACCCGAGGCTTCCCCTGACCGCGACTCTTTGAACCTAAAGTCCCGACGCCTGGGAGAGACCCTGCACCCGCAGCCCCCAGGACCTGAAGGACCGGACTTTCACTGGAGAAGTGACCCCCAGGAGTCCCTCTCCCTTGCCCAAGTGGAGGTTTCCCCGAGGAATCCCCCCCTTGCCTGCCTGCAGCGCTGAAGAGATCCCGAGATCTCTCATAGACTAACATTGCGAACCCGACGCTTGTTTCTACACTGCACCCGGCCGCCCCCGCGCCGCTGAGGGTGAAATTTCTGTGTGGACTTGTGTCCCCCCCGGTGCCCTACAAAACCCCCCTGGTCTGCCCTCCGAAGACGCGGGTACTTACCTGCAAGCAGACCGGAACCGGGGCACCCCCTTCTCTCCATTCTAGCCTATGTGTTTTGGGCACCACTTTGAACTCTGCACCTGACCGGCCCTGAGCTGCTGGTGTGGTGACTTTGGGGTTGCTCTGAACCCCCAACGGTGGGCTACCTTGGACCAAGAACTGAACCCTGTAAGTGTCCTACTTACCTGGTAAAACTAACAAAAACTTACCTCCCCCAGGAACTGTGAAAATTGCACTAAGTGTCCACTTTTAAAACAGCTATTTGTCAATAACTTGAAAAGTATACATGCAATTTTGATGATGTGAAGTTCCTAAAGTACTTACCTGCAATACCTTTCGAATGAGATATTACATGTAGAATTTGAACCTGTGGTTCTTAAAATAAACTAAGAAAAGATATTTTTCTATATAAAAACCTATTGGCTGGATTTGTCTCTGAGTGTGTGTACCTCATTTATTGTCTTGTGTATGTACAACAAATGCTTAACACTACTCCTTGGATAAGCCTACTGCTCGACCACACTACCACAAAATAGAGCATTAGTATTATCTATTTTTACCACTATTTTACCTCTAAGGGGAACCCTTGGACTCTGTGCATGCTATTCCTTACTTTGAAATAGCACATACAGAGCCAACTTCCTACAGACACTGTAGGGGCATAGTGCTCATGCACTTATGCCCTCACCTATGGTATAGTGCACCCTGCCTTAGGGCTATAAGGCCTGCTAGAGGGGTGACTTATCTATACCTGTAGGCAGTGTGAGGTTGGCATGGCACCCTGAGGGGAGTGCCATGTCAACTTACTCTTTTTATCCCCACTAGCACACACAAGCTGGCAAGCAGTGTGTCTGTGCTGAGTGAGGGGTCCCCAGGGTGGCATAAGACATGCTGCAGCCCTTAGAGACCTTCCCTGGCATCAGGGCCCTTGGTACCAGGGGTACCAGTTACAAGGGACTTACCTGGATGCCAGGGTGTGCCAATTGTGGTAACAAAAGTACAGGTTAGGGAGAGAACACTGGTGCTGGGGCCTGATTAGCAGGCCTCAGCACACTTTCAAATCATAACTTGGCATCAGCAAAGGCAAAAAGTCAGGGGGTAACCATGCCAAGGAGGCATTTCCTTACACAACCTCAAACTCAAAGCTAGTGTCACCAGACATGCTGCATTTCTACACTGCCCACGATGGTGCTCTCAGGGGAATGTTTCCCTATGAAGGGAAGGGTTGGGTGTCTTCCCTGCTTGTGATCTCTGGTATTTACAATGTATTTGTTTAGTCATCGAACAAAAGATTCACATTAGCAGTTTGATCTGTGTAAACCTTCCTGGTATTTTTACTACTGACCTTGATGTCTAGAAGTATTGCTGCTAATTCAGCGCCTGGTGGGGGAAATGTGCAAGAAGACCCCAACCACCATTAGCCCAAACACCATTCAGGATGTACTGGAGCTCACAAATTGCCACGTGTAAGTGACACAAAAGTGTATTTCTACGTGCATGCACAGGCAGACACATGCGTGTGCACACCACGCCGCCTTCATTGGTTGCTTTTCTAACAAGCAGGTTAGACCGTACGTGCTTAGGCTTCTCACATACAATCCAAATGTAGAGTTTGCATTCAGAAATCATGTTCTATGACCAAGTACTCTATATTGTCATTTCTTTTTAGTTTCTTCTTATATTGCTCCCAACCATAAGCATTCTGTTCCTTACTTTCCAGGATCAGTCTTCATGCATTTACACTGTTCTGTAAAGTTTTAGGCAGATACAGGGCGAGAGTTCCACGTTAACATTTCAGCACCCTGTAATTCCCAGATAATCCCACAGCCATTGGTCATTAAGAAAGGGTTTCTGTTTTTTCGCTGTGGTCATGTCTTTGAGGAGCGGGCTCTTGTGTGCTACAGACTGGATAGTTGAGAATGTGCAGGCACATGACGGAGGCTGAGCAGAGTAGAGCAGGTGCTGATGTTTCAATTTACTTTCTCCAGGTGAGAAGGAGAACAGTCTGAAGACCGACGACTATGGCCGCGATCTCTCCTCGGTGCAGACACTCCTGACAAAGCAGGTGAGTGCCAGCAAGCGACCCTGTTGCATCAGCTCCAGATGGGCTCACAGTATCTGCATGCTTTGCTAATGCTGTGTTCTTCTCCTTTCAACTCAAGGAAACCTTTGATGCTGGTTTGCAAGCCTTCCAGCAGGAGGGCATCACCAACATCACTGCACTGAAGGACCAGCTGCTGGCAGCCAAGCACGTGCAGTCGAAGGCCATCGAGGCGCGCCATGCCAGCCTGATGAAGCGCTGGAACCAGCTGCTCTCCAACTCTGCTGCTAGGAAAGAGAAGCTGCTGCAAGCCCAGGAGCACTACAGAAAGGTGAGGACGCGTAGCAGGCGGTAGAACCAGGGGAGCAGAGACGCATCTTGGGGAGTCTGTTCCACGGACCGGCCTGTCAGACAGTTTGAGGCCTGCAGCAAAAATGTAATGTCTTGCCCTGTGGATGCTGCTTTCATCTTGTCCGGGTGTGATCAGCAGCAGCTGCTTCAGTCTATTAAAGAATGTGCTCCAGGGGTCTGGTGCCATGAACCTGTTTATCCGTACACACAGCCTTGTTACTGAAGACAGCAGGCAATGCTTACAGTTAAAATCTATCGGTAACTGGTGCTGAAGGACAATGGGGCAACTGCCCCTCTCTGCCCTCCACTTGTGACGGCCAGGTCTCTGGATGCCATTCCAAGGGAAGTACAAGAATTGGAAGGGAAGGCCGCAGACGGGACTGTCCAGTACGTTTCACTCGCGGTGATGGCATTATGAAGGTGTCTCATTCACGGACGATATCCTCCAGCATCAGAAAGAACAGGCAAAGAGTAGCGTAGAGAGGAAGGGGGTAGGAGGCTGGCTCTCTATACGGTGCACTAAAGAAGTGCACTGTGCAGAGTCCAGTGGATTCCCAACGGGTGCTGCAGAGGCAAAAGTAGAGGACTAACTTTTTTGTGGTAGTGTGGACGAGCAGTTACACTTATCAGAGGGCAGTGTTAAGCATTTGTTGTACTCAGAGGCAAATACATGACACACTCAGAATAAATCTGAGACCAATTTAGAAAAATAACCTTTTATATATGTTTTGAGACCAAGAACTTTGTGAAAGAGTAATTACTGTTTTTATAAATTTTTACAGGTAAGTAAAGCATTCAACCCTGTGCACCTCTAAGCACAAAGCAATCCTATGGAAGGAAAAAGCAATGATGTGTAGAAATAGTCGCTTTCAGGGTTTCACCTTCAGGATTCGAGGTTGTAGTGGGCCAAGGTCCAAAATACCACCAGCAGTTCCTCGGGAGGGGCCCGGGTTCACTGGGAGCAGGGTGCTGGTGAGGTTGTAGTGGGCCAAGGTCCAAAATACCACCAGCAGTTCCTCGGGAGGGGCCCGGGTTTCACTGGGAGCAGGGTGCTGGTGAGGTTGTAATGGGCCAAGGTCCAAAATACCACCAGCAGTTCCTCGGGAGGGGCCCGGTTTCACTGGGAGCAGGGTGCTGGTGAGGTTGTAGCTGGGCATGCTGCAGTGAATGGGGGACCACCTGGAGACAGGCTGCACAGGGGGACTTGGGGGACCATTCTGAGAGCTCCCAAACAGGGGCTTGGGTTTCAAGGGGTCTTAGACCAATGGGGCACAGCTGGTTCTTCGTCCCCAGGCTTGGGGTCTCTGATGCAGAGTGATTAGGGCGGCTGGACCTAGTGTGCAAAGATGCTCCTCGTGATTAGGGACAAACAGCTGGCAGGGGCAAAATCAGGACAGCTGGGCCACTCCCAAAGTGGATCTCCATGATGCTGATGTCCCTAGATAGCTGCTCAGTCATGCAGTCAGTCCAGTAGGAATCCATATTAGACTCACTGATAGTGTTTGGTGCAGGGTGTCCAATGCCCCAGGAGTTGGTGCTGCACGGCTCTGGTGGATCCTAATGTCTTCACACTTCCTGGGGAGACAGGTCTGGTCCTCCAGAGCACGAGCACCTCCTCCTGGTTGTCTGTAGCATCATTCGGGCTGGGGAGCTGCAAGTCGGTGGACCAGACTCTGCTTGTTTGTATCTGCAGACTGCAGGGAAGTAGCTCTTCTACTCCAAAGGAGACTGGTGGCAATTTTAGAGGTGCTGGCAGGCTACTCGAGGCTCTGGTAGTTCTCCAGCTTGCAGGACGAGTCACAGTTGCGATTGTCGAGAGTTGCAGGCAGGGTGTTGTGCCAAACGTTCTCAGCCGTTCTGCTGTTCTTGCCAGGCAGTGATTCTTCTTCGTCCTCCTCTTGATCCGTTGAATCGGAGTCCTTGGTATGAGGGGTGCCACCTAAGAACTCAATTTGGTTTTTTTTTTTAAGTGGAGTGCCAGGTAGCAGCCAATGGGTTCCCTACCTTTAGTGTGTCTACAACCTGTATCGACCACTCCTGGAGGGAAGTGGGCATAAGCCTGACCCTAAAATGCTAATTCTGTCCAAAACCAGAATGGAAGAATTTGAAAAGTGGTGTCCACATCAGCTGGTCCACCTTAGGGGTGAGTGTGGCTGGATAAGGGCACACCTCCTAATCTTACTAATTTTCCTGCCTGTCTTGCCTCCAAGAGTGGGGTCAGGACAGGGGTTTGGTCATCTCTGCCACCTGAAGCAACCTGGGTTGCATGACAAATGCGGCTGGACCTTTGAAGCATCCCGCCCCGCAATGTACATCCTGCATGAAAGAGGTGTCAACACCTCCGCCCAGAGCAGACTTTGTTCCTGGCCTCTGAGAGCATAGGCTCTTACCTCAGGAGGTCAGAAATATCTGTGGTGGCTGAGCTGGTTGAGACCAGTCAGTCAACACAGTAGCTATAGGATTTTCATGGCACCTCTAAGGTGCCCTGTGGTGCATGTATTAATAAATCCTTCACTGGAATCAGTGAGTTTATTAATGAGTTGTTTGATACCAAACATCCCTGTGTTCAGAGAAGACTTGACAAAGACATAGCAGGGGTATATCTGCTCATGCCGATATGTCCTCACATGTGATATATCCTCACATGTGATATAATGCACCCTGCCTTAGGGCAAGAAGACCTTCTGTAGGGGTGACTTACAAATATCATATGCAGTGGTAGGAGACATACGGGGATGTGTGACAGGTCGTGTTTTCACTTTTGTCTGCAACAAGACACACAGCCTGAGATGGCATCACTGTGTTTGGTGAGGGGTTCCTTAGGCGAGAGAAGGCTCCAAGTCATTCATTCTCAGAGGAGTGAGCAGAGAAATGTTGAGTGGCAGGGATCCTTGTTGTGGTGGCAAACACAACATAAAAAACCACAAATGAGCCAAGATGGATACAAGTTTAGCCGCACCTGGTGTATTTAAACAGAGACCTCAAGAAAACAGATGTAATGGGATGTCCTGGGTGGAAGCTAATTGGTCAGTAAACTGTGTAATAGGTAAAGAGCATTTTGACTGAAGCGTGACAATGAATCTCCTTTTGCCGCGGTTTCAGAAGTGAAACATGTTGTGCTAAAATGGACAATGCAATGGGATAGTAGAGGGAAGGGCCGTATAATGAAACGAGGTGCATCAGTGTGAGGGAATAGCTGAATGGAGGCTTGTAAAGGGAATATTGATGAATGGATGCAATGCTGAAGATGCAGGATAGTGGTCGGTGGTGGAGCTGCAGGGAAGAGGAAGGAAGGTGCAGATCAGTGGTTGGTGGTGGAGCTGCAGGGAAGAGGAAGGAAGGTGCAGATCAGTGGTTGGTGGTGGAGCTGCAGCGAAGAGGAAGGAAGGTGCAGATCAGTGGTTGGTGGTGGAGCTGCAGGGAAGAGGAAGGTGCAGAAGTAGTGGTCAGTGGTGGAGCTGTAGGGAAGAGGAAGGGAGGTTCAGATCAGTGGTTGGTGGTAGAGCTGCAGGGAAGAGGAAGGCAGGTGCAGAAGTAGTGGTCGGTGGTGGAGCTACAGGGAAGAGGAAGGAAGATGCAGAAGTAGTGGTCGGTGGTGGAGCTGCAGGTTAGGGGAAGTAAGGTACAGAAGTAGTGGTTGGTGGTGGAGCTGCAGAGATAGTGGTTGGTGGTGGAGCTGCAGGGAAGAGGAAGTAAGGTGCAGAGATAGTGGTTGGTGGTGGAGCTGCAGGGAAGAGGAAGTAAGGTGCAGAGATGGTGGTTGGTGGTGGAGCTGCAGGGCAGAGGAAGGAAGGTGCAGAAGTAGTGGTTGCTGGTGGAGCTGCAGGGAAGAAGAAGGAAGTTGCAGAAGTAGTTGTCGAATGGTGGAACTGCAGGGAAGAGGAAGGAAGATGCAGATTAGTGGTTGGTGGTGGAACTGCAGGGAAGAGGAAGGAAGTTGCAGAAGTAGTGGTTGGTGGTGGAACGGCAGGGAAGAGGAAGGAAGGTGCAGAAGTAGTGGTCGGTGGTGAACTGTAAGGAAGAGGAAGGAAGGTGCAGAAGTAGTGGTCGGTGGTGGAGCTGCAGGGAAGAGGAAGGAAGTTGCAGAAGTAGTGGTCGGTGGTGGAGCTGCAGGGAAGAGGAAGGAAGGTGCAGAAGTAGTGCTCGGTGGTGGAGCGCCTGTAAATAGCAAAGAACAGGGATTAATGTCATGGGATGAAGTTGGAGCCTGCAGGAGAGAAATGTTGGTGCAGTGGGTGCCTCTTGGGGTGAATACACCTACCTGTGATAGCTCAGAGGAAGAAAGTAAGTGGAATGGGGTCTTTAGAGCTGCCTTCCTCAATTGATATAGCTGTATGTTTACCATTTAATAATCTGACTCTCCAGTTACTTGGTGTTAGCTTTTGTAGAGAAATCGTGGCGAGAGCTCACCAAGAGATGATAGCTGCTTAATATGAAATATTTTTTTCTACAGGTAGAAGATTTGTTCCTGACGTTTGCCAAGAAGGCCTCTGCATTTAACAGCTGGTTCGAGAATGCGGAAGAGGATCTGACTGACCCAGTGCGTTGTAACTCGTTGGAGGAGATCAAGGCTTTACGAGAGGCGCACGATGCTTTCCGCAACTCGCTGAGCTCTGCTCAGGCGGATTTCAATCAGCTGGCTGAGCTGGACCGACAGATCAAGAGCTTCCGCGTGGCTTCCAACCCGTACACCTGGTTCACAATGGAGGCGCTAGAGGAGACGTGGCGCAACCTGCAGAAGATCATCAAGGTAATGGGAAAGATGTTTGAGTGCTGGTGGGGAAGGGATCTGGCACAGAATAGTCTCCTCTTCAGTTACAAGGAGCCTATTTACTTTTTGATTAGCAGCAGTTTCTTTATCGTGAGCAACTGCCTGGAGTCTCCTGGCTTCTGAGAGATTGTCCTTCTCAGTCCTCGCCGGTAGCTGGTTCTCTCCTAGGATGCTGCAAAATCCTCTGCCTGGGGTTGTAGTTCCTGCAGGGGGGAGATGTGAAGCACCTCCACCCCAAGCAGGCTTTGTTCCTGACCCCAGAGGGCACGAAGGCTCTCACCCCATGGGGATCAAACTTGTCTGGTGGTGGCAGGCTGGCATACCTGGTCAGCCACACTCGAGAGAGTTGGGGGAATTTTAGGGGGGCTTCTCTGTGTGCATTTTTCAATCTTCACTAGCTGGGATGCCCTGGGGCGCTGTATGTAACCAAAGGCTCACGGCTCACCCCCAGGTGTTACAGCTCCTGCAGGGGGAGGTGTGAAGCTTTGTTCCTGGCCATAGTGTGTCAAAGGCACTCTCCACATGTGGCCAGCAACTTGTTTGGTTTGTGGCAGGAACTGGTCAGCCTACACTAGAAGTCGGATTGGTATTCAGGGGGCATCCCTAAGATGCCCTTTGGGTGCATGTTACAATAAATTGCACACTGGCATCAGTGTGCATTTATTGTGCTGAGAAGTTTGTATTCAAACTTCCCAGTTTTCAGTGCAGCCATTATGGTGCTGTGGAGTTCGTGTTTGACAGACTCCCAGACCATATATTCTTATGGCTACCCTGCACTTACAATGTCTAAGGTTTTGCTTACACTGTAGGGGCCTAGTGCTCATGCACCTATGCCCTCGCCTGTGGTGTAGTGCACACTGCCTTAGGGCTGTAAGGCCTGCTAGAGGGATGACTTATCTATGCCGTAGGCAGTGTGAGGTTGGCATGGCACTCTGAGGGGAGTGCCATGTCTACTTAGTCATTTTCTCCCCACCAGTACACACAAGCTGTCAAGCATTGTGTCTGTGCTGAGTGAGGAGTCCCCAGGGTGGCATAAGACATGCTGCAGCCCTTAGAGACCTTCCCTGGCACCAGGGCCCTTGGTACCAGGGGTACCAGTTACAAGGGACTTACCTGGGTGCCAGGATTGTGCCAATTGTAGAGACAAAGGTACAGTTTAGGGAAAGATTGGCAGGGTCCCAGCACACTTTCAAATCCTAACTTGGCATCAGCAAAGGCAAAAAGTCAGGGGGTCACCATGCCAAGGTGGCATTTCCTTACAAGCGGTGTCTGTATTGCAGTTGAGCAGCCGGAGCGGTGTCTGTATTGCAGTTGAGCAGCCGGAGCGGTGTCTGTATTACAGTTGAGCAGCCGGTGCAATGTCTGTATTACAGTTGAGCAGGTGGAGCGGTGTCTGTATTACAGTTGGCCAGGGAAGTCAGTAAGGAGAACGGAGACTGGCTGTTGTGATGGGATTGCAGACCCAGTGTGTTACTGTAGATTTTACTGCAGCTCTCCTGCGTCCCTGGGCAAGGGTGACAGACACACTACTCTTGCAGATTTAATTAACCCTACACTCCCTCCCACGATCAGTGAACACAGTCTGGCGATGACCTCTAAGGCGCTGGGCATTGTGGACATATGTGATTCTCCCACCCCTTCAAATGACCTGACAACCTACAGATTTAAGAAAACAGGATGGCGTTCCGAGCCCTACAATTAGGTACTAGGATTAAGTGTACATAGAATGTGGTTTTACACTGACTTGTTTGAGTTCAATCACCTCCTATGGTTAGGCATCCACGACAAAATAATTATTTTTAAACAAGGATGTTTTTCAACCACTAGATAGGGGAGTGAGGCCCAGCCTGTGAATCTGCTGCAGTGTTAAGCTTGTCCCAGGCAAGTAACTGGTTCCTTATATCTGCACAGCTCCCAGGGGGACATGGGTAGCTCAGTAATGCTTCTGCTCGTGATTTACTGTTGGGACATGGTTATTGGGGAATTGCTTTCCCGTGCACTTTAAAATGCCATTTATTCCTGTTGTAGGAACGTGAGTTGGAACTACAGAAGGAGCAACGGCGACAGGAAGAAAATGACAAGCTGCGCCAAGAGTTTGCACAACATGCCAACGCCTTCCACCAGTGGATTCAGGAAACCAGGTAAACTCGCTAACCTCATCCTCTCTGGGCATAGAGGTCCTCTGAGTGTAGGTACACAGTGCAGTGATCCTCACTGAGAGCTGCTTTTAATACTCACGAGTAGGTCCACAGAAGTAGCAGTGTCTTCTCCACTCTGCAGAGGCACAGTACTTCCTTCAGAACACAAAGGATGTTCAACGGAGACAACCTTTTCAGTCCCAACAAGGAGATGGGTTTCAGAGACCAGTTACCTGATGTCTTGCTTACAGAGCAGTTTGTTGGCTTGTGCATAGGTTTTGGCGGGGGAGGCAAGAATAAGCAGTAGTGGGTAAAGTTGAGGAAACGTAGCAACCTTTATGAAGTTAGTAAATTTTAGAGAAACTTTTTTTTTTTTTGTAAATGTAAGGTTCGATGGCATCTGTCGCTGTAGATACACATGTTCTGCATAGCTCGCCATCTGGTGTTGGGTCGGAGTGTTACAAGTTGTTTTTCTTCGAAGAAGTCTTTCGAGTCACGGGACCGAGTGACTCCTCCTTTTGCCTCCATTGCGCATGGGCGTCGACTCCATCTTCGATTGTTTTCTTTCCGCCATCGGGTTCGGACATGTTCCTGTCGCTCCGAGTTTCGGAACGGAAAGTTAGCTAAATTTCGGAAGATTTTCGTCTGTATTGTTGCGTTCGGGATCGGCGTAGTTAGATTCAACACCGCATCGAACATCGAAGCGCTCCGGTGCCCTTCGGGGTAGTTTTCGATACCCCGTCGGGGCCTGGTCGGCCCGACCGCGTGTAGAACAACGCCGATGGAACGGACCCCGTTCCGTTTCTGTCCCAAATGCCACAGCAAATACCCGTATACAGACCAACACTTGGTCTGTAACCTGTGCCTGTCACCTGAGCACAGTGAAGAAACCTGCGAGGCCTGTCGTGCGTTCCGGTCCCGAAAAACACTCCGTGACCGTCGAGCCAGAAGACTTCAGATGGCGTCCACGCCGACAGCTCACCGAGAGTTCGAGGAACAAGAGGAAGAAGAAACCTTTTCGATCCACGAATCGGACTCTGAAGAATTCGACGATCAAAGAACTGTGAGTAAGACGTCGAAAACAACCCATAAGAAAAGTGACAAGGCCCAGGGGACGCCACTGCCACCAGGCCATGGCTTGACCCATAAATCCGGTGACCAACCGTCGGCACCGAAAAAGGCCCAAACAGTGCCGAGATCGTCCGACTCCGGTCGAGACACCGGCACGCAGCCTTCTCGGGATCGAGAAAGTGCTGGTGAAAAACATCGACACCGAGAAAGCGGTGTAGACACGGCTCGACGCCGAGACAGCGGCACCGACGAAGATCGACGCCGAGAGGTTTCGACTCCAAAAAAGAAAAAAGTCACCTCGGAGCCGAAAAAAGATACAGTCAGGGTTTCGGTGCCGAAACAACCCGCAACCGACCCAGTTTCAGGCTCCTATACAGAGGAGCAATCGCTGTCCTCTCAAATGCGAAAGCATAGGTTTGAGGAAGAGCTGCAATCCACCGAAGTGGACCATACGCAAAAACGGATTTTCATACAGCAAGGGACAGGGAAGATAAGCACCCTTCCCCCTGTTAGGAGAAAGAGGAGACTAGAGTTTCAAACAGATCAAGCACCACAACAAAAAACGGCGAAAAAGGTGACTCCGCCTCCCTCTCCTCCACCTGTAATTAACGTCTCACCAGCACAAACTCCATCACATTCCCCGGCTCACACCACCATGAGCCAAGGTGATCAGGATCAAGACGCTTGGGACTTATATGACGCCCCAGTGTCAGATAACAGTCCAGAGAGATATCCTACAAAGCCATCACCACCAGAAGACAGCACAGCATATTCTCAGGTGGTGGCTAGAGCAGCACAATTCCACAACGTAGACCTCCACTCAGAACAAGTCGAGGATGACTTTTTATTCAACACCCTCTCCTCCACCCACAGCTCCTACCAAAGCCTGCCTATGCTCCCTGGTATGCTTCGGCACGCAAAAGAAATATTCAAAGAGCCGGTCAAAAGTAGGGCAATAACACCAAGGGTGGAAAAGAAGTATAAGGCACCTCCTACAGACCCTGTTTTCATCACCACACAGCTGCCACCAGATTCTGTCGTAGTAGGAGCGGCTAGGAAAAGAGCCAACTCCCACACATCTGGGGATGCACCACCCCCAGATAAAGAGAGCCGCAAGTTCGATGCAGCTGGAAAGAGAGTCGCAGTACAGGCTGCAAACCAGTGGCGCATCGCTAACTCCCAAGCACTACTTGCGCGCTATGACAGGGCACATTGGGATGAGATGCAACATCTCATTGAGCACCTACCCAAAGAACTTCAAAAGAGGGCAAAGCAGGTGGTTGAGGAAGGACAGAACATATCAAATAACCAGATACGCTCCTCTATGGACGCAGCGGACACAGCTGCAAGGACAATTAATACATCTGTGACCATCAGAAGGCACGCATGGCTACGAACATCTGGGTTTAAGCCAGAGATACAGCAGGCAGTGCTCAATATGCCATTCAACGAAAAACAACTGTTCGGTCCAGAAGTGGACACGGCGATTGAGAAACTTAAAAAAGACACTGACACTGCTAAAGCCATGGGCGCACTCTACTCCCCGCAGAGCAGAGGAACCTACAGCACCTTCCGCAAGACACCCTTTAGAGGGGGGTTTCGGGGTCAGGCCACACAAGCCAGCACCTCGCAGGCAACACCGTCCAGCTACCAGGGACAGTACAGGGGAGGCTTTCGGGGCCAACACAGAGGACAATTCCCTAGGAATAGGGGAAAATTTCAAAGCCCCAAAACCCCTACAACCAAGCAGTGACTCAGATGTCACTCACCCCCTCCACACAACACCAGTGGGGGGAAGAATAGGTCATTATTACAAAGCATGGGAGGAAATCACTACAGACACTTGGGTTCTAGCAATTATCCAACATGGTTATTGCATAGAATTCCTACAATTCCCTCCAAACATACCACCAAAAGCACAGAAATTGTCAAAACAACATTCAGACCTTCTGGAAATAGAAGTTCAAGCATTATTGCAAAAGAATGCAATCGAATTAGTCCCAAACACACAAATAAACACAGGAGTTTATTCACTGTACTTCTTAATACCAAAAAAGGACAAAACACTGAGACCAATCCTAGACCTCAGAATACTAAACACCTACATCAAATCAGAACAGTTTCACATGGTCACGCTACAAGAAGTGTTACCATTGCTAAAGCAACAGGACTACATGACAACCTTAGATCTCAAAGACGCGTATTTCCACATACCAATACATCAATCGCACAGGAAATACCTAAGGTTTGTATTCAAAAGAATACATTACCAATTCAAAGTATTGCCTTTTGGTTTAACAACCGCACCAAGAGTCTTTACAAAATGTCTAGCAGTAGTCGCTGCACACATCAGAAGGCAGCAAATACATGTATTCCCGTATCTAGACGACTGGCTAATCAAAACCAATTCACTGACAAAGTGCTCACACCACACAAATCAAGTCATACAAACCCTCTACAAACTAGGTTTCACCGTCAACTTTGCAAAATCCAACATTCGGCCGAGCAAAGTACAACAATACCTAGGAGCCATAATAGACACAACAAAAGGAGTAGCCACTCCAAGTCCACAAAGAATTCAAAATTTCAACAAAGTCATACAACGCATGTATCCAACACAAACAATACAAGCAAAGATGATATTACAACTCCTAGGCATGATGTCCTCATGCATAGCCATTGTCCCGAACGCAAGACTGCACATGAGGCCCTTACAACAGTGCCTAGCATCACAGTGGTCACAGGCACAGGGTCACCTTCTAGATCTGGTGTTAATAGACCGCCAAACTTACCTCTCGCTTCTATGGTGGAACAGTATAAATTTGAACAAAGGGCGGCCTTTCCAAGACCCAGTGCCACAATACGTAATAACAGATGCTTCCATGACAGGGTGGGGAGCACACCTCGATCAACACAACATACAAGGACAATGGAACGTACATCAAACAAAACTGCATATAAATCACCTAGAACTGCTAGCAGTTTTTCAAGCACTAAAAGCTTTCCAACCGATTATAACTCACAAATACATTCTTGTCAAGACAGACAACATGACAACAATGTATTATCTAAACAAACAAGGGGGGACACACTCAACGCAGTTGAGCCTATTGGCACAAAAGATATGGAGATGGGCAATTCACAACCAAATTTGCCTAATAGCACAGTTTATTCCAGGGATCCAGAATCAACTTGCAGACAATCTCTCTCGAGATCACCAACGGGTCCACGAATGGGAAATTCACCCCCAAATTCTGAACACTTACTTCACACTCTGGGGAACACCTCAAATAGACTTGTTTGCAACAAAAGAGAACGCAAAATGCCAAAACTTCGCATCCAGATACCCACACAGGCAGTCCCAAGGCAATGCCCTATGGATGAACTGGTCAGGGATATTTGCCTACGCTTTTCCTCCTCTCCCTCTCCTTCCTTATCTGGTAAACAAATTGAGTCAAAACAAACTCAAACTCATATTAGTAGCACCAACTTGGGCAAGACAACCCTGGTACACAACACTGCTAGACCTATCAGTAGTACCTCACATCAAATTGCCCAACAGGCCGGATCTGTTAACACAACACAACCAACAGATCAGACATCCAGACCCAGCATCGCTGAATCTAGCAATCTGGCTCCTGAAATCCTAGAATTCGGTCACTTACAACTTACCCAAGAATGTATGGAAGTCATAAAGCAAGCCAGAAGACCATCCACTAGGCATTGCTATGCAAGTAAATGGAAGAGATTTGTTTGTTACTGCCATCACAATCAGATACAACCATTACACACAACTCCAAAAGATGTAGTAGGTTACTTGCTTCATTTACAAAAATCGAAGCTAGCTTTCTCTTCCATTAAAATACACCTTGCAGCAATATCCGCATACCTGCAGACTACCTATTCAACTTCCCTATATAGGATACCAGTCATTAAAGCATTCATGGAAGGCCTTAAAAGAATTATACCACCAAGAACACCACCTGTTCCTTCATGGAACCTAAATGTTGTCTTAACAAGACTCATGGGTCCACCTTTTGAACCCATGCACTCTTGCGAAATACAGTTCCTAACCTGGAAGGTTGCATTTCTCATCGCCATTACATCTCTAAGAAGAGTAAGCGAAATTCAAGCGTTTACAATACAAGAACCTTTTATACAACTACACAAAAATAAAGTCGTCCTAAGGACTAATCCAAAATTTTTACCAAAGGTTATTTCACCGTTCCACCTAAATCAAACGGTGGAACTACCAGTGTTCTTCCCACAGCCAGATTCCGTAGCTGAGAGGGCACTACATACATTAGATGTCAAAAGAGCATTAATGTACTACATTGACAGAACAAAAAACATCAGAAAGACTAAACAACTATTTATTGCATTCCACAAACCTCATGCAGGTAACCCAATATCAAAACAAGGTATAGCCAGATGGATAGTTAAATGCATCCAAATCTGCTACCTTAAAGCAAAACGACAGCTGCCCATTACACCAAGGGCACACTCAACCAGAAAAAAAGGTGCTACCATGGCCTTTCTAGGAAACATCCCCATGCATGAAATATGTAATGCAGCCACATGGTTTACGCCTCACACATTCACCAAACACTACTGTGTAGACGTGCTATCCGCACAACAAGCCACAGTAGGTCAAGCCGTGTTAAGAACCCTATTTCAAACCACTTCCACTCCTACAGGCTGAACCACTGCTTTTGGGGAGATAACTGCTTACTAGTCTATGCAGAACATGTGTATCTACAGCGACAGATGCCATCGAACTGAAAATGTCACTTACCCAGTGTACATCTGTTCGTGGCATCAGTCGCTGAGATTCACATGTGCCCACCCGCCTCCCCGGAAGCCTGTAGCAGTTCGGAAGTTACCTTTAACTTTGTACATTTGTATATATATTATTTTTAACCTTAAATAGGTACATACTTAGTCACTCCATTGCATGGGCACTATTACTACAACACAACTCCTACCTCACCCTCTGCGGGGAAAACAATCGAAGATGGAGTCGACGCCCATGCGCAATGGAGACAAAAGGAGGAGTCACTCGGTCCCGTGACTCGAAAGACTTCTTCGAAGAAAAACAACTTGTAACACTCCGACCCAACACCAGATGGCGAGCTATGCAGAACATGTGAATCTCAGCGACTGATGCCACGAACAGATGTACACTGGGTAAGTGACATTTTCATTCTCCTTATCTTTGTCACCCCACCCCTGCCAGGAGGGATGCCAGAGTTGTACCACCACTATGAGCCATCTAACCGGGGTTGTGAAGACTGCCCCCATCTCCTCTAGGTCATGGCATTAAAAATCCTCCCCTTTGCAGGATGCCCTTAAGTCCACAGGTGGCACCTCTATGGGCAGTGCCATTAAGTGTCTTGTGCGATGCCCCTGGGAGCCCGATCAGTGTAGCCTTTGTTGTTGAAGTGCTTTGAGCTCACACCTATTCTGACTGGTCACTGTTTTTCCTCTTTCCCCGCTGCTGTTTAACACTGGACCATCTTCTGCAGGACCTACCTACTCGATGGGTAAATATGTTGTTTTATTTCACTAGATGCTTGTTTGTTAGAATGGGAGGGGGACCAGAGTATTGCTTTAGTGCCTTTTAACTCCAATGGAAAGACCTTTTGTACTTGACTTTTTTTTTTTAGGCTCTTTGTGCTCCTTAGTTTCTTTCACTTGTCTCCAAGTCAGGCCTTCCATCTAGCTCTTGGAATTTAGCTTTGCCACCCAGTCGACCTACCAGTGCGACCTGCACTCTTCGTCCGCCCTCAAAACCTGGCCTTGTATCGGCCCTCAAGCGTGGTCCTACCCAGCTCCCTAGGGTGCAGTCTACACAGTGCCTCCAGGTTCTGTGTTCTGGCTGGCATTAGTCTTGCCTGCGGCAGTTTATTGTGGCATTTTTCTTGCACCATCGTGTGAGACTACACATGTACAGTCGTTGATTTTCAGGCAGGTGCAGGGTGAAAGCGGGGCAGTTGTTGGGGTCTGAGGGAGTTGAGAGAATTGCTAATTGATTAGTGGGTAGCTGTCTGTGTAGTGGTTGTGCTCGGCAGGAGGCCTCAAGTGGTTGCGGGAGAGGGATCAAAGTGTTTATTTTATTTTTTATAATCCATCATGTGTAAACCATGGCATGTGCCTGCTGCTAGATGTAAGAATTTTGGGATAATGAAAGTGAAATGGCTACTGATATCCATTCTTGGGGACTGTGATGCTGGGTGTGAGTTGTATTGTTGGGAAGCGGGAGTGTGTTGCAGGTGCCCATACTTCGTGCATGTGAACCTGGATGTGAGTTACGTTGCCGGGTGGATGGGTATCCTCATTTCTGTATTGAAGAGTTCTTTCTAGGGGGAGGTGGGGTTTTTGCTTTCTTGCGAGGATATAGGTATGTGTATTTGGGCTATATGTGCTTGTGTGTATGATGATGGCTGTGAGTTGTATTGTTGAATTTGTGAAGGGAGATATAAATTACCAGTATGTGTGTTTCCTGTTTGTCAGTGGATTCGTTTATTCATCCTGGAAGAGCCTGGGTTATAGGTATTCAAACTTGATGTGTAACTTGGGATTTGTATCGGAGAGCGGCCACCGCAGGTAACTTCATGTTGGTAGCACAATGTTTCAAGTCTTAGACTTTACTATAGTAAATCAGCGTATTCTGGTAAATGTGGCCCTTCAGCCATTTGAGTGACTTCCAGGATATGCAGCGAACTGGTCACCCTTTCTGGCTGAGTGTGCTCTCTTGGTGGATGGATACGTGGTGGTCATGCGGGGGGACAAGGGAATCACAGGTGTGCATGTTCTCTGCATCATTGAAGTTGTCTGTGTGAGAAGTCTAGTACTGTGTTCCCAAGGGCAGCGACAGTAGGCTCTTGGCCATTCATGCGCAGCTCAGGATGTGCGCCATGCTCGTCATTAACGTCCCTGTCTGATCCTCCTCCTTTGGTCTTCTTTCTCTGCCTAGCATAGCATATCGCCGCGTCATTCACGTATATCAGTATGAAGTTGGGGATGATCTTTCTGGAAGGTTTTTCCTCTTACTTTTCTTCTTTCACTGATTTGTTTCGAAGCACTGTTTGCTGCCTTCTAACTAACCCTCACCACGAGCAGAGAACTCGCCTCCCACCTCTCCCTTCCACCCTCTGTAGTGGCTAGATGGCCTGTGCTTCGTATGATCGTTCTGACAGCCCGTGGGGCGCAGGCAGCAGGGTCCGCCTGCCATCCCTGCTGCCTAGTCCGGTTTGGGCATGAGCAGCCCCTCAATGTGCAGAGACTTGGATGTGCCAGGGGCAGAGCTGCTTTGCATCCCCACCTGTGTGACGCTCCCATATGCCCAGTGACTCCGCATGAACACAATTGCACCCTTATCACTGTGTGTGCGCACAAGGGTCTGTGAAGGGTGGGTGAAGGGGAGTTGGGTCAGGCATCTGACTCCAAGCAATGTGCCCTGTGTGCGTAAAGTCTGGGCTCTGCTGATGTGGATCTGGTTACAGGGGTAAAACCATGTAATGGGGTCCAGGTATTTGGGAGTTTGAAAAAGCCTTTTTTGGGGCTGGGGATGATGGAAGAGTGACTGACAGCGGACTTACGGGGGTACCTGGGAGAGGGTTCATTAGGAAGGAACAGGCTCTTTGAACCAGGAGGCTTCTAGGTGAAGACATCGAGTAGAGCTAAGTTTGTGGGGACAAGAAGACTTCCTGATTTGGAGGCGTAGCCTTGGCATGGGGTGGCCCTTCTGGGATGGAGAATCTTGGGCCAGAGGATTGAGGGATGGTACTCTGGTGGGTGAGCAGTTCGTGTCCAGGTCCTACAGTTACAAGGTGGGGAATGGGAAGGAGGCGGCTCTGGCCGCGTGAGATTGCTGGTGCAAGCAGGGTAGGCTGCAGCCGGCCACATGGCATAGTTTATTGGACTCCCATTCTGAAGAGTGTGCCCTCTCCAGGAAGAGTATTCTTGGCTCTCCAGGTTAACTGGTAGGATACAGGGTATATGGGTGAACCTCTCAGCCTGGTGACAGTTCTGGAGGTTGAAGAGCATCTGGTCGTGACTTGACGGCTGCAGTTCTCTAGTTTACAGGGACTCTGGGTAGCTCATCTTGTAGCTGCAGTTCTGCAGGTTATTGGGGTTTTGAGCATGGCTCATGATAGCGGCAGGTTTGCATGGAAGTGTTTCCTGCTTGGGTCGTAATTCACTGCATTACAAATGCACATGGGGGTTAAGTGGTCTCATGTCATGCAACACTTTCAGCCAATAGCATGTTACATTCTGGAACATATGGCTTCACTTTTAATACGATGAGGCTAAGACATCCCAGCATGCAAGGTGTTGGCTAAACTTCCAGGACTGTTACCAGGTGCTATGTGTGATCTGGAGCTACTTGGCAGCTATGCAGATGGAGCTAGAAATTAACGTGGTTCTTGCAGATCAAGTCCACATGGAGCCTGAATTGGGAATGAACCTCTGATGCCAATACAGAGGACACCTTTGCTGCAGGAAAGTGTTAATTTCCAGCCCTGATGTGTGATCCTGGGTACGCTGGGTGCATGTTCTTACATGTCTTCTCTGTGCAGGTCCTGCATGGTGGAAGAATCCGGAACACTGGAATCCCAGCTGGAAGCTACAAAGGTAACTGATGTTTGGAAATGTCTGACGTGTGTGTGCATTTGTCTGTTTTGTGATAAACCTCAGACTGCAAGAAACTCCGTAAAACACCTTCAAGCCGTTGAGAGACCATGATATGGTGGCACTGGAGACTGAGACAGATGTAACCAGTCCTCTAGGGATCCATGGGCTCCATTAGTAACGATTTCACCAGCATTGTGTGTTCTAAAAAAAAAAAAGTTTTATTTTTTATAAATGGCTGTAATGTTATTCCATATCAACAGTAGGACAATTGTCTGTTAAAGTAACAGACTAACCATAACAGCTTGCTTTGTAATCTGGTTTTTCCAAACTGTGCTTTTTAATCCACAAACTGGGTGGGTTTCCATTCACTGTGGAGACTGCGTTAGACTCTTGACACCACAGAATGTGACTGCAAGGAAACGCAATCTTGTGCAGCCATGCCCACGTGTAGGAAGCTGGCTCTTTATATGATAGATCAAAATGAGATGTCGAGCACAGATTCCAGGGGTTCCCTTACTAGTGGTCAGGGGCTTGCTGTAGCAGCCCCAAGGTGCTCTTTTAGGGGGTAGTGTGGTCGAGCAGCCTCCGGCTTATGAGAGAGGAGTGTGACACCACAGAATGTGACTGCAAGCTTGTGCTGCGACGCCAACGCCATCTCTGGCAGTCACTCACAAGCATTCCAGCAAGGCAGGGACCCCAGTGACAGACCATCTTTGCAGGGAAAACACCTTCTTGCCACTCTCAGTCAGATAGGAGGGGACGCCCACTAACCTCACTATGGTGGTGGTACGTTTTTGGTGTACTTTCTCTGTAAACCCAGACTCCGGCTGTCCTGCATCTTATTAAAAGGAGGAGTGTCTTTAGTAGACTCATTGTATAATCCACTGAACGAAAATCGGGCAGGTTGAAGAAAGACAGCCTGAGTGTCGCCTCTTTAGGAAGCCATGTAGGAGATATGGGGCCTGAGGACTCCTATTGCAGCACCAATGCTCACAATTGAGGTTGGCAGCCATCATTTATTGATAGGTGTAAAGAAATGGCTCCCTGTTGCAGTTACCCCCCACTTTTTGCCTGATACTGATGCTGACTTGACTGAGAAGTGTGCTGGGACCCTGCTAACCAGGCCCCAGCACCAGTGTCCTTTCACCTAAAATGTACCATTGTTTCCACAATTGGCACAACCCTGGCACCTAGGTAAGTCCCTTGTAACTGGTACCCCTGGTACCAAGGGCCCTGATGCCAGGGAAGGTCTCTAAGGGCTGCAGCATGTCTTATGCCACCCTAGGGACCCCTCACTCAGCACAGACACACTGCTTGCCAGCTTGTGTGTGCTGGTAGGGAGAAAATGACTAAGTCGACATGGCACTCCCCTCAGGGTGCCATGCCAACCTCCCACTGCCTGTGGCATAGGTAAGTCACCCCTCTAGTAGGCCTTACAGCCCTAAGGCAGGGTGCACTATACCACAGGTGAGGGCATATGTGCATGAGCACTATGCCCCTACAGTGTCTAAGCAAAACCTTAGACATTGTAAGTGCAGGGTAGCCATAAGAGTATTTGGGCTGGGAGTCTGTCAAAAACGAACTCCACAACTCCATAATGGCTACACTGAATACTGGGAAGTTTAGTATCAAACTTCTCAGAATAATAAACCCACACTGATGCCAGTGTTGGATTTATTAAAAAATGCACACAGAGGGCATCTTAGAGATACCCCCTGTATTTTACCCAATTGTTCAGTGCAGGACTGACTGGTCTGTGCCAGCCTGCTGCTGAGAGACGGGTTTCTGACCCCATGCGGTGAGAGCCTTTGTGCTCTCTGAGGACAGAAACAAAGCCTGCTCTGGGTGGAGGTGCTTCACACCTCCCACCTGCAGGAACTGTAACACCTAGCAGTGAGCTTCAAAGGCTCAAGCTTCGTGTTACAATGCCCCAGGGCACTCCAGCTAGTGGAGATGCCCGCCCCCTGGACACAGCCCCCACTTTTGGCGGCAAGTCCAGGAGAGATAATGAGAAAAACAAGGAGGAGTCACTGGCCAGTCAGGACAGCCCCTAAGGTGTCCTGAGCTGAAGTGACTCTGACTTTTAGAAATCCTCCATCTTGTAGAAGGAGGATTCCCCCAATAGGGATAGGAATGTGACCCCCTCCCCTTGGGAGGAGGCACAAAGAGGGTGTACCCACCCTCCGGGCTAGTAGCCATTGGCTACTAACTCCCCCAGACCTAAACACACCCTTAAATTTAGTATTTAAGGGCTCCCCTGAACCTAAGAATTTAGATTCCTGAAACTACAAGAAGAAGAGGACTGCTGAGCTGAAAAACCCCTGCAGAGGAAGAACAGAAGACACCAACTGCTTTGGCCCCAGACTCACCGGCCTGTCTCCTGCCTTCCAAAGAAACCTGCTCCAGCGACGCTTTCCAAGGGACCAGCGACCTCTGAATCCTCTGAGGACTGCCCTGCTTCAAGAAAGACAAACTCCTGAGGACAGCGGCACTGCTCCAAAAGAACTGCAACTTTGTTTCAAGGAGCAGATTTAAAGACCCCTGCAACTCCCCGCAAGAAGCGTGAGACTTGCAACACTGCACCCGGCGACCCCGACTCGACTGGTGGAGAACCAACACCTCAGGGAGGACCCTCCGGCGACTCCAAGACTGTGAGTAACCAAAGTTGTCCCCCCTGAGCCCCCACAGCGACGCCTGCAGAGGGAATCCCGAGGCTCCCCCTGACCGCGACTGCCTGAACTCCATTTCCCGACGGCTGGAAAAGACCCTGCACCCGCAGCCCCCAGCACCTAAAGGAACGGAACTCCTGTGCAGGAGTGACCCCCAGGAGGCCCTCTCCCTTGCCCAGGTGGTGGCTACCCCGAGGAGCCCCCCCCCTTGCCTGCATCGCTGAAGAGACCCCTTGGTCTCCCATAGGAAACTATTGGAAACCCGACGCGTGTTCCCACACTGCACCCGGCCGCCCCCGCGCTGCTGAGGGTGTACTTTATGTGCTGACTCGTGTCCCCCCCGGTGCCCTACAAAACCCCCCTGGTCTGCCCTCCGAAGACGCGGGTACTTACCTGCTGGCAGACTGGAACCGGGGCACCCCCTTCTCGCCATTGAAGCCTATGTGTTTTGGGCACCTCTTTGACCTTTGCACCTGACCGGCCCTGAGCTGCTGGTGTGATAACTTTGGGGTTGCTCTGAACCCCCAACGGTGGGCTACCTTGGACCAAAAACTGAAACCTGTAAGTGACTTACTTACCTGTTAAAACGAACATTACTTTACCTCCCCCAGGAACTGTGAAAATTGCAGTGTCCACTTTTAAAACAGCTTATTGTGTTTTATGTAAAAAGTATACATGCTAATGTAATGATTCAAAGTTCCTAAAGTACTTACCTGCAATACCTTTCAAATGAGATATTACATGTAGAATTTGAACCTGTGGTTCTTAAAATAAACTAAGAAAAGATATTTTTCTATAACAAAACCTATTGGCTGGATTTGTCTCGGAGTGTGTGTTCCTCATTTATTGCCTGTGTGTATGTACAACAAATGCTTAACACTACTCCTTTGATAAGTCTACTACTCGACCACACTACCACAAAATAGAGCATTAGTATTATCTATTTTTGCCACTATCTTACCTCTAAGGGGAACCCTTGGACTCTGTGCATGCTATTCCTTACTTTGAAATAGCACATACAGAGCCAACTTCCTACAATAGGAATATTAGAAGCTGACCAAAGTTTCTTCTTGTCTGAGTCACTCTGAAGGCTCCATCCAGGAGATTCTCCTTACAGGATACTAAGCATTGAAACCGTGATCCTTTTCGCATCGCCTAAGATTTTACCTCTCCAGGTTCCAAGAGGTGTCTATGGGATTACCTCCTCTTCCTGCATCATAACGTCATTCCTGTGTCCGAGTCTGATACTAGATTACAATCCCATACAGCCAGCAAATCTGTTGTAAGACTCAAAATGTAGCCCCACTCACCCTTGAAAGAGACGGAAGAGGAAGCTGATGAGGCTGACTTGAAGAAGAGAACAGGAGGCGGAAAGGGCAGATGAGTGAGTCCAACCTCACTCTAATGAGAACAATAACTTAATGTTCGATGGCATCTGTCGCTGTAGATACGCATGTTTTGCAATAGCTCGCCATCTGGTGTTGGGCCGGAGTGTTACAAGTTGTTTTTCTTCGAAGAAGTCTTTCGAGTCACGGGACCGAGTGACTCCTCCTTTTGTCTCCATTGCGCATGGGCGTCGACTCCATCTTCGATTGTTTTTTTTCCGCCATCGGGTTCGGGCGTGTTCCTGTCGCTCCGAGTTTCGGAACAGAAAGATAGCTAATTTCGGAAGATTTTCGTCGGTATTGTTGCGTTCGGGATCGGCGTAGTTAGATTCAACACCGCGTCGAAGGATCGAAGAGCTTCGGGGTAGTTTTTCCGATCCCCCGTCGGGGCCTGGTCGGCCCGACCGCGTGCAGAAGAACGCCGATGGAACGGACCCCGTTCCGTTTCTGCCCCAAATGACACAATAAATACCCCTATACAGACCAACACTTGGTCTGTAACCTGTGCCTGTCACCTGAGCACAGTGAAGACACCTGCGAGGCCTGTCGTGCGTTCCGGTCCCGAAAAACACTCCGAGACCGTCGAGCCAGAAGACTTCAGATGGCGTCCGCGCCGACAGCCCACCGAGAGTTCGAGGAACAAGAAGAGGAAGGTACCTTCTCGATCCAAGACTCAGACTCCGAAGGATTCGACGATACACAAACCGTGAGTAAGACGTCGAAAACCACTCAGAGGAAGATTTACAAGGCCCAGGGGACGCCACTGCCACCAGGCCATGGCTCCACCCATAAATTCGGTGACCGACCGTCGGCACCGAAAAAGGCCTAAACAGTGCCGAGATCGTCCGACTCCGGTCGAGACACCGGCACGCAGCCTTCTCGGGTCCGAGAAAGTGCTGGAGACAAGCATCGACACCGAGATGCCGGTGTAGACACGGCTCGACGCCGAGACAGCGGCCCCGAAGAAGATCGGCGCCGAGAGGTTTCGGCCCCGAAAAAGAAAAAAGTCACCTCGGAGCCGAAAAGGGACGCAGACAAAGTTTCGGTCCCGAAACAAACTGCAACCGACCCAGCTTCAGGCTCTTATACAGAAGAGCACTCGCTAACCTCCCAAATGCAAAAGCATAGGTTTGAGGAAGAGCTACAATCAACTGATGTGGACCATACGCAAAAGCGTATTTTCATACAGCAGGGGACAGGAAAAATAAGCACCCTTCCCCCTATTAGAAGAAAGAGAAGGTTGGAGTTCCAAACTGAACAGACACCACAACCGAAAGTGGTGAAAAGAGTTACCCCACCACCCTCTCCTCCGCCCGTGATTAACGTCTCACCAGCACAAACTCCATCACACTCCCCAGCTCACACCACCATGAGCCAGGGTGACCAAGATCAAGACGCATGGGACCTATACGACGCCCCAGTGTCAGATAACAGCCCGGAGGCATACCCTACGAAGCCATCTCCACCAGAGGACAGCACCGCGTATTCTCAAGTGGTGGCTAGAGCAGCACAATTTCACAATGTAAGCCTCCACTCAGAACAGGTCGAGGATGATTTTTTATTCAACACACTCTCCTCCACCCACAGCTCATACCAAAGCCTGCCTATGCTCCCTGGTATGCTCCGGCACGCAAAAGAAATCTTTAAGGAGCCGGTCAAAAGTAGGGCAATCACACCAAGGGTGGAAAAAAAGTATAAGGCGCCTCCTACAGACCCGGTTTTCATCACTACACAGCTGCCACCAGACTCTGTCGTTGTAGGAGCAGCTAGGAAAAGGGCCAACTCCCACACATCTGGAGATGCACCACCCCCAGATAAAGAAAGCCGCAAGTTCGATGCAGCTGGTAAGAGAGTCGCAGCACAAGCTGCAAACCAGTGGCGCATCGCGAACTCCCAGGCACTACTTGCGCGCTATGACAGGGCCCATTGGGATGAGATGCAACATCTCATTGAACATCTGCCCAAGGACCTACAAAATAGGGCAAAACAAGTGGTTGAGGAGGGACAGACCATTTCCAACAACCAGATCCGCTCCTCCATGGACGCTGCAGACACAGCTGCACGGACAATTAATACATCTGTAACTATCAGAAGGCATGCATGGCTCAGAACGTCTGGATTTAAACCAGAGATTCAGCAAGCAGTTCTCAATATGCCTTTTAACGAAAAAGAACTGTTCGGTCCAGAAGTGGACACAGCGATTGAGAAACTCAAAAAAGACACGGACACTGCCAAAGCCATGGGCGCACTCTACTCCCCGCAGAGCAGAGGGAATTACAGCACATTCCGTAAAACACCCTTTAGAGGGGGGTTTCGGGGTCAGAGCACACAAGCCAGCACCTCACAAGCAACACCGTCCAGTTACCAGGGACAGTATAGAGGAGGTTTTCGGGGACAATATAGAGGAGGGCAATTCCCTAGAAATAGAGGAAGATTTCAAAGCCCCAAAACCCCTACTACTAAGCAGTGACTCACATGTCACTCACCCCCTCCACACAACACCAGTGGGGGGAAGAATAGGTCATTATTACAAAGCATGGGAGGAAATCCCTACAGACACTTGGGTTCTAGCAATTATCCAACATGGTTATTGCATAGAATTTCTACAATTCCCTCCAAACATACCACCAAAAGCACAGAATTTGACAAAACATCATTCCAATCTCCTGGAGATAGAAGTGCAGGCACTATTGCAAAAGAATGCAATCGAATTAGTGCCAAACACACAAATAAACACAGGAGTTTACTCACTGTACTTTCTGATACCAAAGAAAGACAAAACGCTGAGACCAATCCTAGACCTCAGAGTAGTGAACACTTTCATCAAATCAGACCACTTTCACATGGTCACACTACAAGAAGTATTACCATTGCTAAAACTGCACGACTACATGGCAACTTTAGACCTCAAGGATGCTTATTTCCATATACCAATACACCCATCGCACAGGAAATACCTAAGGTTTGTATTCAAAGGAATACATTACCAATTCAAGGTACTGCCTTTCGGATTAACAACCGCACCAAGAGTCTTTACCAAATGTCTAGCGGTAGTCGCTGCACACATAAGACGGCAGCAAATACATGTGTTCCCATATCTGGACGACTGGCTAATCAAGGCCCATTCGTTAATAGAGTGCTCAAATCACACAAATCCTATCATACAAACCCTCTTCAAACTAGGGTTCACCGTCAACTTCACAAAATCCAACATTCTGCCGCGCAAGGTACAACAATACCTAGGAGCCATAATAGACACATCAAAAGGAGTAGCCACTCCAAGTCCCCAAAGAATTCAAAATTTCAACACCATCATACAACGCATGTATCCAACACAAAGGATACAAGCAAAGATGGTATTACAACTCCTAGGCATGATGTCTTCATGCATAGCCATTGTCCCAAACGCAAGACTGCACATGAGGCCCTTACAACAGTGCCTAGCATCACAGTGGTCTCAAGCACAGGGTCATCTTCTAGATCTGGTGTTAATAGACCGCCAAACTTACCTCTCGCTTCTGTGGTGGAACAACATAAATTTAAACAAGGGGCGGCCTTTCCAAGACCCAGTGCCACAATACGTAATAACAACAGATGCTTCCATGACAGGGTGGGGAGCACACCTCGAGCAACACAGCATCCAAGGACAATGGGACGTACATCAAACAAAACTGCATATAAATCACCTAGAACTTCTAGCTGTTTTTCAAGCACTAAAAGCTTTCCAACCAATAATAGTTCACAAATACATTCTCGTCAAAACAGACAACATGACAACAATGTATTACCTAAACAAGCAAGGGGGGACGCACTCCACGCAGTTAAGCCTGCTAGCACAAAAGATTTGGCGTTGGGCAATTCACAACCAAATTCGCCTAATAGCACAATTTATACCAGGGATCCAAAATCAACTCGCAGACAATCTCTCTCGAGATCACCAACAGGTCCACGAATGGGAAATTCACCCCCAAATTCTGAACACTTATTTCAAACTCTGGGGAACACCTCAGATAGACTTGTTTGCGACAAAGGAGAACGCAAAATGCCAAAACTTCGCATCCAGATACCCACACAAACAGTCCCAAGGCAATGCCCTATGGATGAACTGGTCAGGGATATTGGCTTACGCTTTTCCTCCTCTCCCTCTCCTTCCTTACCTGGTAAACAAACTCAGTCAAAACAAACTCAAACTCATATTAATAGCACCAACTTGGGCAAGGCAACCCTGGTACACAACACTGCTAGACCTATCAGTAGTACCCTGCATCAAATTGCCCAACAGGCCAGATCTGTTGACACAACACAACCAAAAGATCAGACACCCAGATCCAGCATCGCTGAATCTAGCAATCTGGCTCCTGAAATCCTAGAATTCGGCCACTTACAACTTACCCAAGAATGTATGGAAGTCATAAAGCAAGCCAGAAGGCCATCCACCAGGCACTGCTATGCAAGTAAATGGAAGAGGTTTGTCTGCTACTGCCATATTAATCAAATACAACCATTACACACAACTCCAGAACATGTAGTGGGTTACTTGCTTCACTTACAAAAATCTAACCTGGCTTTCTCTTCCATTAAAATACACCTTGCAGCAATATCTGCATACCTGCAGACTACCTATTCAACTTCCCTATATAAGATACCAGTCATTAAAGCATTCATGGAGGGCCTTAGGAGAATTATACCACCAAGAACACCACCTGTTCCTTCATGGAACCTAAATGTTGTCCTAACTAGACTTATGGGTCCACCTTTTGAACCCATGCACTCCTGCGAAATACAGTTCCTAACCTGGAAGGTGGCATTTCTCATCGCCATTACTTCCCTAAGAAGAGTAAGCGAGATTCAGGCGTTTACAATACAGGAACCTTTTATACAACTACACAAAAATAAGGTCGTCCTAAGGACCAATCTCAAATTTTTGCCAAAGGTTATTTCACCGTTCCATCTAAATCAAACAGTGGAACTTCCAGTGTTCTTTCCACAGCCAGATACCGTAGCTGAAAGGGCACTGTAAGGAAATGCCTCCTTGGCATGGTTGCCCCCTGACTTTTTGCCTTTGCTGATGCTATGTTTACAATTGAAAGTGTGCTGAGGCCTGCTAACCAGGCCCCAGCACCAGTGTTCTTTCCCTAACCTGTACTTTTGTATCCACAATTGGCAGACCCTGGCATCCAGATAAGTCCCTTGTAACCGGTACTTCTAGTACCAAGGGCCCTGATGCCAAGGAAGGTCTCTAAGGGCTGCAGCATGTCTTATGCCACCCTGGAGACCTCTCACTCAGCACAGACACACTGCTTGCCAGCTTGTGTGTGCTAGTGAGAACAAAACGAGTAAGTCGACATGGCACTCCCCTCAGGGTGCCATGCCAGCCTCTCACTGCCTATGCAGTATAGGTCAGTCACCCCTCTAGCAGGCCTTACAGCCCTAAGGCAGGGTGCACTATACCATAGGTGAGGGTACCAGTGCATGAGCATGGTACCCCTACAGTGTCTAAACAAAACCTTAGACATTGTAAGTGCAGGGTAGCCATAAGAGTATATGGTCTGGGAGTTTGTCAAACACGAACTCCACAGCACCATAATGGCTACACTGAAAACTGGGAAGTTTGGTATCAAACTTCTCAGCACAATAAATGCACACTGATGCCAGTGTACATTTTATTGCAAAATACACCCCAGAGGGCACCTTAGAGGTGCCCCCTGAAACTTAACCGACTATCTGTGTAGGCTGACTAGTTCCAGCAGCCTGCCACACTAGAGACATGTTGCTGGCCCCATGGGGAGAGTGCCTTTGTCACTCTGAGGCCAGTAACAAAGCCTGCACTGGGTGGAGATGCTAACACCTCCCCCAGGCAGGAGCTGTAACACCTGGCGGTGAGCCTCAAAGGCTCACCCCTTTGTCACAGCACCGCAGGACACTCCAGCTAGTGGAGTTGCCCGCCCCCTCCGGCCCGGCCCCCACTTTTGGCGGCAAGGCCGGAGAAAATAATGAGAATAACAAGGAGGAGCCACTGGCCAGTCAGGACAGCCCCTAAGGTGTCCTGAGCTGAGGTGACTCTAACTTTTAGAAATCCTCCATCTTGCAGATGGAGGATTCCCCCAATAGGGTTAGGATTGTGACCCCCTCCCCTTGGGAGGAGGCACAAAGAGGGTGTACCCACCCTCAGGGCTAGTAGCCATTGGCTACTAACCCCCCAGACCTAAACACACCCTTAAATTTAGTATTTAAGGGCTACCCTGAACCCTAGAAAATTAGATTCCTGCAACAACAACAAGAAGGACTGCCTAGCTGAAAACCCCTGCAGAGGAAGACCAGAAGACAACAACTGCCTTGGCTCCAGAAACTCACCGGCCTGTCTCCTGCCTTCCAAAGAACTCTGCTCCAGCGACGCCTTCCAAAGGGACCAGCGACCTCTGCATCCTCTGAGGACTGCCCTGCTTCGACGACGACAAGAAACTCCCGAGGACAGCGGACCTGCTCCAAAAAGACTGCAACTTTGTTTCAAGAAGCAGCCTTAAAGAACCCTGCAACTCCCTGCAAGAAGCGTGAGACTTGCAACACTGCACCCGGCGACCCCGACTCGGCTGGTGGAGAACCAACATCTCAGGGAGGACCCCCGGACTACTCTACGACTGTGAGTACCAAAACCTGTCCCCCCCTGAGCCCCCACAGCGCCGCCTGCAGAGGGAATCCCGAGGCTTCCCCTGACCGCGACTCTCTGAAACCTAAGTCCCGACGCCTGGAAAAGACCCTGCACCCGCAGCCCCCAGGACCTGAAGGACCGGACTTTCACTGCAGAAGTGACCCCCAGGAGTCCCTCTCCCTTGCCCAAGTGGAGGTTTCCCCGAGGAAGCCCCCCCTTGCCTGCCTGGAGCGCTGAAGAGATCCCTTGATCTCTCATTGACTTCCATTGCGAACCCGACGCTTGTTCTAACACTGCACCCGGCCGCCCCCGCGCCGCTGAGGGTGAAATTTCAGTGTGGGCTTGTGTCCCCCCCCGGTGCCCTACAAAACCCCCCTGGTCTGCCCTCCGAAGACGCGGGTACTTACCTGCAAGCAGACCGGAACCGGGGCACCCCCTTCTCTCCATTATAGCCTATGCGTTTTGGGCACCACTTTGAACTCTGCACCTGACCGGCCCTGAGCTGCTGGTGTGGTAACTTTGGGGTTGCTCTGAACCCCCAACGGTGGGCTACCTTGGACCAAGAACTGAACCCTGTAAGTGTCTTACTTACCTGGTAAAACTAACAAAAATGTACCTCCCCCAGGAACTGTGAAAATTGCACTAAGTGTCCACTTTTAAAGTAGCTATTTGTGAATAACTTGAAAAGTATACATGCAATTGAAATGATTCAAAGTTCCTAATGTACTTACCTGCAATACCTTTCAAACAAGATATTACATGTTAAATTTGAACCTGTGGTTCTTAAAATAAACTAAGAAAATATATTTTTCTATAACAAAACCTATTGGCTGGATTTGTCTCTGAGTGTGTGTACCTCATTTATTGTCTATGTGTATGTACAACAAATGCTTAACACTACTCCTTGGATAAGCCTACTGCTCGACCACACTACCACAAAATAGAGCATTAGTATTATCTCTTTTTACCACTATTTTACCTCTAAGGGGAACCCTTGGACTCTGTGCATGCTACTCCTTACTTTGAAATAGCACATACAGAGCCAACTTCCTACAGTCCCCCTGGGCCCAAGAGCTCAACCTGATAAGGTTCCAGCTCCAAAGGCTCAGTTCCCTCAGAGGGCAGAACTTCTTCCTGAGAAGAGAGGTTCTCTTTTTCTTGCTGTGTTGCAGCTGGTTTCCCAGCTGACTTTCCTTTTCTCTTGGTAGGCTGGGCCTTTCTTCCAGACTCCAGCTCTACTTTTTCACCCTGTGCCTTGCACTGTGCCCTTGTCTTGACACACACCAGTTCAGGGATACCCAGCATGGCTGCATGGGTTTTCAGTTCTACCTCAGCCCATGCTGAGGACTCCAGGTCCTTTCCAAGCAAACAGTCTACTGGGATATTTGAGGAGACCACCACCTGTTTCAGGCCATTGACCCCTCCCCACTCTAAAGTTACCATAGCCATGGGATGTACTTTAGTCTGATTGTCAGCGTTGGTGACTAGATAGGTTTGTCCAGTCAGGTATTGGCCAGGGGAAACCAGTTTCTCTGTCACCATAGTGACACTGGCACCTGTATCCCTCAGGCCCTCTAACACTTGTCCCATTAATTAAGAGCTGCTGCCTGTATTTTTGCATGTTAGGGGGCCAGGCAGCCAGTGTGGCTAAATCCACCCCACCCTCAGAGACTAATGTAGCTTCAGTGTGACACCTGATTTGCTCTGGGCACACTGTTGATCCCACTTGGAGACTAGCCCTGGCATCAGGGCCCTTGGTACCAGGGGTACCAGTTACAAGGGACTTACCTAGGTGCCAGGGTTGTGCCAATTGTGGAAATAATGGTACATTTTAGGTGAAAGAACACTGGTGCTGGGGCCTGGTTAGCAGGGTCCCAGCACACTTCTCAGTCAAGTCAGCATCAGTATCAGGCAAAAAGTGGGGGGTAACTGCAACAGGGAGCCATTTCTTTACACAAGCCCCCCCCCCCCCCCAGCCCACAAGCCAGGAGACTCAGCCAAAGCTGGGAGAGTCTTCCTAGTCGGTCAGGCGAGGAAGAGTAGAGGAAATAGGCTGGTTTGTTGCAGGGCCTACTCTGCCTTACATCGTCCTGTTCAGGTCATTCCCTCTGGGGAACTGACCCACTTCCACAGTGATAGGACCTAGTCTGAATTGCCTCTTGTCTGTATCTTTAATGTCTCCACCCATTCTCTCTATTTTGGGGTTAGAGGTATCCACCTCTGCTAATCTTATCTTAGCCAGGGTCACCCCTAGCTTACCCAAAGAGGTTACCCAGAGCTGGAGTAACCCCACCATGACCAACAGGGTCAGGGGGCCTAACTTGCTATTTGGCATGGGGTCAGACCACCATGCCAAGGATAGTGCAGCCATAAAGGCTAACACCCAGCAGAGGCCACTGACAGCTGTCAGTGCCCAGAACCACACCTTTAGCTCTTCACCTACAAGGGAAGGAGCTAAGTTACAGGCTTCTTTGGGTTCAGGGTGCCTGTCTGCTGTATTAGAGTGGGGGTTACTACATCTTGTAGTAAACACCCTTCTTCCACTCTTTCTTCTGTTAGCTGAGGAGCCACCCACTCAGACTTAACAGTTGCCTGACTAGCCAGGACTTCTTGTGGGTCAGGTTGGACTTTATCAGAGCCACTTTTGGAGTTCTCCCCTACTGGAGCAGAATCTCCTTGGCTTGCTGGAACCTTGGCTAAAGGTTGTCCACCTTTCCTACTCTGTTTTCTTTTATTTTTCTTCTGGGGCCTACTTGCAGTTACTGCAGGGGTAGCACCTTCAGAATCCTTGGGAGAGGACTGGCACTGGACCAGTTCCTCTCTTGGGCTCTGACTAACCTCTGGGTAGTCATTTCCAAGGAGACAATCAAGGGGGAGGTCTGTACTGACTACCACCCTTCTCCAGCTAAAAGTCCCACCCACTTTTATGGGCACAAAAGCCACAGGCCTATCAGTGACCCTGTCTGGGCTAACTCTTACTCTGGCCATCTCACCTGGGATGTACTGGTTTGAGAACACCAGCCTGTCATGCACAATAGTGTGACTGGCACAAGTGTCTCTCAGGGCAGTGGCTGGGATTCCATTCACCAGTAAGTGGTGGAAGTGTCTACTTCCCTCTGGAATCTCCAACTCACCTGTTGGGCCCTTTTTCCAGTTGAAGGCTATGAAGACCTCCTCATCTGAGGAGTCATCCCCAATGGCTACACTGGTCACCCCTGGGATTTTGCTAGGGGGTTTGTTTTTGGGACAAGAAGTGTCCTTGGTGTGGTGCCCTGTCTGTCTACAGTTATGGCACCATGCCTTAGTGGCATCCCAGTTCTTAACCTGGTACCCACCTTTGTTTTGGGTTGTGTCTCGGGGCCCACCCACCTGGTCTGGTTTTTGGGGGCCTACAGAGGACTCTTTTTCTTTGTTTCTAGTGTCACCCACTTTCCCCTGGGGAGGCTTTGTAACCCCTTTCTTTTGGTCACCCCCAGTGAAAGTTTTGGTTACCCTAGTCTTGACCCAGTGGTCTGCCTTCTTTCCCAATTCTTGGGGAGAAATTGGACCTAGGTCTACCAGATACTGATGCAACTTTTTATTGAAGCAGTTACTTAAAATGTGTTCTTTCATAAACAAATTATAAAGCCCAACATAGTCATGCACTTCATTTCCAGTTACCCAACCATCCAGTGTTTTCACTGAGTAGTCAACAAAATCAACCCAGGTCTGGCTCGAGGATTTTTGAGCCCCCCTGAACCTAATCCTGTACTCCTCAGTGGAGAATCCAAAGCCCTCAATCAGGGTAGCCTTCATGAGCTCATAGGAATCTGCATCTTTTCCAGAGAGTGTGAGGAGTCTATCCCTACACTTTCCAGTGAACCTTTCCCAAAGGAGAGCACCCCAGTGAGATCTGCTTACTTTTCTGGTTACACAAGCCCTCTCAAAAGCTGTGAACCATTTGGTGATGTCATCACCATCTTCATATTTAGTTACAATTCCCTTAGGGATTTTTAACATGTCAGGAGAATCTCTGACCCTATTTATGTTGCTGCCACCATTGATGGGACCTAGGCCCATCTCTTGTCTTTCCCTTTCTATGGCTAGGATCTGTCTTTCCAAAGCCAATCTTTTGGCCATCCTGGCTAACTGGATGTCCTCTTCACTGGAGTTATCCTCAGTGATTTCAGAGAAGTTGGTCCCTCCTGTGAGGGGAACAGCATCTCTGACTATGATTTGTGGAGTCAGGGCTTGAGAGGCCCTGTTCTCCCTAAATAGGACTGGTGGGGGGGAATCACCCTCCAAGTCACTATCTTCATCCTCTGTGTTGCCATCCTCAGAGGGGTTGGCTCTTTCAAACTCTGCCAAAAGCTCCTGGAGCGGTAGTTTGGAAGGTCTGGGGCCCATTGCTATTTTCTTTAACTTACAGAGTGCCCTTACCTCCATCTTAAGATGAGGGAGCTAAGGTCACTCTGTAAAATAAAGAAAATAACAATGGGCCCCAGACCTTCCAAACTACTGCTCCAGGAGCATTTGCCCTTACCTCCATCTTAAGATGAGGGAGCTAAGGTCACTCTGTAAAATAAAGAAAATAACAATGGGCCCCAGACCTTCCAAACTACTGCTCCAGGAGCATTTGCCCTTACCTCCATCTTAAGATGAGGGAGCTAAGGTCACTCTGTAAAATAAAGAAAATAACAATGGGCCCCAGACCTTCCAAACTACTGCTCCAGGAGCATTTGCCCTTACCTCCATCTTAAGATGAGGGAGCTAAGGTCACTCTGTAAAATAAAGAAAATAACAATGGGCCCCAGACCTTCCAAACTACTGCTCCAGGAGCATTTGGCAGAGTTTGAAAGAGCCAACCCCTCTGAGGATGGCAACACAGAGGATGAAGATAGTGACTTGGAGGGTGATTCCCCCCCACCAGTCCTATTTAGGGAGAACAGGACCAAACCCACACAGCACTATCAGAGGATCCCACGCTGCAGGAGAACCACACAGGAGGCTGTGCTTCACAGAATGGAGTGCTGGAGCTACACGTCGCCTGAAGATCCCGTGGAGGAGATGCAAAGAAGCCTTTGCAGCTGCAAGAGACACCGTGCACGGGGGTACTGTCCTGCGAGGGAAGGCAAGGGCTTACCTTCACCAAAGTTGGGCAGCTAACAGACAGGACCAAGAGGACTGCTCTGGACCACCACCTGTGATGCAAGATCCACACAGCTCAGCAGGAGAAGGGATCCACACAGCGGGTCGTCACTTGTTGAAGGTGCCTGCGGTTGCAGGGGAGTGACTCCTTCACTCCAAGGGAGATTCCTTCTTTTTGTGCAGGCGGAGGAGTTGGTCTTCTAAAGATGCATGGCAAGGGAACTGTTGCAAAGCTGGCAGGAGCCCTGGAAACAATGTTGCTGAAGGGTCCTTTCTGGTTCCAGTCATGATTCCGGAAGCCAGAAGTCAAAGCCGAGCTTGCAGAGGACTCCTGCTGGAATTTTGCAAGCCGAATCTGAAGACCCACCCAAGAGAGACCCTAAATAGCCCTGAAAGGGGGATTGGTCACCTAACCAGATAAGCACCTATCAGGAGAGGGCTTTAACGTCACCTGCCTGGCCTGGTAACTCAGATGCTCCCAGAGTTCCCTTCCAACCTTGGAAACAAGATGGCAGAACCCAGGGACCCTCTGGAGGAGCTCTGGGCACCACCCTGGGGTGGTGATGGACAGGGGAGTGGTCACTCCCCTTTCTATTGTCCAGTTTTACGCCAGAGCAGGGACTGGAGGTCCCTGAACTGGTGTGGACTGGTTTATGCACGGAGGGCACCAAATGTGCCTTTCAAAGCAAACCAGTAGCTTAGGGAGGCTACCACTCCCAAGCCAGTCGCACCTATTTCCAAAGGGAGAGGGTGTTACCTCCCTCTTTCAAAAGAAATCCTTTGTTCTGCCTTCCTGGGTTTGATCAGATCAAGCAGCAGGAGGGCAGAAACCTGTCTGAGGGGTGGCAGCAGCTGGGCTACCTGGAAAACCCTATAAGACTGGTGGTAGCAATGCTGGGGGTCCTCTAAGGAACCCCCAGAGTGCATGGAATCATATGTTCGATGGCATCTGTCGCTGTAGATACGCATGTTCTGCAATAGCTCGCCATCTGGTGTTGGGCCGGAGTGTTACAAGTTGTTTTTCTTCGAAGAAGTCTTTCGAGTCACGGGACCGAGTGACTCCTCCTTTTGTCTCCATTGCGCATGGGCGTCGACTCCATCTTCGATTGTTTTTTTTCCGCCATCGGGTTCGGACGTGTTCCTGTCGCTCTGAGTTTCGGAACGGAAAATTAGCTAATTTCGGAAGATTTTCGTCGGTATTGTTGCGTTCGGGATCGGCGTACTTAGATTCCACACCGCATCGAAGATCGAAGAGCTCCGGTGCCCTTCGGGGTAGTTTTTCGATCCTCCGTCGGGGCCTGGTCGGCCCGACCGCGTGCTGAAGAACGCCGATGGAACGGACCCCGTTTCGTTTCTGCCCCAAATGCCACAATAAATACCCCTACACAGACCAACACTTGGTCTGCAACCTGTGCCTGTCACCTGAGCACAGCGAAGACACCTGCGAGGCCTGTCGTGCGTTCCGGTCCCGAAAAACACTCCGAGACCGTCGAGCCAGAAGACTTCAGATGGCGTCCGCACCGACAGCCCAACGGGAGTTCGAGGAACAGGAAGAGGAAGGTACCTTCTCGATCCAAGACTCAGACTCCGAAGGATTCGACGATACACAAACCGTGAGTAAGACGTCGAAAACCACACAGAGAAACATTTACAAGGCCCAGGGGACGCCACTGCCACCAGGCCATGGCTCGACCCATAAATTCGGTGACCGACCGTCGGCACCGAAAAAGGCCCAAACAGTGCCGAGATCGTCCGACTCCGGTCGAGACACCGGCACGCAGCCTTCTCGGGACCGAGAAAGTGCTGGAGACAAGCCTCGACACCGAGATGCCGGTGTGGACACGGCTCGACGCCGAGACAGCGGCACCGAAACAGATCGACGCCGAGAGGTTTCGGCCCCGAAAAGGAAAAAAGTCACCTCGGAGCCGAAAAAACACGCAGACAAAGTTTCGATGCCGAAACAAACTGCAAGCGACCCAGCTTCAGGCTCTTATACAGAAGAGCACTCGCTAACCTCCCAAATGCAGAAGCATAGGTTTGAGGAAGAGCTACAAGCAACTGATGTGGACCATACGCAAAAGCGTATCTTCATTCAGCAGGGGACAGGAAAAATAAGCACCCTTCCCCCCCATTAGGAGAAAGAGGAGGTTGGAGTTCCAGACGGAACAAACACCACAACCAAAAGTGGTGAAAAGAGTTACACCACCACCCTCTCCTCCGCCCGTGATTAACGTTTCACCAGCACAAACTCCATCACACTCCCCAGCTCACACCACCATGAGCCAGGGTGACCAAGATCAGGACGCATGGGACCTATACGACGCCCCAGTGTCAGATAACAGCCCGGAGGCATACCCTACAAAGCCATCTCCACCAGAAGACAGCACCGCGTACTCTCAGGTGGTGGCTAGAGCAGCACAATTTCACAACGTAAGCCTCCACTCAGAACAGGTCGAGGATGATTTCTTGTTCAACACACTCTCCTCCACCCACAGCTCATACCAAAGCCTGCCTATGCTCCCTGGTATGCTCCGGCACGCAAAAGACATATTTAAGGAGCCGGTCAAAAGTAGGGCAATCACACCAAGGGTGGAAAAAAAGTATAAGCCGCCTCCTACGGACCCGGTTTTCATCACTACACAGCTGCCACCAGACTCTGTTGTTGTAGGAGCAGCTAGGAAAAGGGCCAACTCTCACACATCTGGAGATGCACCACCCCCAGATAAAGAAAGCCGCAAGTTCGATGCCGCTGGTAAAAGAGTCGCAGCACAAGCTGCAAACCAGTGGCGCATCGCGAACTCCCAGGCACTACTTGCGCGCTATGACAGAGCCCACTGGGACGAGATGCAACATCTCATTGAACATCTGCCCAAGGACTTACAAAATAGGGCAAAGCAAGTGGTCGAGGAAGGACAGACCATTTCCAACAACCAGATCCGCTCCTCCATGGACGCTGCAGATACAGCTGCACGGACAATTAATACATCTGTAACTATCAGAAGGCATGCATGGCTCCGAACGTCTGGATTTAAACCAGAGATTCAACAAGCAGTTCTCAATATGCCTTTTAATGAAAAAGAACTGTTCGGTCCAGAAGTGGACACAGCGATTGAGAAACTCAAAAAAGATACGGACACTGCCAAAGCCATGGGCGCACTCTACTCCCCACAGAGCAGAGGGAATTACAGCACATTCCGTAAAACGCCCTTTCGAGGGGGGTTTCGAGGTCAAAGCACACAAGCCAGCACCTCACAAGCCACACCGTCCAGTTACCAGGGACAGTATAGAGGAGGTTTTCGGGGACAATATAGAGGAGGGCAATTCCCTAGAAATAGAGGAAGATTTCAAAGCCCCAAAGCCCCTACTACTAAACAGTGACTCACAGGTCACTCACCCCCTCCACACAACACCAGTGGGGGGAAGAATAGGTCATTATTACAAAGCATGGGAGGAAATCCCTACAGACACTTGGGTTCTAGCAATTATCCAACATGGTTATTGCATAGAATTTCTACAATTCCCTCCAAACATACCACCAAAAGCACAAAATTTAACAACACACCATTCCAATCTCCTGGAGATAGAAGTGCAGGCACTATTGCAAAAGAATGCAATCGAATTAGTGCCAAACACACAAATAAACACAGGAGTTTACTCACTGTACTTTCTGATACCAAAGAAGGACAAAACACTGAGACCAATCCTAGACCTCAGAGTAGTGAACACTTTCATCAAATCAGACCACTTCCACATGGTCACACTACAAGAAGTATTGCCATTGCTAAAACTGCACGACTACATGGCAACTTTAGACCTCAAGGATGCTTATTTCCATATACCAATACACCCATCGCACAGGAAATACCTAAGGTTTGTATTCAAAGGAATACATTACCAATTCAAGGTACTGCCTTTCGGATTAACAACCGCACCAAGAGTCTTTACCAAATGTCTAGCGGTAGTCGCAGCACACATAAGAAGGCAGCAAATACATGTGTTCCCATATCTAGACGACTGGCTAATCAAGGCCCATTCGTTAATAGAGTGCTCAAATCACACAAATCATATCATACAAACCCTCTTCAAACTAGGGTTCACCGTCAATTTCACAAAATCCAAAATTCTGCCACGCAAGGTACAACAATACCTGGGAGCCATAATAGACACATCAAAAGGAGTAGCCACTCCAAGTCCACAAAGAATTCAAAATTTCAACACCATCATACAACGCATGTATCCAACACAAAAGATACAGGCAAAGATGGTATTACAACTCCTAGGCATGATGTCATCATGCATAGCCATTGTCCCAAACGCAAGACTGCACATGAGGCCCTTACAACAATGCCTAGCATCACAGTGGTCTCAAGCACAGGGTCACCTTCTAGATCTGGTGTTAATAGACCGCCAAACTTACCTCTCGCTTCTGTGGTGGAACAACATAAATTTAAACAAGGGGCGGCCTTTCCAAGACCCAGTGCCACAATACGTAATAACAACAGATGCTTCCATGACAGGGTGGGGAGCACACCTCGATCAACACAGCATACAAGGACAATGGAACGTACATCAAACAAAACTGCATATCAATCACCTAGAACTTCTAGCAGTTTTTCAAGCACTAAAAGCTTTCCAACCAATAATAGTTCACAAATACATTCTCGTCAAAACAGACAACATGACAACAATGTATTATCTAAACAAGCAGGGGGGGACGCACTCCACGCAGTTAAGCCTGCTAGCACAAAAAATTTGGCATTGGGCAATTCACAACCAAATTCGCCTAATTGCACAGTTTATACCAGGGATACAAAATCAACTCGCAGACAATCTCTCTCGAGATCACCAACAGGTCCACGAATGGGAAATTCACCCCCAAATTCTGAACACTTATTTCAAACTCTGGGGAACACCTCAGATAGACTTGTTTGCGACAAGGGAGAACGCAAAATGCCAAAACTTCGCATCCAGATACCCACACAAACAATCCCAAGGCAATGCCCTATGGATGAACTGGTCAGGGATATTTGCTTACGCTTTTCCTCCTCTCCCTCTCCTTCCTTACCTGGTAAACAAACTCAGTCAAAGCAAACTCAAACTCATATTGATAGCACCAACTTGGGCAAGGCAACCCTGGTACACAACGCTGCTAGACCTATCAGTGGTACCCTGCATCAAATTGCCCAACAGGCCAGATCTGTTGACACAGCACAACCAAAAGATCAGACACCCAGATCCAGCATCGCTGAATCTAGCAATCTGGCTCCTGAAATCCTAGAATTCGGGCACTTACAACTTACCCAAGAATGTATGGAAGTCATAAAACAAGCAAGAAGGCCATCCACCAGGCACTGCTATGCAAGTAAATGGAAGAGGTTTGTTTGCTACTGCCATATTAATCAAATACAACCATTACACACAACTCCAGAACATGTAGTGGGTTACTTGCTTCACTTACAAAAATCTAACCTAGCTTTCTCTTCCATTAAGATTCACCTTGCAGCAATATCTGCATACCTGCAGACTACCTATTCAACTTCCCTATATAAAATACCAGTCATTAAAGCATTCATGGAGGGCCTTAGGAGAATTATACCACCAAGAACACTACCTGTTCCTTCATGGAACCTAAATGTTGTCCTAACTAGACTTATGGGTCCACCTTTTGAACCCATGCACTCCTGCGACATACAGTTCCTAACCTGGAAGGTGGCATTTCTCATCGCCATTACTTCCCTGAGAAGAGTAAGCGAGATTCAGGCGTTTACTATACAGGAACCTTTTATACAACTACACAAAAATAAAGTCGTCCTAAGGACTAATCCTAAATTTTTGCCAAAGGTTATTTCACCGTTCCATCTAAATCAAACAGTGGAACTTCCAGTGTTCTTTCCACAGCCAGATACCGTAGCTGAAAGGGCACTACATACATTAGATGTCAAAAGAGCATTGATGTATTACATTGACAGAACAAAAAACATCAGAAAGACTAAACAACTCTTTATTGCATTTCAAAAACCTCACGCAGGAAACCCAATTTCAAAACAAGGTATAGCCAGATGGATAGTTAAATGCATCCAAATCTGCTACCTTAAAGCTAAACGACAGCTGCCCATTACACCAAGGGCACACTCAACCAGAAAGAAAGGTGCTACCATGGCCTTTCTAGGAAACATCCCAATGCAAGAAATATGTAAGGCAGCCACATGGTCTACACCTCACACATTCACCAAGCACTACTGTGTAGACGTGTTATCCGCACAACAAGCCACAGTAGGTCAAGCCGTATTAAGGACATTATTTCAGACTACTTCCACTCCTACAGGCTGATCCACCGCTTTTGGGGAAATAACTGCTTACTAGTCTATGCAGAACATGCGTATCTACAGCGACAGATGCCATCGAACTGTAAATGTCACTTACCCAGTGTACATCTGTTCGTGGCATCAGTCGCAGTAGATTCGCATGTGCCCACCCGCCTCCCCGGGAGCCTGTAGCAGTTTGGAAGTTACCTTCAATTATTTATATATGTATCATCTCAACCTTAAATAGGTGCATACTTAGTCACTCCATTGCATGGGCACTATTACTACAATTCAACTCCTACCTCACCCTCTGCGGGGAAAAACAATCGAAGATGGAGTCGACGCCCATGCGCAATGGAGACAAAAGGAGGAGTCACTCGGTCCCGTGACTCGAAAGACTTCTTCGAAGAAAAACAACTTGTAACACTCCGGCCCAACACCAGATGGCGAGCTATTGCAGAACATGCGAATCTACTGCGACTGATGCCACGAACAGATGTACACTGGGTAAGTGACATTTTCATTCCAATACTTGCCACAGTATTGGGGTATGTTTCCAACAGGTTTGATACCAAACATGCCAAGGTTCGGAATTACCATTATGTAGGTGGAAATAGGTAGTGATCTATGCCCAGTACACGGGTAAAACGGCATCCCTACACTCACAAAGTCTAGTAAGATGGATCTGAAGTTTGTGGGGCACCTCTGCTAGTGCAGGGGTGCCCTCACACTCTGGTACCTGCACCCTGCTCTCTGGGCTGAGGGCCTAACATAGGGGTGACTTAGTGACCTGTAGTGAAAATGGGTGCATGCACCTGTTTCACGCAGGCTGCAATGGCAGGCCTGCAGAACCATATGCATGGGCTCCCTATGGGTGGCAGAATAACTGCTGCAGCCCATAGGGAATCTACTGGAACCCCAATGCCCTGGGTACCTAGGTACCATATATTAGGGACTTACATTGGGGGGGACCAGTATGTCAATTGTGGGAAGAAAAGGTTACCAGCAACCAAATTTAGAGGAGAAAGCTTAGTCACCGGGGTCCTGGTTATCAGGATCCCAGTAAACAGTCAAACACACTGAAAAATAGGTAGAAGGTGGGGGCAACCAAGCTAGAAGGAGGCTACTTTCCTACAGTATTCCTAGAAAATATTTTGTGAACTGTATTTTAGCATGAGCAAATCTGCATGGGTAGATTTGGTCATGCGAAACTCTGAGCGTTTACAAGTTCACTTTCCCTCAACCACTTTTTCCTAACCCTGGAGGAAGTTTTACTTCTGCACCTGTCAGGAGTAAATTTCTAACTTTTCTCTAAATGAGAAAAGATTAGAGAAGAGCTGGTGAAAACACCTAAAACATGCAAGTTAGTAGGTTTGCACAGACTCAAAAGGGCATTCCAACCCTAGAACTGTTGCTGACCCCGATCTCCAGCTCCAGGGTGTAGATGTGCTGAAAGGTGCCAAAATAAGTAAATATGTCGTATTCAAACCCTACTATAGTATGAACCCTGGTATAATCAGTGTCTGTTATTAGAGCTTTTATATAAGCAGATTGGTGGTATAATTTGTCGCCGCACTACATAGCACCAAAGGGACAAGTGTTTTTTTTTTTACATTTTTTTTTTTTTTTCTTTCAGGACAAGTAGATTTATGGAGCAGCCTGTCCCAAGTAGATATTTTTGTAAAATTCCACACCCCTGTCGTCATGTGGAAGTCAAGGCAAGAGGATCTTTCTCTTACTCTGTTTCAAATACCAGGGTGACTATTCTAGAGGCAACCAAGAAGTAACTGACAGATGCTGGAACTTTGGTCCTCCCAGTGCCCATCCTGCCACTGCCCCAGTACTAAGAGCTGACCAAGGGGCTTCAGAGGCTGGCAGAGACAGTGCTGCTGTCTGTAACACAGTACGATGTGTGTAGCAGCTGAGATCGAAGGAGATAGCTGTGGACAGATACAGCTATCACACAGACTATTAAGCACACAGACTGTTGGAAGTTGTCTGGGACTTTGTGCCAATTACCTCTTGTTATGGAGTGTCTGCTCAGTGGCTGCATGTCCTGGCGTATGCGAGACCTTCCCACTTGAAATACAATACTAAAGGTGGGTTCAGCCTGCTCCAACTAATGTTGATGCTAGATGTAAGACTAGGCTATTTGTAAGGACACTAGATGGTCAGCATTATGTAAGTAAATCAAGAGATCCAGCACAATCCGCCTGGCGCCATCTTAATGCTATGTTTCACTTGAGCTTCTAGCAGCAAGGACAAGAGCATTGAGTACCGACAATAAACACTATTGAACCCTTGTTTCAAGGAGCTGCATACTAAAAATGCACCTCCAGGCACTAGCAGGTCCGGTCTCCCTTTAATGCTTTAGGTCCAGTAATGGGATTGAGGTTCCGGAATCCCTTATGCAAGGAATGGTCTCACATACTCCAGGAGCACCACATATAGGCAGGGAGAAAGCTGACGGCCCTTGGATGGTTCCTTCTATTGTGTGCTTTCCCCATGAAAGGCTGACGTACAAATGTGGATAGAGTATGGCGCAGCCTGAAATGAAAGGCAAAGTTTGAGCAAAGAGCAAAACTGTAGAGATGGTCCCTTACCCTAGCAAAAGCTATGAAGAATAGGCTGGCAGGAATAGTGCCCCTGCCAGCAAACTGAACAGGTTGGAGCCAGAGACCTTGGAGATGGCCTCATGACTAATACTCTTAGAGTTGGGTCTTGTTACGAAGGAAGGGAAAACATGCCCCAGCAATCCAAGGCAAGTCAGCCTTTACACCTGGGAATGGATAATACAGACCTCGCTTCTCTAGTCGGTCAGCCCTTAAACCAGAGAGGGATAACATGCCCCACCAGTCTCCGGTCGGTCAGACTTTTCAACCAGAAAGAGGACCTGCTGTGCCAATCTCCAGTTAGCCAGCATTTGCAACCAGGAAGGGAGAACATGCCCATCAGCCTGTCAGCCCTTACAACCAGTAAAGGATAACAGTCCCGACAGCCATGAAGGGGTAATAACATGGCCACCAATTTCCAGTATGATCTGCCAGAAAGCAACCATCAACAATTGGGGGTAACCATTCAATCAATTTAAGGCAACATGGCCAAACCAAAATAAAATGATGGCAGGAGTGTTTAAACTTTTAAAACATTCACCCCTCCAGTCACAGATCTGTGTTTAATCCATCATTTTGCCTGGCACGTCACCCCAGTGTGGACACAGCCATAGGCAAATCAGTCTTGACCCTGCTCCCCATGGGAATAGTCCAGCCCAAATTGCCAAGCCAGGTCCTCCCTGGACCGGACACAAGCATCCGGGGACCAGTTTTGGGGTATCGCCCCTTCCTCCCCCAGCCAGGCTAGCTTGAATCCATTGGCGCAGCGAGCAAGGGGCCCACATGTGGGCATACCGTTACCACTTAGGGCGCACATAGCAAAAAGAAAATGTGTTGCTAAGGCAACATGGCTCCAAAGCCTACAGATCTGACATGAGACCAAATGAAATACCCTTTCTTTCCAACTTAGATATTGAAAGAGTGAGAGGTGAGTACATTATCCAGTGGCTTCTCTGATCCCCTCCATCCATAATTATGCAGGATACCTCCTTTCCCATTCTTTAGAGTCTGTACAAGGCTGACCTCCATTGGGCATTGAAAGCTTGCAGGACAGTCTTTGGAGATTGGTCAACTCTACAGGACTTTAAGGCCCACTTGAGATACCCTGACCCCAGTGACTTGACATGCTTTGCTGAAGACTGGGATGTACTTTTGAAACGTGGACCTCCGAGGTTGGCAAAGATTTGAGAGGTTTGTGCATCCCTACAGAATCCTTGTGACAGAATGTGCATAGTAGATAAATCCCATTTGACTGTGGCATCTGCACACTTGCTTGTTGTGTAGGGATGTGCAGCGCTTAGTGATGGGTCCATGTGTTTGTCTCTTGCAGCGAAAGCACCAGGAGATTCGTGCCATGCGGAGCCAGCTGAAGAAGATTGAGGACCTGGGGGCTGCAATGGAGGAGGCCCTGATCCTGGACAACAAGTACACAGAGCACAGCACAGTGGGGCTGGCCCAGCAGTGGGATCAGTTGGATCAACTGGGCATGAGGATGCAACATAATCTGGAGCAGCAAATCCAGGCCAGGTAAGGGCCTCATACTAGAGGGTTCCAGGCCTCTGCCAGCGAGAAGGCGCTGCCTGCATTTACATCTGTGTGCTCTCTCTTGCAGGAACACCACGGGCGTGACGGAAGAGGCTCTGAAGGAGTTCAGCATGATGTTTAAGTAAGTCTTCCACAACTGAATGAAGGTTTTTTTATTTATTTATTTTTTTTAAATCACATGCGACTCTATTTTCTCAGCCTTTGTGTGAGGCCTGATGCAGCCACACTCTATCAGCCACAGCCTTTTCACGAGGTGCCACAGCCAACGCCTTGACCTTGTTTCTCCCCTCTTCCAGGCACTTCGACAAGGACAAATCGGGTCGACTGAATCACCAGGCGTTTAAATCTTGTCTGCGCTCCCTGGGTTATGATCTGCCCATGGTAGAAGAAGGCGAGCCAGATCCAGAGTTTGAAGCAATTCTGGACACAGTGGATCCCAACAGGTACAAGTCTTGTATAGATTGTGCTTATGTGCAAAGGGGGAGAGCCAAGGCCAGTAGTGGATTGATGGGTGTACAGCGTGGAAATGCAAGCTAGCACGAAGGGGAAAGGTGGAACGCTGATGAGAAGAGATCGGATAGGTAGTAATATGAAAGGTAGCCTAGTTGTGGAGAAGGGAGGCAGTGGGGAGCGCGGTAGTGGGAGGAATAGATCAACAAGGTGCCGGACAGCCTGTTGGCAACAGGGGAGGTTGGAGCCTCCTAGGGAGAAGGGAAGTGACCACCTAGAGTGGAAGCAACAAGAGCAGGCGGGTGGCAGCCAGGTGAGGTAGCAGCTTAGTTAAAGTAGAGCGGTCTGAATATGGTGTGTTTGCTGAGCAGTATGCATACAGCATTAAAGTGCACATACATTTAGTGATTTCTTTTTCTCCCCAATCACTTCAGTCTCTATCAACGTTTATTGGATTACTGTAGGATGTGCCTTTCTGTGGGTGGATCATCCTCGTGGCTGGGCTTTTTTTCGTTGGATTTTTTTGTTGGATTTTTTTGTTGGTGGGTGTAAGGAAATGCCTCCTTGGCATGGTTGCCCCCTGACTTTTTGCCTTTGCTGATGCTATGTTTACAATTGAAAGTGTGCTGAGGCCTGCTAACCAGGCCCCAGCACCAGTGTTCTTTCCCTAACCTGTACTTTTGTATCCACAATTGGCAGACCCTGGCATCCAGATAAGTCCCTTGTAACTGGTACTTCTAGTACCAAGGGCCCTGATGCCAAGGAAGGTCTCTAAGGGCTGCAGCATGTCTTATGCCACCCTGGAGACCTCTCACTCAGCACAGACACACTGCTTGCCAGCTTGTGTGTGCTAGTGAGGACAAAACGAGTAAGTCGACATGGCACTCCCCTCAGGGTGCCATGCCAGCCTCTCACTGCCTATGCAGTATAGGTAAGACACCCCTCTAGCAGGCCTTACAGCCCTAAGGCAGGGTGCACTATACCATAGGTGAGGGTACCAGTACATGAGCACTGTACCCCTACAGTGTCTAAGCAAAACCTTAGACATTGTAAGTGCAGGGTAGCCATAAGAGTATATGGTCTGGGAGTCTGTTTTACACGAACTCCACAGCACCATAATGGCTACACTGAAAACTGGGAAGTTTGGTATCAAACTTCTCAGCACAATAAATGCACACTGATGCCAGTGTACATTTTATTGCAAAATACACCCCAGAGGGCACCTTAGAGGTGCCCCCTGAAACTTAACCGACTATCTGTGTAGGCTGACTAGTTCCAGCAGCCTGCCACACTAGAGACATGTTGCTGGCCCCATGGGGAGAGTGCCTTTGTCACTCTGAGGCCAGTAACAAAGCCTGCACTGGGTGGAGATGCTAACACCTCCCCCAGGCAGGAGCTGTAACACCTGGCGGTGAGCCTCAAAGGCTCACCCCTTTGTCACAGCCCAGCAGGGCACTCCAGCTTAGTGGAGTTGCCCGCCCCCTCCGGCCACGGCCCCCACTTTTGGCGGCAAGGCTGGAGGGAACAAAGAAAGCAACAAGGAGGAGTCACTGGCCAGTCAGGACAGCCCCTAAGGTGTCCTGAGCTGAGGTGACTCTAACTTTTAGAAATCCTACATCTTGCAGATGGAGGATTCCCCCAATAGGGTTCGGATTGTGACCCCCTCCCCTTGGGAGGAGGCACAAAGAGGGTGTACCCACCCTCAGGGCTAGTAGCCATTGGCTACTAACCCCCCAGACCTAAACACGCCCTTAAATTTAGTATTTAAGGGATACCCTGAACCCTAGAAAATTAGATTCCTGCAACAACAAGAAGAAGGACTGCCTAGCTGAAAACCCCTGCAGAGGAAGACCAGAAGACAACAACTGCCTTGGCTCCAGAAACTCACCGGCCTGTCTCCTGCCTTCCAAAGAACTCTGCTCCAGCGACGCCTTCCAAAGGGACCAGCGATCTCTGCATCCTCTGAGGACTGCCCTGCTTCGACGACGACAAGAAACTCCTGAGGACAGCGGACCTGCTCCAAAAAGACTGCAACTTTGTTTCAAGAAGCAGCCTTAAAGAACCCTGCAATCTCCCCGCAAGAAGCGTGAGACTTGCAACACTGCACCCGGCGACCCCGACTCGGCTGGTGGAGAACCAACACCTCAGGGAGGACCACCGGACTACTCTACGACTGTGAGTACCAAAACCTGTCCCCCCTGAGCCCCCACAGCGCCGCCTGCAGAGGGAATCCCGAGGCTTCCCCTGACCGCGACTCTCTGAAACCTAAGTCCCGACGCCTGGAAAAGACCCTGCACCCGCAGCCCCCAGGACCTGACGGACCGGACTTTCACTGGAGAAGTGACCCCCAGGAGTCCCTCTCCCTTACCCAAGTGGAGGTTTCCCCGAGGAAGCCCCCCCTTGCCTGCCTGCAGCGCTGAAGAGATCCCTCGATCTCTCATTGACTTCCATTGCGAACCCGACGCTTGTTCTAACACTGCACCCGGCCGCCCCCGCGCCGCTGAGGGTGAAATTTCTGTGTGGGCTTGTGTCCCCCCTGGTGCCCTACAAAACCCCCCTGGTCTGCCCTCCGAAGACGCGGGTACTTACCTGCTGGCAGACTGCAACCGGGGCACCCCCTTCTCTCCATTGAAGCCTATACGTTTTGGGCACCACTTTGAACTCTGCACCTGACCGGCCCTGAGCTGCTGGTGTGGTAACTTTGGGGTTGCTCTGAACCGCCAACGGTGGGCTACCTTGGACCAAGAACTAAGCCCTGTAAGTGTCTTACTTACCTGGTTAACCTAACAAATACTTACCTCCCCTAGGAACTGTGAAAATTGCACTAAGTGTCCACTTTTGAAACAGCTATTTGTGAATAACTTGAAAAGTATACATGCAATTTTGATGATTTGAAGTTCCTAAAGTACTTACCTGCAATACCTTTCGAATGAGATATTACATGTAGAATTTGAACCTGTGGTTCTTAAAATAAACTAAGAAAATATATTTTTCTATATAAAAACCTATTGGCTGGATTTGTCTCTGAGTGTGTGTACCTCATTTATTGTCTATGTGTATGTACAACAAATGCTTAACACTACTCCTTGGATAAGCCTATTGCTCGACCACACTACCACAAAATAGAGCATTAGTATTATCTATTTTTACCACTATCTTACCTCTAAGGGGAACCCTTGGACTCTGTGCATGCTATTCCTTACTTTGAAACAGCGCATACAGAGCCAACTTCCTACAGTGGGTTTTTGTTTTTTGTGGGTGGTTCCATCCCATTGTGGTGGGTGAGACCTCAGTGACTGATATGCTTACAACAGCTGCCATGGCTGTGGATGGATCATCCGTGGGTGTGAGTTCCTGACCAGTTACTTTCTTCCTCAGGGATGGGCACGTATCGCTGCAGGAATACATGGCTTTCATGATCAGCAGAGAAACAGAAAACGTGAAGTCGAGTGAAGAAATCGAGAGTGCGTTCCGAGCCCTCAGCACCGAACAGAAACCGTATGTGACCAAGGAAGAACTCTACCAGGTGAGTGCTACCCCCTCCCATTCGCCTCCCCCTCTTTGCTTTTATTTCGTTCTATTGGGGGAAGGGGGAGGTTGCAGGTGCTGTAACCCACAAGCCCTTCATTACCCCTTACCCCTTACATTTTGTTTTATATAACCTGAACATTAACTATGCCCTGTGTGTGCATTAGGGTGAGTTGGGGTGCTTGTGAAACCTAATCAAGTAATAATGTTACTATTCTGCATCAGCTCCAGTTAGGTTACTTTAAGTTAACCCTGGCTGCTCTGTGCTGCAGCTACACATGACTGAGTTAAGGCTTAAATGAAACAAGTGTAAAACATTTCATCAGTACCAAAGTAGTTAACTCAAATGTTTGAGTTTCCCAGCACTGCAAAGCACCAACCATGTGCATTTGGTCCCACTAGACTGCGCAAAGTCAAAAACTATGGCCCACTGCGATGGAGCGTGGGTTGGCTTCAGGGACCAGGTTTGCCGCAGTAAAAAGTTTCCTTTCTGATGTAGTCTTTTTCTGGAGGAATTTCTCGTTGGCGGGGCTGGCTGCCAGCTTAATCCAGTGGAGGGGCCTGACAATGTTGGGGTTGGGGTGTAAACTTTCTGGAAGTAGAGCTGCTTTTAATGGGGCAAGCGAGCAAGTTAAATCAGATTGGTGTTATGCCGGCGGCTGTGGTTCAGCAACAGTCTGGTGTAGTCTCTGGTTCTTTTATGAAAATTTTCAGAAAAAGTGTACCCTTTCCCACTCTTGACTGGGAGAATGTACTCTTAACACCAGCCCAAGCATCCAGGATCTTTTGGACACCACTTGCTATATTAGGACTCAATCTCCCCGAATCTACTAGTGGGGTCTAAGGCAAATCCAGCTGAACTGGTCAGTTGTGCTTTCCTTTCTTGTAGGCTTTTTCCATCTTTTTGTTCCTGGAGCTTATACTGAGGCTAGCCATCTAGTCCTTAGAGTCCACTCTTATGCCCTGGATTCAAGTGGGAGCAGAGCAGGTCCAGTTCATGGGGTTTCTCTCCACAGGTAACACAGCAGGCGCAGTCCTCCTTCTCAGTGTCAGTCTTTTGGTTCAAGCAGATGCAGTCTTTCTTCTGTTTCCCACGGGTCCCGCAGTGTTCTCATGAAGGTATCCAGAGATGCCATTTGTATGTCTGGCACTAGGCTGCAAGAGTGGGGGACTTCCTAACCATTAGGGAAAAAGGTCCCAGGGACAACCCTACCTACCCTGACATAATTTCCTGAGGAGTTGGCCCTAAACAATATCACAGTGCATCTCTCTGCAATCCAAATCCAAGATATCAGAATCTTTATTCCATGGGTCAGAGCTATGGCATACCCATGCGGTGGGTCTAGGGAAATGAGTACCTTTTCCTCAATTTCAGTTCTGGTACAGATTCCTGCCACTGGGATTGGTGCCACTCTGGCTAATTAAACAATAGTAGGGGAAGGCCTAGGTCTGAGTTGCATCTGCCTGTGACATGGGCTGCCCTTTTGAACCCTGTACAAATAGTGGATGCATCCAGGCCATGCTGGCAGGAGGAAGTCACACCTCCTCCCAGCCAAGGCCCTTTTGTTCCCTTTCCCAAAAGCAATTCATACCTCTCAGGAGGCTGCCAGGTGACAGCTGGGGATTGTCTTCAGGGGTACTAGAGGCTTTAGGGAGGAACATGCCACCTTCTTAAAAGCGCACTTTCAAAATGGTAATTTTAAATCCACCTTTTCCATCACTTTGGATTTTAAATTAGTCTTAGTTTGAATGGTTAAACCATGATTTGAGGTGTTCTCAAACTGAAGTTATGTTATAAAGTGTTATAATGTACACCAGAGCTTTTCAGTGGGAGAGCCATACTTTCCAATGTGAAAAGACACTTTGGAGATTGTTCACTGTCATGAGGTATAAAAATACATGCACATGTCCTACTTTTAGATACCATGCATCCTGCCCTATTGGCATGAAGGGCCTACCTCAGGGGTACTTGGAAGTATTAAAAAGGCAGGTTTAGGCCTGGCTTATTTTGCCAGGTTGAACTTGCAGTTTAAACAGCACGCTCAGGATGCAGGACTGAAGACTTGCTTATACTTTGTCACTTTAGTGGTGGCACGCTATGTGTGGCAGTCCACTAGTGACATTTAGCTCAGAGGCTATGAGTACACAGAGTACTATATACTAGGGACTTACAGGTAAGTTAAATATGGCACTAAGGGATTAGCCATTTCTGCTTGTTTTTATTGGTCTGAGCACATACCCTGGGCACAAGACATCCGCACCCCAGTGCTCAGAGTAGGTAAACCAGCATTAAATCTAGCAAAACGTAGGGGTGATCCTGCAAAAAGGGCCTTTCACACTCTGTATGTGTTCTAGATCTTGCTTCCAAGTTCCAGCGGTGTCCTGAATGGGGACTAACTGCTGAATTCTCTGTCACCAGAATCCCACTCGGTCAGTTCATATGAAGACCTGGATTAAAGCAATGCGGATTATGTTTGTTTCACAACCCTGCCTGAAACTGTACCAAAGAGACGTTTGGGTGTTGTGGATGCAAGCTTTTAACAGTCTAATCACTTGTGGTGGATGCATAATCTGCCCAGAGGACTCTGTTGAAGGCTGTGACTTCGCCCACATTCGGTTTCCAGAACCGGCTCTGGTTAAGTGTTTGAGAGCTATGTCATTGGCCCTGGAACTTGGAGAGACTAGTCAGTTTGTGTACTTCCAGCTCCATACTGTGCACAGGTGCCTGGATACCGTACTGGGTGATTAGCAGCGCTTTATAAATCCGGATTGATTGAAAGCAGTTTGGGTACTGCCAACTTTACAGTAATGTCTGAGAAGCAGAACAGCCTGCAGTACTCTCTGGTGTTCTTCTGGGTTCATGAATTGAAGAGTCCAGACTTGGCCGCTGATGTCCCCTGTGCATGGAAACCTCCCTCTGTCCTAGAGACAACTTAAACCTACATGCGCAGACCTATTGGTGCTGCCCATAATTCATATTGCATTGTTTAGGTGTATTTTCTACACTTTAAACCTAGGTTGGTCTCTCCTAGGGTGCATTTGAGACTGCTGTTAGTGGTGTTTGTGGGTCACACAAGCTGTCCTGCCTTTGATGACCTAGTACGCTAGATCTTATGCTTTCTCACATTGAATCAGATGATGCCTTAGAGTAGAGTATTATATTCTCTGATGTTCTGGTGTAGTGTAAGGTTTCGGGGGGAGCCTCTTGTGCCCCTTCAGTGGGGCAGATAGTGAGCATTGAACAGCACGTTACTTAAGGTCGCGCCTGAGGTGCTACAGATGATTTACTGTTTTTCTTTTGCTTTCAGAACCTATCACGGGAACAAGCAGACTACTGCATCTCACACATGAAGCCCTACACGGACAGCAAGGGCCGCGAACTACCCTCAGCCTTCGACTACATCGAATTCACACGCTCCTTGTTCGTGAACTGAACTATGTGCAGTCTGCCGCCTGCCAGCACCAGCTCTGCATGTCTCTGTCCTGAATGTGGCTCTCCGAATGCTAGCAGCTTCACTCTGAACTTCAGCTTAAACAATGTACGTGCAAATGTGTGCTTCAATAAAATGTGATTGGTCCAAGCCATGCAGCGTCATTCCTTGGAAATGTAGTCTGGCTTTGGACTTCTTTGCCCTGCAGACCTGCTGCCAGCCAGTTGGACTCTTTGGGCACATGCAGCAGCGCACCAAGTCCATCTTCTTAAATGCACGCGGGTCCTTGAGTCCATCGCCTACAGTATGAATGAGGATGGAACTGCACCCAGACAACCAATGAGATTCACATGTTGGGCCAAGAGCAGAAAATTAAGAATGTCTTGGCCAACATCACTATTGTGGGTGTAATTCCTCTTTATTAAAATGAATCTCTCTGCTAGATGGGCTCAGCCATTCATCGGTCCAATGCCTTTCGCTGAAGGTGTAGAGCTCCCTTCTAATTTGAATGTTGATAAACAGCTTTTTACAATATTTCCCAGATTGTGGTGGATCTTGGAAGAGTTTGGGGGTAATGGTATGTAAATTTAAGGACAAAGGTCTGTGGAAGAGCTGTGCCACTATGTTGCTGGCTTCTCCAGTCTTACTTCACCTGCCCACGTTTGTCCAGAGACGGAAGACTTTGCTGCCAGGAGGTGCACCCAGAGTGCGCCCACACTTGCTGAGTGGTGCAGATATAGGATGAATGAAGGCTGGTGGCAGTTGAATTGGTGTTGGTGACACGGACCCTTTTACATGACCCTTGGAGGGAGAGGGCTTACTGCCTCTCCCTGTAACACCCATAAAGTAGTCTAGAACTGGGGTCCTTGACTCCTACCATGGTGTGTTGAAATGTGTTCTATGTATGGTGTGTTTGGCATATATGGTGTTCAAGAGAACATTGGGGGTCTGCGCTAAATGGTGGGTTTTTTAGCATGTGCTACTGCAGCTTTCGTGCTGCATACTCATGCCGTGTAGTGTTGGAAATGGACATTGCAAGTTTTTCTTTAAAAAACAAACAAAAAAAAAAGGTCTTCAGTCTTGAGGACTCGTGGTTCATCCCTGAAACCCCCAATGCAGCAGGACTAAGACTCCACCTGAGACCACTCCCTGACCCCGCTATCTGGTTCAGACACTCTTCTGGAGCTCTGGAACAGTTCAGCTACAGTCAATACCCATTAGACTTCAGCGACTGGGGTCTCCAGCTACAGCATCTGAGGGCACACCTACATCATCGCCACTCTGAATTCGACCCAGACCCGAGGGGTTTCCAGAGAACGACTCGTGGGTAAGTAGATAATGAGGAACACAAACGTCCAGTTTTGCCTAAATGCAATTCAAAGATATCGCATTTAGTTTGTTTGCAGCCCTTTGCTACCATGGGACCACAAGGAATCTAAATGTTCGGCTTGCCAAGCCTGTAAAAACAAGACAGTCCACTACAGGCAGGAGCGTTGCTGGGCTCATTATAAAATACAGCGCTAAAACCTTCAGAGCAGGTGCCAGTTTGCTGACCTAAAATGGAACGCCGGTCTGGATTGCTGACCGGTCAAGCTGAAGCATGTCCCAATACAGTCTCCCCAGATGGCTTCAATGTTTGGAAGCAAGACAGTTCTGGGCTCCCACAAGCTAGAACCCAGGGCCAAGGCAAAGCCGCGGACATCCATAGCTCGACCACCACCTGAGGATTGACCCAGCTGTGTTCGACCTCAGAGTCTCAGTAGGAAGCTGGCCCTTTATGTGGTATGTGAATACCGTGCATAGATTCATGTGGTTCTCCAATGAGTGGACAGGCCTTGCTATGCAGTCCCAAAGGACTCAATATAGGGATAGTGTGGTCGAGCAGCCTTAATACTGACGAACAGGAGACATCTACAAATGTACACAATAGTCAGTAAATGAGACACACGACTCAAAAAGGAGATCCACACTAATTTATTTAAATGGCAGGTATCTTATGTTCGATGGCATGTGTAGCTGCAGATACACATGCTTTGCATAAGTTTGCCATCTAGTGTTGGGCTCGGAGTGTAGTGAATCCTACTTCGTTTTAATGGGATAGCAGGAGTTAGCTTAGCCTCTGGCTTGCAGACTCGTGCCCCCGTCACCTACTGACTTTTAACCTACTTAGCTTGCTCTGTCTTAGCACATTTAATTATTTATTTCTTTTAAGATGGCTGCCTTGTTTAGAGTTAGGCCACTTGTTATGGGTTACATTATCAGTGTCACCGCACTAAGGCGTCAAGATTTAGCACTAAAGACAAACAAACAGTAGGCCTTCACACTTAAGGATTTTCCCTCTCTATACTTTCAAGGGATAATTGCCGTCCCAAGCATCTCTTATCTATTGTTTGGGAACACACCTACGTCAGGGCTCCTTGAAGATCTGTATAAATATATCGCACTTTAGCCAGATAATCAGAGGGATTCCGACCAGAGGGCATGTCTTATCCAGGTGACTGGTTGACACCTGTTCAGTATAAGTCAATAAGGACGCTCAATGAAGGACCACACGCCAATTATGAATACAATTTAGCTTTACTAGAATTTCAGGTAAATGTAGGCATTTAGCACATTAACAATAGTGGAATAAGAATAGCAATGAAAAGCATCTATTTATATATAAGTACACTACAAAGAGCATCTATGCATATATATAAGCAAAGAGTTCATTGACAGATATAAGCTTTGATTAACTCTGTACCAAAATGCATCACACTACGATGTTCCGGAAGCAAAATATAAATGAGTTGAATACTTCAGATAAGCTTTGATTTACTGCACAGCAAAATGCATGTTTCAATTACTGCAGCAGGCTCACACTACGATGTTCAGAAAGCAAAATATAAACTAGCTGAATACTTCAGATTATAAACACAGTGCAAGCATAAAAATCAATCATAATAGAGCAGAAAAACAAAGGCCTTTCACCCCTGTGTGGAACTTAACTTAGTCCACGAAATGCTGGGAAGCCCTCTACCGCCTGCTTGGACCTCTCTCTCCCTCAAGCATCACGGTCTCTGAACAGCAAAACAGGGAGGCAGCGCTGGGCCATGGCAGCTTTCACAACCCCATCTGCGAGCTTCAAATCCCTCACTTCAGTGCTTAAATAACTCGAAGCTTGGATTCTATCTCTTTTTGGCATTTTCTAGCTATGTTATCAGCACTTGGCTGCTCTGCCCTTCCCCAGCCTTTGTTTTCATTCCATCTTCTCCCTGTACTCTCGTTCTCAAGGTTGAGACATAGTCTTCTACATAAACAAGCTTGAAAATAATATCATGAACTTTTCCATGTTGTTCGGGAGTTTCAGCAGGCATCACGCTCATCTACACTGCTCAAGCTAATTAACCCTTCGCGTCACAATGTCTTCCGCACCTTTCCCTATACTGATCACTCCACCCCTTAGATGAGCGCGATGCATGCGAAACAGATATCTTTTACTTTGACATTCCGCTAACTAGGTTGCTACTAATACTTGTCAGTGTTATTCTAAGCGCCTGCATCTTAGTATAAGGCTGTTTTGTGCATACATATAGTCTACATAGTATAGTCATTAGCGTAACACAAACAATCAATAACCAAATTAGCTGTTGTAACACTATATTTAGCGTCTTTATAGCTCCTAGTGCCCAGCCTAAGAAGATGTCATACCAATGATGCTCAGTTATTTGCTGGATGCATGAAGCAGTGTGCATAAGCTGTTTAGCGTTTATGGTCATCAGTATGGCTGTCTCCTTGATGTATTTAGCTGCCATATCAAATTTAGCAAAGGTAACTTGTGCGTAGTGCCTGATTGCCTCTAATCTGGGTAGCTTAACAACAAGCGAGATCTTCCACTCTAACTGCGCACGCATTTGCGTCTGTAATGTGGTTATGGTGAACTTAGTCGGTCGGTACAAGATGTGAGTGCTTATGTCAATAATGCTGGTAATATTGCACATACACATTACTTGCTCTCCGGTGGATTGTATAAATCCGTTAATAGGTAAGGGATGATTAATGACATAACATATGGTCTCTGTCCCTATCTGATATAAGTCTGTGCCATTTAATAGGATAAGGTAACCATTCACATTCTCCCGGTATTGTGTGAAGACATGGATCTAGCACCCGTCCAGTGTGGGTGCATACCCACCCCTTAGACCAATCTGCACATCTAGTGGGATCTACAGTGTGAGGTATCGACCATTCTTTACCTATCACTACGGGGAGCAATATAAAGGGGCACCATATATCAGGAGGAAGATCACTTCTTGCTACATCAAAAAAGAGCATAACATATTTCTTCCTGACAGTGAAACTGTATGGGCTTTACCCATATTTCTTCAGGCAAATGCAATTGTTGTCTCCAATATTCACCCTGAAGCTGTCCCCATTCTGCTTTAAGGTCTGCATACTGTTGATTAACAATGCTTTGCCATAGTATGCACTGGATGCCCTTAGTCACTGTTTGTGTGTTTTAAAAGCTTTTTTCAGAATTGTTCATAAGTGAAATTATGCCATTGCCAATCGCGATACAACCCACACAGGACTTTCCATACTTCTTGTGAGTGTGTGGGCCTCCATTGAGAAATTACTTTTATCCAGTATTGGATCTTTCATAAATTAACATGCTTGAATCATCCCCGTCGTCGAAGTGGAAGTCCCACGGTACATAAAATAGCAATAATTAACAAATACATTTTTTTTGCCATAGGCTATAATGGAGACAGCAATTGCTCCCATAGCCTATCCAGGTCCTTTTATGAAAGAACCCAAACCTGCCTGCTGTCCAATCAGGCACCCGCAACCTCTAGAACCTTCTCCAGAGAAGCTCCCTTCCTCAGATTTTCTACCGCACGTCGTGTGAAGGGAGTCTCCCTGAGCTCTGCTCAGTTTTTCTTCTACTTCAGAACATTTTCTCTCGTAAAGAGTTGAAAATATGTCGGATTCTTATAGAAAAGGCCTTTTCAGCCCTTGCAAGACCTGTGGAAAGAAAAGGCTCCATGTGGATGACCCACATAAAGACTGCTTGTATTGTCTCTACCCACAACACCAGGTTAAGGACTGCAAGATATGTCGCACCTTCTCCACAAAGACCCTTAGAGCCCGTGAGGGCAGGCTCCTGACATGGTTACAGGCAAAATCCTGTACTTCAGGTGAGGCGAGTAGGTCAGAGAGGCCACACAAAAGGTCCAAATCTGAGGACCTGGGCCACACAGAAAAATTTAGGAAGAGGCAGAAATCACATCATGGGAAGGGCTTACAGACTTCAGTCTCCTCTTAGCCTTCCTCTCCTCTTCAGAAGAAGGAGTCCTACCGTCTCTCCTTCTTCAGAGCCTTCTACTTCTGGAAAAGTGACTCTAAAGATCAGATCGACGACACCACCGTCGACGACCGTGACGACGACGACGGTACCAACAACTACCGTCTCCACTACATCGGCGACGAGACCGTCGTCAGCATCGACTACTTTAACATCGACGGTAAGGGCTCCTATCCCCTCACTCAAGCCTCTGTCGACGAGTACACCATTGGCGACAAAAACATCGTCGTTTATAACGCCGTCGACGACTGCCCCGTCGACTATAACGTCAGCGACGCCAATGTCATCGGCAGTTTCACCGTCGACGGAGACACCATCAAAGAAGTCTACCGACACTACCGTTGACGAGACCATCGTCGATGGAAAAATCTGTACCGTCCACGGCTCCATCAACTTTCACGCCATCGACAGCACTGGTGCCTATTAGACAGATAGAGGCGACTCCTGCCTCTTCCAGGTTTCCAGATCTCCGAGCCATGGTCAGGATCACATCTCTGCCCACACCGGACATTTATCCTATAGACACATCTCCACACAAAGTGTCGACTTTAGTACCCAGTCATCTTCTTGACTGGGAGGAATCTGATGAAGGTCCATTCGGAGATGCACACAGCCCCTCAGAGCTCCACGTCAAGTACCAAGATGATGATGACGAGGATGAGTATGACCAATACCAACCATACTACTCTCATCAGGAACAATATTACCAACCAAGAGAGCCTCAGCATAGAGACTCTATACAGATGCCTTCCTCCTTAATCCAGGATTTACAATCTATGCTACAGGATTATAGGAGAAGGTTCCCACTGGCAGCAGAAGATCAGCCACCAGCGCCAGTTTGTCCGGTGACACCAACCAATGTCCCTCCTCCTCCAGCTACTCCAAGAATGACACCCCACTCTGTGTTACCTGCACCCCCTAGAGATGAAGGTTCCACTTCAGAGGAAGAAGAGGAAGGAGAAATTTCTACTCCGCAACATCCTACTGAGGAATGGGATGATTACTTAGCCCCCACTCCTTCTCCACCACCTCCTCGCCCCTCTGATTCTCCACCCGAGGACATAGGTGGTTTCCATAATCTTATGGACAGAGCCGCGGTACGCTTCCACCTTCCAACATCTGTCTCCCAGTCGGAATGTTTCCTACATGATTTTAAGGAGCAATCACGGAAGTCTGTACGGTCCATTCCGATTATTGATTTCATATGGAGCGAAGGTACAAAGATTATGTGAAACCCGGCTACAGTTCCTCCAGTTCAGCAAAAACTGGACAAGAAATACAAGGCAACCCAAGATTCTCCAGCATGTCTTACTGGCCATCCAAAGCCTGACTCCGTTATCTCACAGGCTGCTCAAAGGCGCTCCAAAAACCCATCGACACCTATCTCTACTCCCCCAGGCAAAGAAGGACGGAGATTGGACAATATAGGCAAAAGATTCTCCTCCATGTCAGCAATCACTGTCAGAGCAGCAAATTCTTTGGCAATTCTAGGTCGATATGACCGCCAAATGTAGTCCGACATGCAACATTTCTTGGACTTCATCCCTGAAAGTAAGCAAGCAGAGGCACGGAAGATCCTCCAAGAGGGTGAGCGTACGTCGGAAGAAATTATCGACTGCGCTCTTGACATAGCCTCTACGGGTTTTCGCCAACTAGCAGGTGCCGCGGTCTTACGCCGGCAAGGTTGGCTCAAAGCCACATCTTTCAGGTCAGAAGTGCAGTCCCGGATCCTAGACATGCCCTACGATGGCGAATCTCTATTTGGCAAACATGTAGATGACGCGCTCCAAGCCATCAAGACTGACACGGACACTGCCAAGTCACTGGGTACCCTGCAGTATCGGAATCAGCCCTTTCGGGTGCTAGAGGAAGAGATTTCACCTAATTTCAAGGTTCCTTCCACAGGCAATACCAGCAATCCCAGTATAGGCCTTCCTACCACCAACAGTACAGGCAATCATCGACTGCTTCCTATACCAGACAAGGAGGTAAACGAAGACAGGGTTCACAATCCAGAGATCAACCCAGAAAACAATGATCTTCTACAGGCACCGGCTATGCTCCCGCAATGTCAGCAACATCAGCAAATAAGAGCAAATATTTCCAACTTCATCCAAGAGTGGAAGAAAATAACATCAGACAGATGGGTGCTGGATATAGTGACAAGAGGTCATACCCTGGAATTCACACAAAAGCCACTGCATCATCCACCACCATCAGGCAGATCTCTCCATCTTCGTCTACTTCAAGGGGAGGTTTTCAGCCTTCTTGCCAAAGGAGCTATAGAGGCAGTTCCTGTACAACAACGGGGTCTCGGATTCTACTCCCGGTTTTTCCTCATAAGGAAGAAGTCAGGGGAGTGGCGTCCTATACTAGACCTCAGGAAACTCAACAAGTTCCTTCGGAAGCAATCTTTCCGGATGATCACACTGTCAGATATCCTGCACCTCCTCAATCCTGGAGATTTTATGACAACTCTAGATCTCCAGGACGCCTACTTCACATACCAATACACCGAAAACATCGCAAATATCTCCGCTTTACAGTAGCCGGTGCCCATTATCAGTTCAAAGTCCTACCATTTGGTCTCAGATCAGCTCTAAGAATCTTCACGAAATGCCTTGCCCCGGTCGCAGGCTTCTCCAGAAGCAAGGGTTTCCAGGTGTTCCCATACCTGGACGACTGGCTCATAAAAGCTCCGTCATCTCTACTAGCTTCCAAAGCGACAAACGCCTGTCTAAAACTATTCCACAGTTTAGGTCTAACAGTGAACCTACAGAAGTCAGTTGTGCTTCCCTCATGCAGGAGAGTTTTCCTGAGAGCAGAATTAGACACTATCCAAAACAAGGCATATCTCACTCTAGCAAGGCAGCAGAAGCTGACCCACTTAGCTGTCAGAATCTCCGCAAAAGAGTGCGTTTCAGTACGACTGTTCAAGTCGCTCCTGGGCATGATTTCCTCAGCCATAGTCCTAGTACGGCTAGCAAGACTAAAAATGAGGCCGCTGCAAGAAGAACTGCAACTTCAATGGACCCAGTCGCAAGGGTCCTTCGACGACTTAATAACTATCACACCAAAAATTCGGCAGGTGTTAAAATGGTGGTCTCACACCAACCACCTCTCCCAAGGGCTTACTTTTCTAGCACCAATAACAGACTGTCATCACCACGGACGCCTCCTTGGAAGGATGGGGAGGCCACTTACAGGACATGCGCATTCAAGGCAGATGGTCCAAGCTACATAAAGAGATGCACATAAACCTGTTAGAGCTGAAGGCGATTCATCTCACGCTCAAGGTTTTTCTGCCACGCATTACATGATCATCCGTGTTAGTCAAAACTGACAACACAACAAGTATGTTTTACATCAACAAGCAAGGAGGAACAAGATCCCTCTCCCTCTCAAGAGAAGCTCAGTCTCTTTGGAACTGGCTCACACTGAACAACGTCCGCCTCAGGGCGGAGCACCTGGCTGGGGTCAACAACGCTTTAGCGGACTCTCTCAGCAGGACGGACCACAACTGCCACGAGTGGGAACTCAACCAGAACATACTCGAGGGCATCTTCCAACGATGGGGTCGGCCGATCCTAGACTTGTTTGCCACCAATCTGAACGCCAAATGCCAGTTTTACGCCAGTCGATACCCACTCCGGGGTCGTGGGGAAATGCTCTTTTGATGAGATGGTCTGGGATCTTTGCATACGCTATTCCCCCCCATCCCACTGATTCCCAGGCTCCTCAGGAAAATGAAGACTGAATGCTGCAGGATCATTCTTATAGCCCCCAAATGGCCCAGGCAGTACTGGTACACGGAGCTCCTACTCCGGTCCGTGGCCAATCCAGTCCGCCTTCCTTGCAACCACAATCTTCTAACGAAGAATCAGGGTCTTATCCTACATCCCGACCCAACTTCACTACAATTGAATGCTTGGCTCCTGAGTACAGAGAGTTTCACGATATGAACATCGATCAAGAATGTAGACATATATTATCTAAGGCACGAGCAGAGAGCACGAACAAGACGTACAAACTCAAGTGGAAGAGATTTTGTGTTTGGTGCTCTCAGAACAATTTTCACCCATTTCAAATTAACCCTGAGCAAATTCTTTTTTACCTGCTCTCTCTCTCCAAAGCTGGTCTTTCCCATGCATCAGTCAAGATTCACCTAGCAGCTATAGCCTCATACAGGCGATCGGCTGAGATACGATCTGTCGGCTCATCCAGAGTCATCAAACAGTTTATGAAAGGTTTTTTTTCGCACTTTCCCCCCGGTGCGGTTACCTCCGCCAGAGTGGCATCTTAATATTGTCCTTTCTCAGCTCATGAAAGCTCCTTTTGAGCCCATTCATAGGGCGGAGCTCAAGTACATCACTTGGAAAGTGGCAACCTTGCTCTTGCTCACCTCTACCAGGAAAGTCAGTCATATACAGGCGTTCACTACTAAAGAACCCTTTTTAGTTTTCTCTGAAGACTTCGTTATGCTCAGAACCAATCCCAAATACATTCCCAAGGTTCCATCTTCGTTCCACCTCAATGAACCTGTTATTCTACAAAACTTTTTTTCCAAACCCTACTACGATCGCAGAGAAAACTCTACACTCTTTGGACATCAAACGATGCCTAAAATTCTATCTTCAAAGTACCAAACAAATCACAAAATCAGACCAACTCCTAGTATCTTACTCTCTTGGACGACAGGGAACAGGAGTAACCAAGGCCACCATAGCCCGATGGATTTCCTCGACAATCCAGTTCTGTCACACCAAGGCAGGAAGACCGCTGACTAGGTGCCCGAGAGCCCACTCCACAAGAGCAGTCTCCACATCGGCTGCTTTGTTTCAAGGTGTTGCCCTTGATAAAATATGCCAGGCTGCGAAATGGAAAACTACGCACTCCTTTACGCAGCACTATTGTTTGGAGTCATCACAAAGAACCGACTCTCTAGTAGGACAAGCTGTTCTACGCCATCTCTTTCATTAAGGTGAGACCTTTCCTTAGTTATAGACAAATAGTTTGAAATGAAGATAACCATAATGTTCGATGGCATCTGTCGCTGTAGATACACATGTTCTGCATAGCCCGCCATCTGGTGTTGGGTCGGAGTGTTACAAGTTGTTTTTCTTCGAAGAAGTCTTTCGAGTCACGGGACCGAGGGACTCCTCCTCTTTGTCTCTATTGCGCATGGGCGTCGACTCCATCTTCGATTGTTTTCTTTCCGCCATCGGGTTCGGACGTGTTCCTCTCGCTCCGGGTTTCGGATCGGAAAGTTAGCTAAATATCGGAAAAATTACGTCGGTATTGTTGCGTTCGGGATCGGCTTAGATAGAATCGACACCGAATCGAAGAGTGAAGAGCTCCGGTACCCTTCGGGGAATTTTTTGATCCCCCGTTGGGGCCTGGTCGGCCCGACCGCGTGTAAAACAACGCTGATGGAACGGACCCAGTTCCGTTTCTGTCCTAAATGCCACAACAAATACCCGTATACAGACCAACATTTGGTCTGTAACCTGTGCCTGTCGCCTGAGCACAGTGAAGAGACTTGCGAGGCCTGTCGTGCGTTCCGGTCCCGAAAAACACTCCGTGACCGTCGAGCCAGAAGACTGCAGATGGCGTCCACGCCGACAGCTCACCGGAGAGTTCGAAGAACAAGAGGAAGAAGAAACCTTCTCGGTCCATGAATCTGACTCCGAGGAATTCGACGACCAAAAAACTGTGAGTAAGACGTCGAAGCCAGCACACAAGAAAAGTGACAAGGCCCAGGGGACGCCACTGCCACCAGGCCATGGCTCGACCCATAAATTCTGTGACCGACCATCGGCACCGAAAAAGGCCGAAATAGTGCCGAGATCGTCCGACTCCGGTCGAGACACCGGCACGCAGCCTTCTCGGGACCGAGAAAGTGCTGCTGAAAAAGATCGACGCCGATATACCGGAGCCGAAACTGCTCGACGCAGAGACAGCGGCACTGAAGAAGATCGACGCCGAGAGGGTTCGACTCCGAAAAAGAAGAAGGTCACCTCGGAGCCGAAAAAGAGTACAGACAGGGTTTCGGTGCCAAAACGACCCGCAACCGACCCAACTACCGGTTCCTATTCAGAGGAGCAATCACTGTCCTCTCAGATGCGAAAGCATAGATTTGAGGAAGAGTTGCAATCCACCGAAGTGGACCACACTCAGAAACGTATTTTTATACAGGAAGGAACAGGGAAAATAAGCACCCTTCCCCCTATTAGGAGAAAGAGAAGACTGGAGTTTCAGTCAGACCAAGCACCACAAACAAAAATGGTGAAAAAGGTAACTCCGCCACCCTCTCCTCCACCTGTAACTAACGTTTCACCGGCACAAACTCCATCACATTCCCCGGCTCACACCACCATGAGCCAAGGTGACCAGGACCAAGACGCTTGGGACTTATACGACGCCCCAGTGTCGGACAACAGTCCAGAGGCATATCCTACAAAGCCCTCACCACCGGAAGATAGCACAGCATATTCACAAGTGGTGGCTAGAGCAGCAGAGTTCCACAACGTGTCCCTACACTCGGAACCAGTCGAGGATGACTTCTTATTCAACACCCTCTCCTCCACCCATAGCTCCTACCAAAGCCTGCCTATGCTCCCAGGAATGCTTAGGCACGCAAAGGAAATCTTCAAGGAGCCGGTCAAGAGTGTGGGCAATAACACCCAGAGTGGAAAAAAAATATAAAGCACCTCCCACAGACCCTGTTTTCATCACCTCACAGCTGCCACCAGATTCCGTCGTAGTAGGAGCAGCTCGCAAGAGAGCCAACTCCCACACATCTGGGGATGCACCACCCCCAGATAGAGAGCCGCAAGTTCGATGCAGCCGGAAAGAGAGTCGCAGTCCAAGCTGCAAACCAGTGGCGCATCGCTAACTCTCAAGCACTACTTGCGCGCTATGACAGAGCCCACTGGGACGAGATGCAACACCTCATTGAGCATCTACCCAAAGAGCTACAAAAGAGGGCGAAACAGGTGGTTGAGGAAGGACAGAACATATCTAATAATCAGATACGCTCCTCTATGGATGCAGCGGACACAGCTGCAAGAACAATTAACACATCTGTGACTATAAGAAGGCACGCATGGCTACGAACGTCTGGTTTTAAACCAGAGATACAGCAGGCAGTGCTCAATATGCCATTCAATGAGAAACAACTGTTCGGACCAGAAGTGGACACGGCAATTGAGAAACTCAAAAAGGACACTGACACTGCTAAAGCCATGGGCGCACTCTACTCCCCGCAGAGCAGAGGAACCTACAGCACCTTCCGCAAGACAACCTCTAGAGGGGGGCTTCGGGGTCAGGCCACACAAGCCAGCACCTCACAGGCAACACCGTCCAGCTACCAGGGACAGTACCAAAGGGGAGGCTTTCGGGGCCAACACAGAGGACAATTCCCTAGGAATAGGGGAAAATTTCAAAGCCCCAAAAACCCTACAACCAAGCAGTGACTCAGATGTCACTCACCCCCTCCACACAACACCAGTGGGGGGACGAATAGGTCATTATTACAAAGCATGGGAGGAAATAACTACAGACACTTGGGTCTTAGCAATTATCCAACATGGTTATTGCATAGAATTTCTACAAATCCCTCCAAACATACCACCAAAAGCACAGAAATTATCAAAACAACATTCAGACCTTCTGGAAACAGAAGTTCAAGCATTATTGCAAAAGAACGCAATAGAACTAGTACCAAAGGCACAAATAAACACAGGAGTTTATTCACTGTACTTCCTAATACCAGAAAAGGACAAAACACTGAGACCAATCCTAGACCTCAGAACACTAAACACATACATCAAATCAGAACACTTTCACATGGTCACGCTACAGGAAGTGTTACCATTGCTAAAGCAACAGGACTACATGACAACCTTAGATCTCAAAGACGCGTATTTCCACATACCAATACATCAATCGCACAGGAAATACCTCAGGTTTGTATTCAAAAGAATACATTACCAATTCAAAGTATTGCCGTTTGGTTTAACAACCGCACCAAGAGTCTTTACAAAATGTCTAGCAGTAGTGGCTGCACACATCAGAAGGCAGCAAATACACGTATTCCCGTATCTAGACGACTGGCTAATCAAGACCAACTCACTGACAAGGTGCTCACACCACACAAATCAGGTCATACAAAACCTCTACAAACTCGGTTTCACCATCAACTATGCAAAATCACACATTCTGCCGTGCAAAGTACAACAATATCTAGGAGCCATAATAGACACAACAAAAGGATTAGCCACTCCAAGTCCACAAAGAATTCAAAATTTCAACAAAATCATACAACGCATGTATCCAACACAAAGAATACAGGCAAAAATGATATTACAACTCCTAGGCATGATGTCCTCATGCATAGCCATTGTCCCGAACGCAAGACTGCACATGAGGCCCTTACAACAGTGCCTAGCATCACAATGGTCACAAGCACAGGGTCACCTTCTAGATCTGGTGTTGATAGACCGCCAAACATACCTCTCGCTTCTATGGTGGAACAGTATAAATTTAAACAAAGGGCGGCCTTTCCAAGACCCAGTGCCACAATACGTAATAACAACAGATGCTTCCATGACGGGGTGGGGAGCACACCTCGATCAACACAGCATACAAGGACAATGGGACGTACATCAAACAAAACTGCACATAAATCACCTAGAACTGCTAGCAGTTTTTCAAGCACTAAAAGTATTCCAACCAATCATAACTCACAAATACATTCTTGTCAAGACAGACAACATGACAACAATGTATTATCTAAACAAACAGGGGGGGACACACAACGCAGCTGAGCCTTCTAGCACAAAAGATATGGCGATGGGCAATTCACAACCACATTCGCCTAATAGCACAGTTTAGTCCAGGGATCCAGAATCAACTTGCAGACAATCTCTCTCGAGATCACCAACAAGTCCACGAATGGGAAATTCACCCCCAAATTCTAAACACTTACTTCAAACTCTGGGGAACACCTCAAATAGACTTATTTGCAACAGAAGAGAACGCAAAATGCCAAAACTTCGCATCCAGATACCCACACAGGCAGTCCCAAGGCAATGCCCTATGGATAAACTGGTCAGGGATATTTGCATACGCTTTTCCCCCTCTCCCTCTCCTTCCATATCTAGTAAACAAATTGAGTCAAAACAAACTCAAACTCATACTGATAGCACCAACATGGGCAAGGCAACCCTGGTACACAACACTGCTAGAACTATCAGTAGTACCCCACATCAAATTGCCCAACTGGCCAGATCTGTTGACACAACACAAACAACAGATCAGGCATCCAGATCCAGCATCGCTGAATCTAGCAATCTGGCTCCTGAAATCCTAGAATTCTGACATTTAGACCTTACACAAGAATGTATGGAAGTCATAAAGCAAGCTAGAAGACCATCCACTAGGCACTGCTATGTAAGCAAATGGAAAAGGTTTGTTTGCTACTGCCATCATAATCAAATCCAACCATTACACGCATCTCCAAAGGATGTAGTGGGTTACTTGCTACACTTACAAAAATCAAACCTAGCTTTCTCTTCCATTAAAATACACCTTGCGGCAATATCTGCATACCTGCAGATTACCTATGCAACTTCACTATTTAAGATACCGGACATTAAAGCATTTATGGAAGGCCTTAAAAGAATTATACCACCAAGGACACCACCCATTCCTTCATGGAACCTCAATGTTGTCTTAACAAGACTCATGGGTCCACCTTTTGAACCCATGCACTCTTGCGCAATACAGTTCCTAACCTGGAAAGTTGCATTTCTCATCGCCATCACATCTCTACGGAGAGTAAGCGAAATTCAGGCGTTTACAATACAAGAACCTTTTATCCAAATACACAAAAATAAGGTAGTCCTAAGGACCAATCCTAAATTTTTACCAAAGGTTATTTCACCGTTCCACCTAAATCAAACTGTAGAACTACCAGTGTTCTTCCCACAGCCAGATTCCGAACCTGAGAGGGCACTACATACATTAGATGTCAAAAGAGCACTAATGTACTACATTGACAGAACAAAGAACATTAGAAAGACTAAACAACTATTTATTGCATTCCAAAAACCTCATGCAGGAAAACCAATCTCAAAACAAGGTATAGCCAGATGGATAGTTAAATGCATCCAAATCTGCTACCTTAAAGCAAAAAGACAGCTGCCCATTACACCAAGGGCACACTCAACCAGAAAGAAAGGCGCCACCATGGCCTTTCTAGGAAATATTCCAATGCACGAAATATGTAAGGCAGCCACATGGTCTACGCCTCACACGTTCACCAAGCACTACTGTGTAGACGTGCTATCCGCACAACAAGCCACAATAGGTCAAGCCGTGTTAAGAACCTTATTTCAAACTACTTCCACTCCTACAGGCTGAGCCACCGCTTTTGGGGAGATAACTGCTTACTAGTCTATGCAGAACATGTGTATCTACAGCGACAGATGCCATCGAACTGAAAATGTCACTTACCCAGTGTACATCTGTTCGTGGCATCAGTCGCTGGAGATTCACATGTGCCCACCCACCTCCCCGGGAGCCTGTAGCTGTTCGGAAGTTAGCTTAAGCTTTGTACATTTGTAAATATATTATTGAAACCTTAAATAGGTACATACTTATTCACTCCATTGCATGGGCACTATTACTACAACACAACTCCTACCTCACCCTCTGCGGGGAAAACAATCTAAGATGGAGTCGACGCCCATGCGCAATAGAGACAAAGAGGAGGAGTCCCTCGGTCCCGTGACTCGAAAGACTTCTTCGAAGAAAAACAACTTGTAACACTCCGACCCAACACCAGATGGCGGGCTATGCAGAACATGTGAATCTCCAGCGACTGATGCCACGAACAGATGTACACTGGGTAAGTGACATTTTCATTCTATTATGCTTCCATATGAATATGTAATGTGTATGTATGTATATATGTGTTCGATGGCATGTGTAGCTGCAGATACACATGCTGTGCACAGTCCGCCGTCTGGTGTTGGGCTCGGAGTGTTACAAGTTGTTTTTCTTCGAAGAAGTCTTTTCGAGTCACGAGACCGAGGGACTCCTCCCATTTCGATTCCATTGCGCATGGGCGTCGACTCCATCTTAGATTGTTTTTTTTCCGCCATCGGGTTCGGACGTGTTCCTTTTCGCTCCGTGTTTCAGGTCGGAAAGTTAGTTAGAATCTCGGAAAAAAACGTCGGTATTGTTGTGTTCGGTATCGGGTTAGTTAGAACAAATCGACACCGAATTTTGAAGAGCTCCGGTGGCCCTTCGGGGTAATTTCGATCCCCCGTCGGGGCCTGGTCGGCCCGACCGCGTGCGACTTCAAGACTGATGGAACGGACCCCGTTCCGCTTCTGTCCAAAATGCCATAACAAATATCCGTATACGGATCAGCATCTGGTCTGTAACTTGTACTTGTCCCCCGAGCACAAGGAGGATACGTGTGAAGCCTGTCGAGCGTTTCGGTCGAGGAAGACGCTGAGAGACCGAAGAGCCAGGAGACTACAAATGGCGTCCACGCCCACAGGTCAACAACGGTTCGAGGAGGAAGAAGAAGAAACTTTCACCATCCACGAGTCGGATTCAGAAGAACTCGACGCCGAAGAAACATCAACCGTGAGTAAGACGTCGAAAATAAGGACTCACGAAAAGTCCACAAAAGCCCAGGGGACGCCACCGCCAACAGGCCATGGCTTAACCCAAAAACTAGGTGACCGACCCAAGGCACCTAAAATGGGCATGCTGGTGTCGAAGTCATCCGACTCCGGTCGTGATACCGCCACACAGCAATCTCGGAGCCGAGACAGCGGCTCCGAGAAACTTCGGCACAGAGACAGCGGCATAAAAGATTCGGCACCGAGACACTGCGCCGAAACCAAAGAAAATTTCTTCGGAGCCGAAAAGGACTTCAGAAAAGGTTTTGGTCCCGAAACATCCAGCCTCGGAGCCGAAAACTAGTTCCTATACAGAGGAACAAGGGCTAACCACCCAATTACATAGATTTGGAGAGGAACTTCAAGCTGTAGAGCCTGACTACACGCAGAGAAGGCTTCATATTCATGAAGACACAGGGAAGATAACCACTCTTCCCCCAATCAAGATTAAAAGGAAACTTGCCTTTCAACAAGGGGACAAGCAACCACAGGCAAAGGTGGCAAAGAAAACAACCCCACCACCTTCACCACCACCATCAACACATGCATCACCAGCAACAACTCCACCACTAATGCACTCACCAGCTCATACCGCAATGAGTCAGGATGATCCCGATGCATGGGACCTCTACGATGCTCCAGTGTCTGACAATAGCCCAGACTCTTATCCTACAAAACCGTCACCACCTGAGGACAGTACATCCTATACACAGGTGGTCGCAAGGGCAGCTGAGTTTCACAATGTCTCCTTACATTCTGAACCAATTAAGGATGACTTTCTCTTTAACACCCTATCCTCCACCCATAGCCAGTACCAAAGCCTTCCCATGCTCCCAGGAATGCTAAGACATTCAAAACAAATATTTCAGGATCCAGTTAAAGGCAGGGCCATAACTCCAAGGGTGGAGAAAAAATATAAGCCACCACCCACAGATCCTATATATATTACAACACAACTAACACCAGACTCAGTAGTTGTGGGGGCAGCTCGTAAGAGAGCCAACTCTCATACCTCAGGCGACGCACCACCTCCGGACAAGAAGAGCCGCAAATTTGATGCTGCGGGAAAAAGGGTTGCAGCACAAGCAGCAAATCAGTGGCGTATTGCCAATTCACAAGCACTTTTGGCAAGATACGACAGGGCTCATTGGGATGAAATGCAACATTTCATCGAACACTTACCCAAGGAGTTCCAAAAAAGAGCGCAACAGGTGGTGGAAGAGGGACAAAGTATCTCAAATAATCAGATACGGTCTTCCATGGATGCAGCAGATACAGCTGCAAGGACAATAAACACTGCAGTCACAATACGAAGGCACGCATGGCTGCGCACTTCTGGGTTCAAACCGGAAATCCAGCAGGCTGTGCTCAATATGCCGTTTAATGAACAGCAATTGTTTGGGCCGGAGGTAGACACTGCCATTGAGAAACTCAAAAAGGACACCGATACAGCCAAAGCCATGGGCGCACTCTACTCCCCGCAGAGCAGAGGCACATTTCGGAAAACACCTTTTAGGGGAGGGTTTCGAGGTCAACCCACAGAAACCACAACCTCACAAACCAGGCCTACCTACCAGGGTCAATATCAGAGGGGAGGTTTTCGGGGGCAATTTTAGAGGGGGCCAATTCCCAAAAAATCGAGGAAAATTCCAAGGCCCCAAAACCCCTCAAAATAAGCAGTGACTCACAAGTCACACACCCCCATCACATAACACCTGTGGGGGGAAGACTAAGTCAATTTTACAAACTTTGGGAGGAAATAACAACAGACACTTGGGTCTTAGCAATTATCCAGCATGGTTATTGCATAGAATTTCACCAATTCCCTCCAAACGTCCCACCGAAAACACACAATATGTCAAAACAACATATAGATCTTCTAGGACTAGAAGTTCAAGCATTGCTACAAAAGGACGCAATAGAATTAGTACCAATTCCACAAAAAAAACACAGGAGTTTACTCACTGTACTTTCTAATACCCAAAAAGGACAAAACTCTGAGACCAATACTAGATCTCAGAACTCTAAATACCTACATAAAATCAGACCACTTTCACATGGTCACGTTACAAGACGTAATCCCACTGCTCAAACAGCAAGACTACATGACAACATTAGATCTAAAGGATGCGTATTTCCATATACCAATACATCCTTCACACAGGAAATACCTAAGGTTCGTATTCCAAGGAATACATTACCAATTCAAAGTGTTACCATTCGGAATAACAACTGCGCCAAGAGTTTTTACAAAATGCCTGGCAGTAGTAGCTGCACATATCAGAAGGCAGCAAATACATGTGTTCCCGTACTTAGACGACTGGTTAATCAAAACCAACATGCTAAAACAGTGTTCACAGCACACAAAATATGTCATACAAACCCTTCACAGACTAGGTTTCTCCATCAACTACGCGAAGTCACACCTTTTGCCGTGTCAAACGCAGCAATACTTAGGAGCGACAATCAACACAGCAAAAGGGATTGCCACTCCAAGTCCACAACGGGTTCAAACATTTCACAAAGTAATACAGGCCATGTATCCAACACAAAAGATACAAGTCAGAATGGTAATGAAACTCCTAGGCATGATGTCTTCATGCATAGCCATTGTCCCAAACGCAAGATTACACATGCGGCCCTTACAACAGTGCCTAGCATCACAATGGTCACAAGCACAGGGTCAACTTCTAGATCTGGTGTTGATAGACCGCCAAACATACATCTCGCTTCTATGGTGGAACAGTACAAATTTAAACCAAGGGCGGCCTTTCCAAGACCCAGTGCCACAATACGTCATAACAACAGATGCTTCCATGACAGGGTGGGGAGCACACCTCAATCAACACAGCATCCAAGGACAATGGGACATACATCAGAGACAGTTTCACATAAATCACTTGGAAATGTTAGCAGTATTTCTAGCGCTGAAAGCATTTCAACCCATAATAACCCAAAAATACATTCTTGTCAAAACAGACAACATGACAACAATGTATTATCTAAACAAACAAGGAGGGACACACTCAACACAGTTGTGCCTCCTAACACAAAAAATATGGCATTGGGCGATTCACAACCACATTCGCCTAATAGCACTATTTATTCCAGGGATTCAGAACCAGTTGGCAGACAATCTCTCTCGAGATCACCAACAAACCCACGAATGGGAAATTCACCCCCAAATACTAAACAATTACTTTCAAATTTGAGGGACACCTCAAATAGATCTATTTGCAACAAAGGAAAACTCAAAATGCCAAAACTTCGCATCCAGGTACCCACAAGATCAATCCCAAGGCAATGCTCTATGGATGAACTGGGCAGGGATCTTTGCATACGCTTTTCCCCCTCTCCTTCCATATGTAGTAAACAGGTTGAGTCAAAACAAACTCAAGCTCATACTAATAGCACCAACATGGGCAAGGCAACCTTGGTACACGACACTACTAGACCTGTCAGTAGTACCTCATGTCAAACTACCAAACAGACCAGATCTGTTAACGCAACACAAACAACAGATCAGACACCCAAATCCAGCATCGCTGAATCTAGCAAATTGCCTCCTGAAGTCCTAGAGTTCGGACACTTAGACCTTACACAGGAATGTATGGAGGTCATAAAACAAGCTAGGAAACCTACCACTAGACATTGCTATGCAAATAAGTGGAAAAGATTTGTTTATTACTGCCATAATAATCCAATTCAACCCTTACACGCATCTGCCAAAGACATCGTAAGATACTTACTACATTTGCAAAAGTCAAAGCTAGCTTTTTCTTCCATTAAGATACATCTTACAGCAATTTCAGCTTACCTGCAAATTACGCACTCAACTTCACTATTTAGGATACCAGTCATAAAAGCGTTTATGGAAGGCCTAAAGAGAATTATACCACCAAGAACACCACCAGTTCCTTCATGGAACCTCAACATTGTCTTAACACGACTCATGGGTCCACCTTTTGAGCCCATGCACTCTTGTGAAATGCAATACTTAACATGGAAAGTTGCATTTTTAATTGCCATCACATCTTTAAGAAGAGTAAGTGAGATTCAAGCATTTACCATACAAGAACCATTTATTCAAATACACAAGCATAAAGTAGTTCTACGGACAAATCCTAAATTTTTACCAAAAGTCATATCACCGTTCTACTTGAATCAAACAGTAGAATTACCAGTGTTCTTCCCACAGCCAGATTCTGTAGCTGAAAGAGCACTACATACATTAGACATCAAAAGAGCGTTAATGTACTACATTGACAGAACAAAACTAATTCGAAAAACAAAACAATTATTTATTGCTTTCCAAAAACCTCATACAGGAAATCCAATTTCTAAACAAGGCATTGATAGATGGATAGTTAAGTGCATTCAAACCTGTTATCTTAAAGCAAAAAGAGAACTGCCTATTACACCAAAGGCACACTCAACTAGAAAGAAAGGTGCTACCATGGCCTTTCTAGGAAATATTCCAATTACCGAAATATGTAAGGCAGCTACATGGTCTACGCCTCATACATTTACCAAACACTACTGTGTAGATGTGTTAACGGCACAACAAGCCACAGTAGGTCAAGCAGTACTACGAACATTGTTTCAAACAACTTCAACTCCTACTGGCTGAACCACCGCTTTTGGGGAGATAACTGCTTACTAGTCTATGCACAGCATGTGTATCTGCAGCTACAAATGCCATCGAACGGAAAATGTCACTTACCCAGTGTACATCTGTTTGTGGCATTAGTCGCTGCAGATTCACATGCGCCCACCCGCCTCCCCGGGAGCCTGTAGCCGTTTAGAAGTTGATCTTGAACATTTGTAAATTTATAAATATATTACTTTAAACTACATTATGTACATACGTATTTACTCCATTGCATGGGCACTATTACTAGCATACACAACTCCTACCTCACCCTCTGTGGGGAAAACAATCTAAGATGGAGTCGACGCCCATGCGCAATGGAGCCGAAATGGGAGGAGTCCCTCGATCTCGTGACTCGAAAAGACTTCTTCGAAGAAAAAACAACTTGTAACACTGGGTAAGTGACATTTTCCATATATATATCGGCATTTACAACATGAATTTCAGTATATGTGTACATGTACTAAAAGGTATCTATGTTCCTTCGGAGCTCAGGATGAGAAATGTATGAGTTAACTATTTATATTGGAGATAGAGGGTCTTCATGCTCGCACCCTCCATCCACGTTGGATACAATGTTTATCAACCATACTGCTGTCTATTCAGATTCAAGCATGTGAATTTATGAAAGATCCAATACTGGATAAGTAAACAAGTTACTTACCTGTAACTACAGTTATCCAGTATTGGTATCTTTCATAAATTCACATGCGACCCACCCTCCTCCCCTTTGATGCTCGCATTTCCTCTCAGGTTATAATCTTTCACTCTCGTGCTGGAAAATCTGAGGAAGAGAGCTTCTCTGGAGAAGGTTCTAGAGGGTGCTGGTGCCTGATTGGACAGCAGGCAGGGATGGGTCCTTTCATAAAAGGACATGGATAGGCGATGGGAGCAATTGCTGTCTCCATTATAGCCTATGGCAAAAAAAATATATTTGTTAATTATTGCTATTTTATGTACCGTGGGACTCCCACTTCGACGACGGGGATGATTCAAGCATGTTAATTTATGAAAGATACCAATACTGGATAACTGTAGTTACAGGTAAGTAACTTGTTTTCTTATGGCCTCACCTGTACTATATCCTGTAGAAGATAGCTTATTCCTAATGGCTTCAACATCAAAAGAATTCAGGGCCCCTACCCCGATTCCGGCGGCCCCAGCTATCAAGGACCCTAGGTCTCTTCTAATGCGTAACTTTGACAAGGGCCATAACTGTGGTGTCCATGGTGCACATAATGGATCATACTTTGAGACATTCCCCTTGCCATTATTTATCTGTAACACAATACGATTAATTATGCTTGCATGCAGAGCTTGCTTACATCCTATTCTATGTCGAACTATAGAAACGTTGCTTAAGTTGCTAACCATGCGTCTTTCGGTTACATAAAACATGAAGGCTGGTGGTTTGGAGTATCGAGCTCCTTTGGTTCTATTGTTCATTGTAACAACCACCATATGTCCTGGTATCACAATATTTACATATCATGTTTAGCATATAACTCAAAGCCTGTACTGTTGCTGGCGTCCCCTGCAACTCGTTCAGTCCGTTGGCATGTCGGGTTTGCTGTCCAGTTACCTTCCAGGTCACAGCTTTGGCAGCCATACACTTGCCTCCAGGTACCTTCACGTTGCAAAGTGAAACATTTCCCTGGTCATCAGTTACGTTAGCGGCTTGAGGTGCACAAGTGACATGAAGGTCCGTAACGACATTCTCTGCTATCATCAACGCAGATGTCATTGTTTATGACCGTGGGGTAAGTCTCACTGCAGGTACAAATTCAGGTACATTAGAGTTCTTTAAAAGTACAATATACGTACTCCCCACCCCTTGACTCAATAGCTCACCTGCCTCTGGCTTTTTCCCTGGATGGTTCACCCATATATTTCTTCCTGTGCTTCCAAATCCTCCCTCACCTCTCTGGGTGTTATCGGGGGGCAGATCTTTCTTCAATGTGGGGGGTGTACGCTTGTTCACAAATCAATTGTGCAAGTCTGTCATGTGCTGATAACCTTTTTAGCTGTTCTTTCACCAATCCGTTATATCTCTGAATCATGCCTGCAGCTTGTGGATAATAACTAAGGTGTAAAATCCCCCGAATTCCCTGTTCCTGCGCCCAATCCTGCACTGTTTTCCCTGAAAAGTGTGTGCCCCTATCTGTTTGGATTTCATTAGGTACCCCATAATGTTTTATCAGGTAGTTTAGCCCTCGCAAAGTGGACTTCTGATCTGCAGACTTACAGGGCATACCCAACATAAGGCCAGAGTAGGTGTCCACCATGGTCAATACGTAGCTTTTTCCTCCTTCCTTTGGTAGCGGCCCAATATAGTCCAATTGCCACACTGTAGCAGCTGCGGTTCCTCTTCTGATATGGCCGCTAGGCTTCTTTTGCAGGGGCATTTGTCTTATCTGGTTGCATGTGGGACACTCCTTTACTGCTTGTTGCACCTGTTCTTTAGTAACTGGAATCTGTTGTTGCTGTGCCCATGCATAAGTGCCATTCCCTCCTAGGTGTCCAGATGTTGCATGGGCCCAGTTTGCTAGAGCAGCTTCAGCCTCCTTATTGATGACAGCAGAATGACCCCGGCACACAGAATCGGTGTAGTCACAGTTCAAAATGTAGGACAAGTGTCCCTGGTGTTCAGGTTCCGGACGTGGGTAATAAATCTGAAGAGTCCTCAGTTGGTGATGCAAGTGTCTTTATTTGTAGGCCCAATTTGCCACAGGTTTGCGTAGTCATCAAAGAACAGCCTACACCGATTCTGTGTGCCGGGGTCATTCTGCTGTTATTTCCACTGTGTACCTGTTACGCATTTCTGTGCCTATTAGGGTAGTTAGGCACCCGACCCATTGTGCACCAATGTCTAATTCTCACTGATTCTCTTATTTACTTGTGTTGCTACTCAACGGAAGTGCGGCTGCTCTCACCCTAACTACCCTCATATTGTTTCCTTTTTGATGACCACTGTTCGTGTTTTGGCCATCTGATCAGCGGTGTTGTTGAATAGAGATGAGAGGGAGGTGTCCGATGGGCAATGGGCATCCACATGTCCCACATAGATTTGACATTTTTGCCCTTTCTCCCACATCTCTTCCCATAGCTGCTTGCCTCCCCAAATGGGGGTGCCTTTGATTTTTCCATCCATCCTTGCGCCAAGTCGGGGGCCCAGCTTACTAGTTCTTGGTAAGTGGCCCAGCTGTCAGTGTACACAAACGTTCTCTCCAATGTGGGCTTGTTCGATCACTGCTGCTACCCCCTGCAGTTCTGCAAACTGGCTTGATTCATTATCCCCTCCTCGCAGCAACATCGTTTCTGTGTCAAGCTGGAATGCGACTGTTTGCCATTGTCTTTTCCCTTGATAGTACCGGGCGGTACCATCTGTGAACCATGCATTTTGCTGTTCTTCTTCAGTGAGTCGTTCAAAAGGTGGGGCTGTCTTAAATGGTTAGGATTCCATTTAAGAGGGCTCTGGTGTAAAGAAATGGCTCCCTGTTGCAGTTACCCCCCACTTTTTGCCTGATACTGATGCTGACTTGACTGAGAAGAGTGCTGGGACCCTGCTAACCAGGCCCCAGCACCAGTGTTCCTTCACCTAAAATGTACCATTGTATCCACAATTGGCACACCCTGGCATTCAGATAAGTCCCTTGTAACTGGTACTTCTAGTACCAAGGGCCCTGATGCCAAGGAAGGTCTCTAAGGGCTGCAGCATGTCTTATGCCACCCTAGAGACCCCTCACTCAGCACAGACACACTGCTTCCAAGCCTGTGTGTGCTAGTGAGAACAAAATGAGTAAGTCGACATGGCACTCCCCTCAGGGTGCCATGCCAGCCTCTCACTGCCTATGCAGTATAGGTAAGACACCCCTCTAGCAGGCCTTACAGCCCTAAGGCAGGGTGCACTATACCATAGGTGAGGGTACCAGTGCATGAGCATGGTACCCCTACAGTGTCTAAACAAAACCTTAGACATTGTAAGTGCAGGGTAGCCATAAGAGTATATGGTCTGGGAGTTTGTCAAACACGAACTCCACAGCACCATAATGGCTACACTGAAAACTGGGAAGTTTGGTATCAAACTTCTCAGCACAATAAATGCACACTGATGCCAGTGTACATTTTATTGTAAAATACACCCCAGAGGGCACCTTAGAGGTGCCCCCTGAAACTTAACCGACTATCTGTGTAGGCTGACTAGTTTTAGCAGCCTGCCACAAACCGAGACATGTTGCTGGCCCCATTTGTCACTCTGAGGCCAGTAACAAAGCCTGCACTGGGTGGAGATGCTAACACCTCCCCCAGGCAGGAATTGTCACACCTGGCGGTGAGCCTCAAAGGCTCACCTCCTTTGTGCCAACCCAGCAGGACACTCCAGCTAGTGGAGTTGCCCGCCCCCTCCGGCCAGGCCCCACTTTTGGCGGCAAGGCCGGAGAAGATAATGAGAAAAACAAGGAGGAGTCACTGACCAGTCAGGACAGCCCCTAAGGTGTCCTGAGCTGAAGTGACTCTAACTTTTAGAAATCCTCCATCTTGCAGATGGAGGATTCCCCCAATAGGGTTAGGATTGTGACCCCCTCCCCTTGGGAGGAGGCACAAAGAGGGTGTACCCACCCTCAGGGCTAGTAGCCATTGGCTACTAACCCCCCAGACCTAAACACGCCCTTAAATTTAGTATTTAAGGGCTACCCTGAACCCTAGAAAATTAGATTCCTGCAACTACAAGAAGGACTGCCCAGCTGAAAACCCCTGCAGCGGAAGACCAGAAGACGACAACTGCCTTGGCTCCAGAAACTCACCGGCCTGTCTCCTGCCTTCCAAAGATCCTGCTCCAGCGACGCCTTCCAAAGGGACCAGCGACCTCGACATCCTCTGAGGACTGCCCCTGCTTCGAAAAGACAAGAAACTCCCGAGGACAGCGGACCTGCTCCAAGAAAAGCTGCAACTTTGTTTCCAGCAACTTTAAAGAACCCTGCAAGCTCCCCGCAAGAAGCGTGAGACTTGCAACACTGCACCCGGCGACCCCGACTCGGCTGGTGGCGATCCAACACCTCAGGAGGGACCCCAGGGCTACTCTGATACTGTGAGTACCAAAACCTGTCCCCCCTGAGCCCCCACAGCGCCGCCTCCAGAGGGAATCCCGAGGCTTCCCCGGAACGCGACTCTTTGAACCTAAAGTCCCGACGCCTGGGAGAGACCCTGCACCCGCAGCCCCCAGGACCTGAAGGACCGGACTTTCACTGGAGAAGTGACCCCCAGGAGTCCCTCTCCCTTGCCCAAGTGGAGGTTTCCCCGAGGAATCCCCCCCTTGCCTGCCTGCAGCGCTGAAGAGATCCCGAGATCTCTCATAGACTAACATTGCGAACCCGACGCTTGTTTCTACACTGCACCCGGCCGCCCCCGCGCCGCTGAGGGTGAAATTTCTGTGTGGGCTTGTGTCCCCCCCGGTGCCCTACAAAACCCCCCCGGTCTGCCCTCCGAAGACGCGGGTACTTACCTGCAAGCAGACCGGAACCGGGGCACCCCCTTCTCTCCATTCTAGCCTATGTGTTTTGGGCACCACTTTGAACTCTGCACCTGACCGGCCCTGAGCTGCTGGTGTGGTGACTTTGGGGTTGCTCTGAACCCCCAACGGTGGGCTACCTTGGACCAAGAACTAAGCCCTGTAAGTGTCTTACTTACCTGGTTAACCTAACAAATACTTACCTCCCCTAGGAACTGTGAAAATTGCACTGTCCACTTTTAAAACAGCTATTTGTGAATAACTTGAAAAGTATACATGCAATTTTGATGATTTGAAGTTCCTAAAGTACTTACCTGCAATACCTTTCGAATGAGATATTACATGTAGAATTTGAACCTGTGGTTCTTAAAATAAACTAAGAAAAGATATTTTTCTATACAAAAACCTATTGGCTGGATTTGTCTCTGAGTGTGTGTACCTCATTTATTGCCTATGTGTATGTACAACAAATGCTTAACACTACTCCTTGGATAAGCCTATTGCTCGACCACACTACCACAAAATAGAGCATTAGTATTATCTCTTTTTGCCACTATCTTACCTCTAAGGGGAACCCTTGGACTCTGTGCATGCTATTCCTTACTTTGAAATAGCACATACAGAGCCAACTTCCTACATTGGTGGATCAGCGGTGGGGTACAAGACTTTGCATTTGCTGGACTACTCAGCCAATACCTGATCACACGACAAATTCCAAAATTGTCATTAGAAATTGATTTTTGCAATTTGAAATTTTTCTAAATTCTTAAAAGTCCTGCTAGGGCCTTGTGTGTTAAGTCCCTGTTTAGCATTGTCTTTTTAGAGTTTAAAAGTTTGTTAAAAGTTTGAATTAGATTCTAGAAACAGTTTTAGATTCTTAAAAAAGTATTCCAACTCTTAGCAGAATAATGTCTGATACAGAGATGCAGGTGGTGGAACTCGACACCACACCTTACCTCCATCTTAAGATGAGGGAGCTAAGGTCTCTCTGTAATATAAAGAAAATAACCATTGGCTCCAGACCTACCAAAATTCAGCTCCAGGAGCTGTTGGCAGAGTTTGAAAAAGCCAACCCCTCTGATGATGACCTCACAGAGGAAGAAATTAGTGACTTGGAGGCCAATGTCCCTCCTCCAGTCCTAAATAGGGAGAACAGGACCCCTCAAGTCCTGTCTCCAACTGTGTTAGTCAGAAATAGTGAGTCCCTCACAGGAGGGTCCCACATTTCTGAAATCACTGAGGATGCTCTCAGTGAAGATGACCTCCTGTTAGCCAGGATGGCCAAAAGATTGGCTTTAGAGAGACAGCTCCTAGCCATAGAAAGGGAAAGAAAAGAGATGGGCCTAGGTCCCATCAATGGTGGCAGCAACTTAAATAGGGTCAGAGATTCTCCTGACATCCTAAAAATCCCCAAAGGGATTGTAACAAAATATGAAGATGGTGATGACATCACCAAATGGTTCACAGCTTTTGAGAGGGCTTGTGTAACCAGAAAAGTGAACAGATCTCACTGGGGTGCTCTCCTTTGGGAAATGTTCACTGGAAAGTGTAGGGATAGACTCCTCACACTCTCTGGAAAAGATGCAGAATCCTATGACCTCATGAAGGGTACCCTGATTGAGGGCTTTGGATTCTCCACTGAGGAGTATAGAATTAGGTTCAGGGGGGCTCAAAAATCCTCGAGCCAGACCTGGGTTGATTTTGTAGACTACTCAGTAAAAACACTAGATGGTTGGTTAACTGGAAATGAAGTGTGTGACTATGTTGGGCTTTATAATTTGTTTATGAAAGAACACATTTTAAGTAACTGCTTCAATTAAAAGTTGCATCAGTATCTGGTAGACCTAGGTCCAATTTCTCCCCAAGAATTGGGAAAGAAGGCAGACCACTGGGTCAAGACTAGGGTAACCAAAACTTCCACTGGGGGTGACCAAAAGAAAGGGGTTACAAAAACTCCCCAGGAGAAAGTGGGTAACACTACAAACAAAGAAAAAGAGTCCTCTGTAGGCCCCCAAAAACCAGAACAGGTGGGTGGGCCCCAAGACACAATCCAAAACAAAGGTGGGTACCAGGGTAAGAACTGGGATGCCACTAAGGCATGGTGCCACAACTGTAAACAGTCTGGGCACCACACCAAGGACACTTCTTGTCCCAAAAACAAACCCCAGAACAAAATTCCTGGCGTAACCAGTGTAGCCATGGGAGATGACTCCTCAGATGAGGAGGTCTTCCTAGCCTTCAACTGGAAACAGGGCCCAACAGGTGAGTTGGAGATTCCAGAGGGAAGTAGACACTTCTACCACCTACTGGTGAATGGAATCCCAACCACTGCCCTGAGAGACACTTGTGCCAGTCACACTATTGTGCATGACAGGCTGGTGCTCTCAAACCAGTACATCCCAGGTGAGACTGCCAGGGTAAGAGTTAGCCTAGACAGGGTCACTAAGAGGCCTGTGGCTTTAGTGCCCATAGAAGTGGGTGGCACTCTTAGCTGGAGAAGGGTAGTAGTCAGTACAGACCTCCCCCTTGATTGTCTCCTTGGAAATGACTACCCAGAGGTTAGTCAGAGCTCAAGAGAGGAACTGGTCCAGTGCCAGTCCTCTCCCAAGGATTCTGGAAGTCCTGCCTCTGCAGTAAATGCAAGCAGGCCCCAGAAGAAGAAGAAAAGAAAACAGAGTAGGAAGGGTGGACAACCTTTAGCCAAGGTTACAGCAAGCCAAGGAGATTCTGCTCCAGTAGGGGAGAACTCCAAAAATGGCCCTGATAAAGTCCAACCTGACCCACAAGAAGTCCTGGCTAGTCAGGCAACTGTTAAACCTGAGTGGGTGGCTCCTCAGCTAACAGAAGAAAGAGTGGAAGAAGGGTGTTTACTACAAGATGTGGTAACCCCCCACTCCAATACAGCAGACAGGCAACCTGAACCCAAAGAAGCCTGTAACTTAGCCCCTTCCCTTTTAGGTGAAGAGCTAAAGGTGTGGTTCTGGGCACTGACAGCTGTCAGCGGCCTCTGCTGGGTGTTAGCCTTTATGGCTGCACTATCCTTAGCATGGTGGTCTGACCCCATGCCAAATAGCAAGTTAGGCCCCCTGACCCTATTGGTCATGGTGGGGTTACTCCAGCTCTGGGTAACCTCTCTGGGTAAGCTAGGGGTAACCCTGGCCAAGATAAGGTTAGCAGAGGTGGATACCTCTAAGACCAAGATAGAAAGAATGGGTGGAGACATTGAAGAGGCAGACAAGAGGCAATTCAGACTAGGTCCTATCACTGTGGAAGTAGGTCAGTTCCCCAAAGGGAATGACCTGAACAGAAGGATGTAAGGCAGAGTAGGCCCTGCAACTAACCAGCCTATTTCTCCTACTCTTCCTCGCCTGACAGACTAGGAAGACTCTCCCAGCTTGGGCTGAGTCTCCTGGCCTGTGGGCTGGGGGGGGCTTGTGTAAAGAAATGGCTCCCTGTTGCAGTTACCCCCCACTTTTTGCCTGATACTGATGCTGACTTGACTGAGAAGAGTGCTGGGACCCTGCTAACCAGGCCCCAGCACCAGTGTTCCTTCACCTAAAATGTACCATTGTATCCACAATTGGCACACCCTGGCATTCAGATAAGTCCCTTGTAACTGGTACTTCTAGTACCAAGGGCCCTGATGCCAAGGAAGGTCTCTAAGGGCTGCAGCATGTCTTATGCCACCCTAGAGACCCCTCACTCAGCACAGACACACTGCTTCCAAGCCTGTGTGTGCTAGTGAGAACAAAATGAGTAAGTCGACATGGCACTCCCCTCAGGGTGCCATGCCAGCCTCTCACTGCCTATGCAGTATAGGTAAGACACCCCTCTAGCAGGCCTTACAGCCCTAAGGCAGGGTGCACTATACCATAGGTGAGGGTACCAGTGCATGAGCATGGTACCCCTACAGTGTCTAAACAAAACCTTAGACATTGTAAGTGCAGGGTAGCCATAAGAGTATATGGTCTGGGAGTTTGTCAAACACGAACTCCACAGCACCATAATGGCTACACTGAAAACTGGGAAGTTTGGTATCAAACTTCTCAGCACAATAAATGCACACTGATGCCAGTGTACATTTTATTGTAAAATACACCCCAGAGGGCACCTTAGAGGTGCCCCCTGAAACTTAACCGACTATCTGTGTAGGCTGACTAGTTTTAGCAGCCTGCCACAAACCGAGACATGTTGCTGGCCCCATGGGGAGAGTGCCTTTGTCACTCTGAGGCCAGTAACAAAGCCTGCACTGGGTGGAGATGCTAACACCTCCCCCAGGCAGGAATTGTCACACCTGGCGGTGAGCCTCAAAGGCTCACCTCCTTTGTGCCAACCCAGCAGGACACTCCAGCTAGTGGAGTTGCCCGCCCCCTCCGGCCAGGCCCCACTTTTGGCGGCAAGGCCGGAGAAGATAATGAGAAAAACAAGGAGGAGTCACTGACCAGTCAGGACAGCCCCTAAGGTGTCCTGAGCTGAAGTGACTCTAACTTTTAGAAATCCTCCATCTTGCAGATGGAGGATTCCCCCAATAGGGTTAGGATTGTGACCCCCTCCCCTTGGGAGGAGGCACAAAGAGGGTGTACCCACCCTCAGGGCTAGTAGCCATTGGCTACTAACCCCCCAGACCTAAACACGCCCTTAAATTTAGTATTTAAGGGCTACCCTGAACCCTAGAAAATTAGATTCCTGCAACTACAAGAAGAAGGACTGCCCAGCTGAAAACCCCTGCAGCGGAAGACCAGAAGACGACAACTGCCTTGGCTCCAGAAACTCACCGGCCTGTCTCCTGCCTTCCAAAGATCCTGCTCCAGCGACGCCTTCCAAAGGGACCAGCGACCTCGACATCCTCTGAGGACTGCCCCTGCTTCGAAAAGACAAGAAACTCCCGAGGACAGCGGACCTGCTCCAAGAAAAGCTGCAACTTTGTTTCCAGCAACTTTAAAGAACCCTGCAAGCTCCCCGCAAGAAGCGTAAGACTTGCAACACTGCACCCGGCGACCCCGACTCGGCTGGTGGCGATCCAACACCTCAGGAGGGACCCCAGGGCTACTCTGATACTGTGAGTACCAAAACCTGTCCCCCCTGAGCCCCCACAGCGCCGCCTGCAGAGGGAATCCCGAGGCTTCCCCGGACCGCGACTCTTTGAACCTAAAGTCCCGACGCCTGGGAGAGACCCTGCACCCGCAGCCCCCAGGACCTGAAGGACCGGACTTTCACTGGAGAAGTGACCCCCAGGAGTCCCTCTCCCTTGCCCAAGTGGAGGTTTCCCCGAGGAATCCCCCCCTTGCCTGCCTGCAGCGCTGAAGAGATCCCGAGATCTCTCATAGACTAACATTGCGAACCCGACGCTTGTTTCTACACTGCACCCGGCCGCCCCCGCGCCGCTGAGGGTGAAATTTCTGTGTGGGCTTGTGTCCCCCCCGGTGCCCTACAAAACCCCCCTGGTCTGCCCTCCGAAGACGCGGGTACTTACCTGCAAGCAGACCGGAACCGGGGCACCCCCTTCTCTCCATTCTAGCCTATGTGTTTTGGGCACCACTTTGAACTCTGCACCTGACCGGCCCTGAGCTGCTGGTGTGGTGACTTTGGGGTTGCTCTGAACCCCCAACGGTGGGCTACCTTGGACAAGAACTAAGCCCTGTAAGTGTCTTACTTACCTGGTTAACCTAACAAATACTTACCTCCCCTAGGAACTGTGAAAATTGCACTTTTAAAACAGCTATTTGTGAATAACTTGAAAAGTATACATGCAATTTTGATGATTTGAAGTTCCTAAAGTACTTACCTGCAATACCTTTCGAATGAGATATTACATGTAGAATTTGAACCTGTGGTTCTTAAAATAAACTAAGAAAATATATTTTTCTATACAAAAACCTATTGGCTGGATTTGTCTCTGAGTGTGTGTACCTCATTTATTGCCTATGTGTATGTACAACAAATGCTTAACACTACTCCTTGGATAAGCCTATTGCTCGACCACACTACCACAAAATAGAGCATTAGTATTATCTCTTTTTGCCACTATCTTACCTCTAAGGGGAACCCTTGGACTCTGTGCATGCTATTCCTTACTTTGAAATAGCACATACAGAGCCAACTTCCTACATCTGGCGCAGGGGCCATTGCCTGCAAGTCCACTGCCCCTAGCGTATCTTCTTGTAACTTCGACACTCCTGCTAGTCCCGGTTTTGCCCTCTGCTGCAGATACCATTTCCACTTCACGATGGTAAATTCCTGCGCTCTGCCTACTTCAGTGCCAACCCCTCCTTCTCTTGTCCAACCTAGTAAGGGGACCCTCTTTTTTCCCTGCCTCTGCCATAGGCTCCACATCACTACATCATCCTGTACTATCATTTCCAGCTCAAACGGGTCTCCTTCTGTGATGGGACCTAACGTAAAAGGATTCTGTAATGCACCTTTTGCTCCAGTGTCCCACAATCTCACCAACCATTTAAACAAAGGCTCTGCAGGCATCTGCCTAAACATACGGGTTATCTCCAACAACTCACTCTGTGTATAATCTCTCACCAAACGAGAATTCTGTATTTGCCCACCATTCACTCCCTTTGATTTGTTTTGCACGAGTGGGCGAACCTCCATTACACTTCCTCTTCCACCTTCAACTTCACCTACACTTCCTTCTCCACTTTCAACTCCACCTAGTTCTGTTACACGTACTTCCACCACATCCTCCCAATTCCAGTCATCATTGTCTGAGACTGTTCCATCCCAAGTATATGGATCCCAAATTTCTTTGCGTACCAATGCCCTCACTTGCACAGTTGAGGATATTTTAGGCTTCTGCCTACTCTTCTGTTTGCGTACCAGTGCCCTCACTTGCACAGTTGAGGGCATTTTAGGCTTCTGCCTACTCTTCTGTTTTGCTACTCGTACTGCTAATGCGGTGCACCTTGCCTCCATTTGATCACCCCGAGTCACTGCACTTTCTATGGTCTCTTTCATAAGTAACTGCCTTTCCTGCAAGGCTGCAACCTCATCCCACAGTTTTGTCTTCCTGTATACCATACGGAGCACAGACAGGAAAAGCCATCCCACTTGCCCTGCGCTTTCAGCTACAACTTCGCTCCTCTTAGTTTCACACTCTCGACCGCATCTTCCACTAAGAGGAGTCACTTTCTCATCTAGTGCTTCCCATGAAACCGGCCCTGCCCACCGGTTCAGGAGTCCTGCCACACCAGAGAACGGGTCAGTTGCTAACCACCCGGGAATGGATCTGGCTTCTGCCCCATGCTGCCTTCCGCTCCCTGCCCCATTTTTCTTACGTCCCCAAAGAGGCATTATTGACTTATACCTCACTCATGGTACCAAAATGTCTTATCCAGGTGACTGGTTGACACCTGTTCAGTATAAGTCAATAAGGACGCTCAATGAAGGACCACACACCAATTATGAATACAATTTAGCTTTACTAGAATTTCAGGTAAATGTAGGCATTTAGCACATTAACAATAGTGGAATAAGAATAGCAATGAAAAGCATCTATTTATATATAAGTACACTACAAAGAGCATCTATGCATATATATAAGCAAAGAGTTCATTGACAGATATAAGCTTTGATTAACTGTATACCAAAATGCATCACACTACGATGTTCCGGAAGCAAAATATAAATGAGTTGAATACTTCAGATAAGCTTTGATTTACTGCACACCAAAATGCATGTTTCAATTACTGCAGCAGGCTCACACTACGATGTTCAGAAAGCAAAATATAAACTAGCTGAATACTTCAGATTATAAACACAGTGCAAGCATAAAAATCAATCATCATAGAGCAGAAAAACAAAGGCCTTTCACCCCTGTGTGGAACTTAACTTAGTCCACGAAATGCTGGGAAGCCCTCTACCGCCTGCTTGGACCTCTCTCCCCCTCAAGCATCACGGTCTCTGAACAGCAAAACAGGGAGGCAGCGCTGGGCCATGGCAGCTTTCACAACCCCATCTGCGAGCTTCAAATCCCTCACCCGCACTTCAGTGCTTAAATAACTCGAAGCTTGGATTCTATCTTTTTGGCATTTTCTAGTTATGTTATCAGCACTTGGCTGCTCTGCCCTTCCCCAGCCTTTGTTTTCATTCCATCTTCTCCCTGTACTCTCGTTCTCAAGATTGAGACAGAGTCTTCTACACAAACAAGCTTGAAAATAATATCATGAACTTTTCCACATTGTTCGGGGGTTTCAGCAGGCATCACGCACATCTACACTGCTCAAGCTAATTAACCCTTCGCGTCACAATGTCTTCCGCACCTTTAACTATACTGATCAGGGCATCACCACCATCGCTGATATCGATGCTGCAAGTCGTCTTGACGCTGACCCAGTCTTCGTGTCCCTACGGAGTCTGAGATAGAGACCTCATTCCAAGGTAACGAGGGTTGGGGGCTCCTTTCATGGACATGGCATTGGCAGATTAGGTTTAACAAACCCAGCTCTCCTTTAGGTAGGAGGTTAGGTCTTACGCACTAGGGTATTAGGGCATATTACATTCTGTATGTCTTCTTCATGCATTGCAAAATGGTGGGTGTCTTTGTAATAATGACTCTTGTCTTCACAATTATGTTGCTTGCATTATTCATTATCCTAATCATTGCAGCCTGTAGGAAGTTGGCTCTGTATGTACTATTTCAAAGTAAGAAATAGCATGCACAGAGTCCAAGGGTTCACCTTAGAGGTAGGATAGTGGCAAAAAGAGATAATTCTAATGCTCTATCTTGTGGTAGTGTGGTTGAGCAGTAGGCTTATCAGAGGGTAGTGTTAAGCATTTGTTGTACACACACAGGCAATAAATGAGGAACACACACTCAAAGACAATTCCAGGCCAATAGGTTTTTATATAGAAACATATATTTTCTTAGTTTATTTTAAGAGCCACAGGTTCAAGATTTACAAACAATACTTTAAATGAAAGGTATTTCACTTAAGTACTTTAGGAACTTTGAATTATCACAATAACATGTACAGTTTGGGCAAAAATGGCAATAAGCTATTTTAAAAGTGGACACAGTGCAAAAATCAACAGTTCCTGGGGGAGGTAAGTAAATGTTAAGTTCACAGGTAAGTAAAACACTTACAGGGTTCAAAGTTGGGTCCAAGGTAGCCCACTGTTGGGGGTTCAAGCCAACCCCAAAGTTACCACACCAGCAGCTCAGGGCCGGTCAGGTGCAGAGGTCAAAGTGGTGCCCAAAACACATAGGCTTCAATGGAAATAGGGGTGCCCCGGTTCCAGTCTACCAGCAGGTAAGTACCCGCGACTTCGGAGGGCAGACAAGGGGGGTTTTGTAGGGCACCAGGGGGACACAAGCAGGCACAGAAAGTACACCCTCGGCGGCACATGGGCGGCCGGGTGCAGAGTGCAAACAGGCGTCGGGTTTGTAATAGGATTCTATGGGGAGACCCAGGGGTCTCTTCAATGATGCAGGCAGGCAAGGGGGGGCTCCTCGGGGTAGCCACCACCTGGGCTAGGAAGAGGGCTGCCTGTGGGTCGCTCCTGCACTGGAGTTCGGTTCCTGGGGGCTGCGGGAGCAGTGTTTTCCAGATGTCGGGTTCCTTGAAGCAGGCAGTCGCGGTCAGGGGGAGCCTCTGGATTCCCTCTGCAGGCGTCGCTGTGGGGGCTCAGGGTGGTCAACTCTGGCTACTCACGGGCTCGCAGTCGCCGGGGAGTCCTCCCTGTAGAGTTAGTTTTCCGCAGGTCGAGCCGGGGGCGTCTGGTACAGAGTGGAAAGTCTCACGCTTCCGGCGGGAAACGTGTGGTCTTTAAAAGTTGCTTCTTTGTTGCAAAGTTGCAGTTTTGGTGAACAGGGCCGCTGTCCTCGGGAGCTTCTTGGTCCTTTTAGATGCAGGGTAGTCCTCTGAGGCTTCAGAGGTCGCTGGACCCTGGGGGACGCATCTCTGTTGCAGTTTTTCTCGAAGTGGGGAGACAGGCCGGTAGGGCTGGGGCCAAAGCAGTTGGTGTCTCCGTCTTCTCTGCAGGGCTTCAGGTCAGCAGTCCTTCTTCGTCTTCAGGTTGCAGGAATCTAGTTTCCTAGGTTCTGGGGGCCCCTAAATACTGAATTTAGGGGTGTGTTTAGGTCTGGGAGGGCAGTAGCCAATGGCTACTGTCCTTGAGGGTGGCTGCACCCTCTTTGTGCCTCCTCCCTGAGGGGAGGGGGGCACATCCCTAATCCTATTGGGGGAATCCTCCAAAACCAAGATGGAAGATTTCTAAAGGCAGGGGTCACCTCAGCTCAGGGCACCTTAGGGGCTGTCCTGACTGGTGGGTGACTCCTCCTTGTTTTTCTCATTATCTCCTCTGGACTTGCCGCCAAAAGTGGGGGCTGTGTCCAGGGGGCGGGCATCTCCACTAGCTGGAGTGCCCTGGGGCATTGTAACCCGAAGCCTGAGCCTTTGAGGCTCACTGCTAGGTGTTACAGTTCCTCCAGGGGGGAGGTGTGAAGCACCTCCACCCAGAGCAGGCTTTTGTTTCTGTCCTCAGAGAGCACAAAGGCCCTCACCACATGGGGTCAGAAACTCGTCTCTCAGCAGCAGGCTGGCACAGACCAGTCAGTCCTGCACTGAATAATTGGGTAAAATACAGGGGGTATCTCTAAGATGCCCTCTGTGTGCATTTTTTAATAAATCCAACACTGGCATCAGTGTGGGTTTATTATTCTGAGAAGTTTGATACCAAACTTCCCAATATTCAGTCTAGCCATTATTGAGCTGTGGAGTTAGTTTTTGACAGACTCCCAGACCATATACTTAATATGGCCACAACTGTACTTACAATGTCTAAGAATAGACGTAGGCACTGTAGGGGCATATTGCTCATGCAGCTATTCTCTCACCTGTGGTATAGTGCACCCTGCCTTTGGGCTGTAAGGCCTGCTAGAGGGGTGACTTACCTATGCCACAGGCAGCATTTTGTGTGCATGGCATCCTGAGGGGGATGCCATGTAGACTTTGCCTTTTTCTCCCCACCAACACACACAATCTGCAATGGCAGTGTGCATGTGTTAGGTGAGGGGTCCCTTAGGGTGGCACAACATATGCTGCAGCCCTTAGGGACCTTCCCTGGTCACAGGGCCCTTGGTACCACTGGTACCTTTTTCAAGGGACATATCTGTGTGCCAGGGGTGTGCCAATTGTGGAAACAATGGTACATTTTAGGTGAAAGAACACTGGTGATGGGGCCTGGTTAGCAGGGTCCCACCACACTTCTCAGTCAGGTCATCATCAGTATCAGGCAAAAAGTGGGGGGTAACTGCAACAGGGAGTCATTTCCTTACACAGCCCATGCAACTTATCGCAAATTGCAGTTATGTTGAATAAAACTATTGAAACTTTACTGCATCTTTGTCATTGCCTGTGTTTGTATGAGACATGATATACCTGTGAGAAAGGGGTAATCTCCGTTTAACCACGACATTCCCTGAGATGTCGTACTTTCGAGTCCATGCGTAAAGGCTGCCACAAATCACCTTTTATTATTGTGTTTCTGGTGAGGTGCTGCTAGTGAGCCGGTAAGGTTAGGACAACAATTGTGACTTGGTGTAGGAGAGACGTAGTCACCTACAAACAAAAGTACTGTCATCCTTTAACCAGCAGTCTTGCCTAGAGCAAGAGTCCAAACTACGACATGGCGCCACCAACGATGGTGTTTAGGCACTAATTCACAGATACTCCGACTATCACTGTCTCACAGACAACAGGTACCCTAAGTACCATTCTACGGAGACGTCCGTGGTCTTTAGGTCAATCCTCCTCAGCTGAAAAGGTAACACCCGATTACGCTGTAGGTTGTTCGAGCTCGAACGCATAAAAGGACTTTACTCCCCATATATTGGTGTTCCGTCTTTCTAAACATAAATGGCTAACGCCATTGACATTCCTGAAAATGCTAGACAAGCACGAACACAACATTTATTAATGCATGGCCTTACAGATGAGGGCGGGGAAGTTACTCTTATAATAGAAGCTAATGAAGCATACCAAACAGAAACATTTTACTGCTGGGTCACCTTTCCCGAGGTGGACCAAACAACACATACTTTCCACATATATGAAATTGCGAACGTACCTCAGCGGTACCAAGCATACCAGTAACATGAAACATTGCTCACATACCAAGAGCATCAGAACTGGTTTGAAGGCGCCCTACCACATATATTACAGAGAGTGAGGTTAGGTCCTTTAAGTAACGACGGACCTACGTGGCCTATGTTTGCCACATACACACCTCACCCAGGCATACAGAATATGCCGCTAGCAGATCTGCGAGATTTATATAATGAATTAGTGACATTATATAGACGATTAGTTCAGTTCGTAATGCGAACATTGAACACAACACCAGCGCGTCCAGCACCTGGTGGTTATTAATTGGCTACTGGGATTAATCTGCAAACAGTACATACTATTATGGGTAAGGTACCCGCGGAACGGGAAAAATACCGTTCTGGATTGCCCATAAAACTAATCAGCTGGAAGGTGTGTTTCCCCACACGGGACCACAGGAAAATCATAGACTGCTCACTATGTGCTTGCCATTTGGGATGGTTCCCTCTGTGGATGACTGCGCCACACGGGATACAGTCTTCGCTGCTATATACACTACCACACATGGTACCCCGACACTTGCCAATTTACCGGAAGTGTTAAAACAAATACAAAATCAGCATGGGGCAGCACCAGCCCTAGATTTGGGTATGAAATGAATGTGTAACTTTGACGCCGTATCCTCAATAATAATGAGTAACATTAAAGGGTAAGCGGTAGCACTGGCAATTCGCCAGCGTTTCTGGGAAACTCCACACCAGGAACAAGAGAGACAGCTACTGAAAATTATCTCCGACACCTATACTAGTATAGGACGGGATAGTTTGGGAGCCAAACCAAAGAAGTTGGAATTACAAGGTACCGCCCATAAGGAGGGTACGAAGCAGGCACAAGAGGGCACAAAGAAGCGCTGGGACAAACAGAGATACTTTAAAGAAAGAAGAAATAAGAGAGCTGATTCTCCACACCTGGAAAGGAGATATAGGCGGTCATTCTGACCGTGCAGTCACCGCCAGGAGACCGCGGATGCCATTCTGGCTTTCTGTAGGAGGCTGGACTGGCTTGTAGTGAGTACCAAGGGGTACTTGCACCTTGCACCAGGCCCAGTTATCCCTTATTAGTGTATAGGGTGTCTAGCAGCTTAGGCTGATAGATAAGGGTAGCTTAGCAGAGCAGCTTAGGCTGAACTAGGAGATGTGTGAAGTTACCACAGTACCACTTAGTGTCATATGCACAATATCATAAGAAAACACCTTACACAGTTATACTAAAAATAAAGGTACTTTATTTTTATGACAATATGCCAAAGTATCTTAGAGTGTACCCTCAGTGAGAGGATAGGAAATATACACAAGATATATATACACACTAGCAAAAATATGCAGTATAGTCTTAGAAAACAGTGCAAACAATGTATAGTTACAATAGGATGCAATGGGGAAACATAGGGATAGGGGCAACACAAACCATATACTCCAAAAGTGGAATGCGAACCACGAATGGACCCCAAACCTATGTGACCTTGTAGAGGGTCGCTGGGACTATTAGAAAATAGTGAGAGTTAGAAAAATAACCCTCCCCAAGACCCAGAAAAGTGAGTCCAAAGTGCACTAAAGTTCCCCTAAGGACAAAATAGTCGTGTTAGAGGAATAATGCAGGAAAGACACAAACCAGCAATGCAACAACTGAGGATTTCCAATCTAGGGTACCTGTGGAACAAGGGGACCAAGTCCAAAAGTCACAAGCAAGTCGGAGATGGGCAGATGCCCAGGAAATGCCAGCTGCGGGTGCAAAGAAGCTTCGACTGGACAGAAGAAGCTGAGGTTTCTGCAGGAACGAAAAGGGCTAGAGACTTCCCCTTTGGTGGACGGATCCCTCTCGCCTTGGAGAGTCGTGCAGAAGTGTTTTCCCGCCGGAAGGACGCCAACAAGCCTTGCTACACGCAAATCGTGCGTTTGGCGTTTTTGGACGCTGCTGGGGCCCAGGAGGGACCAGGAGGTCGCAAATTGGACCTGAAGAGAGAGGGGACGTCGAGCAAGACAAAGAGCCGTCACTGAAGCAGGTAGCACCCGGAGAAGTGCCAGAAACAGGCACTACGAGGATGCGTGAAACGGTGCTCGCCAAAGTTGCACAAAGGAGTCCCACGTCGCCGGAGACCAACTTAGAAAGTCGTGCAATGCAGGTTAGAGTGCCGTGGACCCAGGCTTGGCTGTGCACAAAGGATTTCCGCCGGAAGTCCACAGGGGCCGTAGTAGCTGCAAAGTCGCGGTTCCCAGCAATGCAGCCCAGCGAGGTGAGGCAAGGACTTACCTCCACCAAACTTGGACTGAAGAGTCACTGGACTGTGGGGGTCACTTGGACAGAGTCGCTGGATTCGAGGGACCTCGCTCGTCGTGCTGAGAGGAGACCCAAGGGACCGGTGATGCAGCTTTTTGGTGCCTGCGGTTGCAGGGGGAAGATTCCGTCGACCCACGGGAGATTTCTTCGGAGCTTCTGGTGTAGAGAGGAGGCAGGCTACCCCCACAGCATGCACAAGCAGGAAAACAGTCGAGAAGGCGGCAGGATCAGCGTTACAGAGTTGCAGTAGTCGTCTTTGCTACTATGTTGCAGGTTTGCAGGCTTCCAGCGCGGTCAGCGGTCGTTTCCTTATCAGAAGGTGAAGAGAGAGATGCAGAGGAACTCGGCTGAGCTCATGCATTCGTTATCTAAAGTTTCCCCAGAGACAGAGACCCTAAATAGCCAGAAAAGAGGGTTTGGCTACCTAGGAGAGAGGATAGGCTACTAACACCTGAAGGAGCCTATCAGCAGGAGTCTCTGACGTCACCTGGTGGCACTGGCCACTCAGAGCAGTCCAGTGTGCCAGCAGCACCTCTGTTTCCAAGATGGCAGAGGTCTGGAGCACACTGGAGGAGCTCTGGACACCTCCCAGGGGAGGTGCAGGTCAGGGGAGTGGTCACTCCCCTTTCCTTTGTCCAGTTTCGCGCCAGAGCAGGGGCTAAGGGGTCCCTGAACCGGTGTAGACTGGCTTATGCAGAATTGGGCACATCTGTGCCCAAGAAAGCATTTCCAGAGGCTGGGGGAGGCTACTCCTCCCCTGCCTTCACACCATTTTCCAAAGGGGGAGGGTGTCACACCCTCTCTCAGAGGAAGTTCTTTGTTCTGCCATCCTGGGCCAGGCCTGGCTGGACCCCAGGAGGGCAGATGCCTGTCTGAGGGGTTGGCAGCAGCAGCTGCAGTGAAACCCCAGGAAGGGCAGTTTGGCAGTACCAGGGTCTGTGCTACAGACCACTGGGATCATGGGATTGTGCCAACTATGCCAGGATGGCATAGAGGGGGCAATTCCATGATCATATACATGTTACATGGCCATATTCGGAGTTACCATTGTGCAGCTACATATAGGTAGTGACCTATATGTAGTGCACGCGTGTAATGGTGTCCCCGCACTCACAAAGTTCAGGGAATTGGCTCTGAACAATGTGGGGGCACCTTGGCTAGTGCCAGGGTGCCCTCACACTAAGTAACTTTGCACCTAACCTTTACCAGGTAAAGGTTAGACATATAGGTGACTTATAAGTTACTTAAGTGCAGTGTAAAATGGCTGTGAAATAACGTGGACGTTATTTCACTCAGGCTGCATTGGCAGGCCTGTGTAAGAATTGTCAGAGCTCCCTATGGGTGGCAAAAGAAATGCTGCAGCCCATAGGGATCTCCTGGAACCCCAATACCCTGGGTACCTCAGTACCATATACTAGGGAATTATAAGGGTGTTCCAGTAAGCCAATGTAAATTGGTAAAAATGGTCACTAGCCTGTTAGTGACAATTTGGAAAGAAATGAGAGAGCATAACCACTGAGGTTCTGATTAGCAGAGCCTCAGTGAGACAGTTAGTCACTACACAGGTAACACATTCAGGCACACTTATGAGCACTGGGGCCCTGGGTTACCAGGGTCCCAGTGACACATACAACTAAAACAACATATATACAGTGAAAAATGGGGGTAACATGCCAGGCAAGATGGTACTTTCCTACACAACCCCCCCCAAATGAAGGACAATAAGACTAGCCATGACCTGATGAGTCTTCATTGTCTAAGTGGAAATATCTGGAGAGTCCATCTGCATTGGAGTGGCTACTCCCAGGTCTATGTTCCACTGTATAGTCCATTCCCTGTAGGGATATGGACCACCTCAACAATTTAGGATTTTCACCTTTCATTTGTTTTAGCCAAAGTAGAGGTTTGTGGTCTGTCTGAACAATGAAGTGAGTGCCAAACAGGTATGGCCTCAACTTCTTCAGAGCCCAGACCACAGCAAAGGCCTCCCTCTCAATGGCAGACCAACGCTTTTCTCTAGGGGTCAACCTCCTACTAATAAAAGCAACAGGTTGATCCTGGCCCTCAGAATTAAGTTGTGATAGGACTGCCCCTACTCCTAATTCAGATGCATCAGTTTGGACATATAATTTTTTAGAGTAACAAGGGCTTTTCAGGACAGGTGCAGAGCACATGGCCTGCTTCAGCTCCTCAAAAGCTTTCTGACAGTTTGCTGTCCATAATACCTTTTTAGGCATTTTCTTGGATGTGAGGTCATTAAGAGGGGCTGCAATGGAGCCATAGTTCTTAATGAACCTCCTGTAATACCCAGTGAGGCCTAGGAAGGCTCTCACCTGAGTCTGAGTGGTAGGGAGAACCCAATCAATTATAGTTTGGATTTTCCCCTGAAGTGGTGCAATCTGTTCCCCACCAACAAGGTGTCCCAGATAAACCACCTTACCCTGCCCTATCTGGCACTTTGAAGCCTTGATAGTGAGGCCTGCCTTTTGCAGGGCCTCCAAAACTTTCCATAGGTGGACCAGGTGATAATCCCAGCTGGAGCTAAAGACAGCTATATCGTCCAAATATGCTGCACTGAAAGCTTCCAGCCCTTGCAGGACTGTGTTCACCAACCTCTGAAAAGTGGCAGGTGCATTTTTCAAACCAAAAGGCATTACAGTAAACTGGTAATGTCCTCCAATGGTAGAAAATGCAGTCTTAGGTTTAGCATCTTCTGACAATTTGATCTGCCAATACCCTGCAGTCAAATCAAAAGTGCTTAGATACTTGGCAGATGCCAGTGTATCTATGAGCTCATCTGCCCTGGGTATAGGGTGAGCATCAGTTTTGGTTACCAAGTTGAGACCTCTATAGTCTACACAAAACCGCATTTCTTTCTTTCCATCTTTAGAATTGGGTTTTGGTACCAGTACCACAGGAGAAGCCCATGGACTGTCAGAGTGCTCAACCACTCCTAGTTCCAACATTTTCTGAACTTCTTGCTTTATGCAGTCCCTGACATGGTCAGGCTGCCTATAGATCTTACTTTTGACAGATAAACTGTCTCCAGTATCTATAGTGTGCTCACACCAAGAAGTGGTGCCTGGCACAGTAGAGAAGAGTTCTGAAAATTGTCCTAGGAGATTTATGCAATTGTCTTTCTGCTCAGCAGTAAGACAATCACCCAAAACTACACCTTCCACAAGAGCATCTTGATCTGTGGAAGAGAAGAGATCAGGTAGAGGATCACTGTCTTCTTCCTGTCCCTCATCTGTTGCCATGAGCAGGGTGAGATCAGCCCTGTCATAGTAGGGTTTCAGGCGGTTGACATGGAGCACCCTAAGGGGACTCCTGGCAGTGCCTAAGTCAACCAAGTAGGTGACTTCACCCTTCTTTTCAACAATTGTGTGGGGACCACTCCATTTATCTTGGAGTGCTCTTGGGGCCACAGGCTCCAAGACCCACACTTTCTGCCCTGGTTGGTACTGAACCAAAACAGCCTTCTGATCATGCCATTGCTTCTGGAGCTCTTGGCTGGCCTGAAGGTTTTTACTGGCCTTTTTCATGTACTCAGCCATCCTTGATCTGAGGCCAAGTACATAATCCACAATATCCTGTTTAGGAGCTTTTAAAGGTTGTTCCCAACCCTCCTTTACAAGTGTGAGTGGACCCCTAACAGGGTGTCCAAAAAGAAGTTCAAAGGGGCTGAAGCCCACTCCTTTCTGGGGTACCTCCCTGTAGGCAAAAAGGAGGCATGGTAGAAGGATATCCCATCTCCTGCGGAGTTTTTCAGGGAGACCCATAATCATGCCTTTGAGAGTTTTATTAAATCTCTCCACCAGTCCATTTGTTTGTGGATGATAGGGTGTTGTGAACTTCGGTTACTTGGTACTGGTGTCCAAGTATGTGTTGTTCAGGGTGCACCAGTTTCTCAATCACCATTGTGACACTGGCACCTGTGTCCCTGTAGGCCTGGACCTCAACACCATTTATTAGGGTTAGTTGCTTGTACTTCTCCAAGTTATGGGGGCAAGCAACCAAAGTGGCTAAATCAATAGCCCCTTCAGAGACTAAAGTAGCCTCTGTGGTCTCCCTAATCAGACCAACCCCAACTAAATTACCAAAAGTGAGCCCAGCTACTCCCTTGGATTGGCTATTAGTAGGTTTGCTCCCACCACCACTGCTATTAGTAGGGACACTAGGTGTAGCAGTAGGGGTTGTAGTGGTAGGAGCTGTGGTGCCTTTCTTTGGACAACTGGGATCTGTTGTCCAATGGCCTTTTATTTTACATAAATAGCACCATGGTTTCTTTTCCTTGTTCTGATTAAAGGAGGATTTGGACCCACCACCCCCACCAGAGTGTTTTTGTGGGCCTGATGAAGACTCATTTTTAGATTTGTCCCCACCCTTGTCTGAAGACTTACCATCCTTCTTTTTGTTGCCATCTTTGTCACCCCCTGTATGAACTTTTCTGTTCACTCTTGTTCTGACCCATTTGTCTGCCTTCTTTCCCAATTCTTGGGGAGAGGTCAGATCAGAGTCCACCAAGTACTGGTGCAACAAATCAGACACACAATTATTAAGAATATGCTCTCTCAGGATTAAGTTATACAGGCTGTCATAATCAGTAACTTTACTGCCATGTAACCACCCCTCCAAGGCCTTCACTGAATGGTCAATTAAATCAACCCAGTCTTGTGAAGACTCCTTTTTGGTCTCTCTGAACTTTATCCTGTACTGTTCAGTGGTTAAGCCATAACCATCCAGGAGTGCATTCTTAAGAACTTGGAAATTATTGGCATCATTTTCTTTCACAGTAAGGAGCCTATCCCTACCTTTTCCACTAAATGATAGCCATAGGATAGCAGCCCACTGCCTTTGAGGGACATCCTGTACAACACAGGCCCTCTCAAGTGCAGCAAACCACTTGTTAATGTCATCCCCCTCCTTATAAGGGGGAACTATCTTGTGCAGATTCCTGGAATCATGCTCTTTTGCAGGATGACTATGGGGAATACTGCTGCTGCCACCATGGGTATCTAAACCCAACTTCTGTCTTTCCTTCTCTAATTCAAAAGACTGTCTATCCAAATCCAGCTGTTGCTTTTTAAGCTTCAGTCTGGTTTGTTCCACCCTCAACTTATTGAGTTCCCTCTCTAACATTCTGTCATCAGGGTTGGTGGGAGGGACATTTCTAGAAACAGAGCTATGATGGGAATGAACAGAAGGAGACCTGTCCCTTACAGAAGCGAACTTAACAGCTTGGTTTACAGAAACATTACTACCAGTATGGTGAGAATAAATGCTTTTGCTATGATGTGAGACAACACTATTTCTTTGGTGTGGCTCATCATCATTACCATCTATGCTAGATTGTCTAGTAATGGGCAGGCTAGGAAGTTTCTTTCCTGAATCTTTTCCTGGGGGAGTCCCTGAATCAGATTGGGAACTATTAGGTACTTTTTCAACAGATGGGCCACCTCTGGCCTTATCCTGTTCTCTAAGCATGTTAATTAACAGTTCCAAGGCAGGATTCTTCCCTACACTCAAACCTCTCTCTATACAGAGACTCCTTGCTCTTTTCCAGCTAAGGTTGTCATATGCAAGTTTGGACAGATCAACACCTTGGCCTGTGCCAGACATTTTTTAGAGAGAGTTAAAGTGATAGAGAAAGAGACAAAAGTTTTCAGAACTTTTTGGAAAGACAGAAAAAAAAACTTTTTAAACTTTTAAGAACTTTTTGAAAGTTTAGGAGTACTTTTCAGCACTTAGAAAAGAGTGAAAAGAGGAAATGCAAAACTTTTTGGCTATGTGTATATACACTGACCTTGTTTTGTATATTTTTCTCTTATGAAAAGTACAATGACAAGAGTGGTAAGCAGTCTCAAGCACTTATCCCACCACTGCACAACCAATGTAGGAGGCTGGACTGGCTTGTAGTGAGTACCAAGGGGTACTTGCACCTTGCACCAGGCCCAGTTATCCCTTATTAGTGTATAGGGTGTCTAGCAGCTTAGGCTGATAGATAAGGGTAGCTTAGCAGAGCAGCTTAGGCTGAACTAGGAGACGTGTGAAGTTACCACAGTACCACTTAGTGTCATATGCACAATATCATAAGAAAACACCTTACACAGTTATACTAAAAATAAAGGTACTTTATTTTTATGACAATATGCCAAAGTATCTTAGAGTGTACCCTCAGTGAGAGGATAGGAAATATACACAAGATATATATACACACTAGCAAAAATATGCAGTATAGTCTTAGAAAACAGTGCAAACAATGTATAGTTACAATAGGATGCAATGGGGAAACATAGGGATAGGGGCAACACAAACCATATACTCCAAAAGTGGAATGCGAACCACGAATGGACCCCAAACCTATGTGACCTTGTAGAGGGTCGCTGGGACTATTAGAAAATAGTGAGAGTTAGAAAAATAACCCTCCCCAAGACCCTGAAAAGTGAGTGCAAAGTGCACTAAAGTTCCCCTAAGGACAAAATAGTTGTGTTAGAGGAATAATGCAGGAAAGACACAAACCAGCAATGCAACAACTGTGGATTTCCAATCTAGGGTACCTGTGGAACAAGGGGACCAAGTCCAAAAGTCACAAGCAAGTCGGAGATGGGCAGATGCCCAGGAAATGCCAGCTGCGGGTGCAAAGAAGCTTCGACTGGACAGAAGAAGCTGAGGTTTCTGCAGGAACGAAAAGGGCTAGAGACTTCCCCTTTGGTGGACGGATCCCTCTCGCCTTGGAGAGTCGTGCAGAAGTGTTTTCCCGCCGGAAGGACGCCAACAAGCCTTGCTACACGCAAATCGTGCGTTTGGCATTTTTGGATGCTGCTGGGGCCCAGGAGGGACCAGGAGGGACCAGGAGGTCGCAAATTGGACCTGAAGAGAGAGGGGACGTCGAGCAAGACAAAGAGCCCTCACTGAAGCAGCTAGCACCCGGAGAAGTGCCAGAAACAGGCACTACGAGGATGCGTGAAACGGTGCTCGCCGAAGTTGCACAAAGGAGTCCCACGTCGCCGGAGACCAACTTAGAAAGTCGTGCAATGCAGGTTAGAGTGCCGTGGACCCAGGCTTGGCTGTGCACAAAGGATTTCCGCCGGAAGTGCACAGGGGCCGGAGTAGCTGCAAAGTCGCGGTTCCCAGCAATGCAGCCCAGCGAGGTGAGGCAAGGACTTACCTCCACCAAACTTGGACTGAAGAGTCACTGGACTGTGGGGGTCACTTGGACAGAGTCGCTGGATTCGAGGGACCTCGCTCGTCGTGCTGAGAGGAGACCCAAGGGACCGGTGATGCAGCTTTTTGGTGCCTGCGGTTGCAGGGGGAAGATTCCGTCGACCCACGGGAGATTTCTTCGGAGCTTCTGGTGCAGAGAGGAGGCAGGCTACCCCCACAGCATGCACAAGCAGGAAAACAGTCGAGAAGGCGGCAGGATCAGCGTTACAGAGTTGCAGTAGTCATCTTTGCTACTATGTTGCAGGTTTGCAGGCTTCCAGCGCGGTCAGCGGTCAGCGGTCGTTTCCTTATCAGAAGGTGAAGAGAGAGATGCAGAGGAACTCGGCTGAGCTCATGCATTCGTTATCTAAAGTTTCCCCAGAGACCCTAAATAGCCAGAAAAGAGGGTTTGGCTACCTAGGAGAGAGGATAGGCTACTAACACCTGAAGGAGCCTATCAGCAGGAGTCTCTGACGTCACCTGGTGGCACTGGCCACTCAGAGCAGTCCAGTGTGCCAGCAGCACCTCTGTTTCCAAGATGGCAGAGGTCTGGAGCACACTGGAGGAGCTCTGGACACCTCCCAGGGGAGGTGCAGGTCAGGGGAGTGGTCACTCCCCTTTCCTTTGTCCAGTTTCGCGCCAGAGCAGGGGCTAAGGGGTCCCTGAACCGGTGTAGACTGGCTTATGCAGAATTGGGCACATCTGTGCCCAAGAAAGCATTTCCAGAGGCTGGGGGAGGCTACTCCTCCCCTGCCTTCACACCATTTTCCAAAGGGGGAGGGTGTCACACCCTCTCTCAGAGGAAGTTCTTTGTTCTGCCATCCTGGGCCAGGCCTGGCTGGACCCCAGGAGGGCAGATGCCTGTCTGAGGGGTTGGCAGCAGCAGCTGCAGTGAAACCCCAGGAAGGGCAGTTTGGCAGTACCAGGGTCTGTGCTACAGACCACTGGGATCATGGGATTGTGCCAACTATGCCAGGATGGCATAGAGGGGGCAATTCCATGATCATAGACATGTTACATGGCCATATTCGGAGTTACCATTGTGCAGCTACATATAGGTAGTGACCTATATGTAGTGCACGCGTGTAATGGTGTCCCCGCACTCACAAAGTTCAGGGAATTGGCTCTGAACAATGTGGGGGCACCTTGGCTAGTGCCAGGGTGCCCTCACACTAAGTAACTTTGCACCTAACCTTTACCAGGTAAAGGTTAGACATATAGGTGACTTATAAGTTACTTAAGTGCAGTGTAAAATGGCTGTGAAATAACGTGGACGTTATTTCACTCAGGCTGCAGTGGCAGGCCTGTGTAAGAATTGTCAGAGCTCCCTATGGGTGGCAAAAGAAATGCTGCAGCCCATAGGGATCTCCTGGAACCCCAATACCCTGGGTACCTCAGTACCATATACTAGGGAATTATAAGGGTGTTCCAGTAAGCCAATGTAAATTGGTAAAAATGGTCACTAGCCTGTTAGTGACAATTTGGAAAGAAATGAGAGAGCATAACCACTGAGGTTCTGATTAGCAGAGCCTCAGTGAGACAGTTAGTCACTACACAGGTAACACATTCAGGCACACTTATGAGCACTGGGGCCCTGGGTTACCAGGGTCCCAGTGACACATACAACTAAAACAACATATATACAGTGAAAAGTGGGGGTAACATGCCAGGCAAGATGGTACTTTCCTACACTTTCCCGCTGGGCCGGCGGGCGACCGCCAAAAGGCCGCCCGCCGGCCCAGCGGGAAAGCCCCTGCAACATAGAAGCCGGCTCTGAATGGTGTTGCAGGGGTGCGACGGGTGCAGTAGCACCCGTCGCTATTTTCACTGTCTGCTAAGCAGACAGTGAAAATCTTCATGGGGCCCTGTTAGGGGGCCCCACGACACCCGTTCCCGCCATCCTGGTTCTGGCGGTGTAAACCGCCAGAAACAGGCTGACGGGATGGGGGTCAGAATCCCCATGGCGGCGCTGGATTCCCTGGGCCAGGGGAAAACCGGCGGGAAACCGCCGGTTCCCCTTTTCTGACCGCGGCTTTACCGCCGCGGTCAGATTGGCCCTGGAAGCACCGCCAGCCTGTTGGCGGTGCTTCTGTGGTCCCCGGCCCTGGCGGTCCATGTCGGAATGACCCCCATAATCTTAGAAATAGGGAGAATATTAAAACTCCAGACGAACGAGTTACTTACCTTCGGTAACGACTTTTCTGGTGGATACATTAGCTACCTGTGGATTCCTCACCTCATGAATACTCCCATGGCGCCAGCATTCGACGGAAATCTTCTTACTAGTCTCTGCACGTCGACGAGGACGTCACTGTCTCGCACGCGACGCCGTCTGACGTCATACAGGCAATAAGAGGTCCTCGACGACGTGCAGACGTCAGTACCAATCATTTTTTACGTGCATGAGAACAACCAGGCAATGCAATGAAAGAGCAAGGCAACATCCATTATATTGTAAAAATACACCACATTGTATGAATAACTGTAAATCTTTTTATGTACATATATATATATATATATAAAACTCTCTCTTTTAAAATATATACACACACCAAGTATATACATAAAGATATATACACATATACATATATATATATATATATAAATATATTATATATACATCTATTGCACCCTCAAAGACCAAGAGGAGCGCACTCAAGGATTACTTGGCAAGACCATAAAGGCAACGGGGAGGCGGGTGGGACCGTGAGGAATCCACAGGTAGCTAATGTATCCACCAGAAAAGTCGTTACCGAAGGTAAGTAACTCGTTCTTCTGATGGATACAACTACCTGTGGATTCCTCACCTCATGAATAGAGTCCCAAAGCAGTACCACGCCCGGCGGTGGGTGCCTAAATGGTCAAACCAAGAAATCCTGCAGCACTGACCGTGCAAAATGGCCGTCCCTTCTAACCTCAGAATCTAAACAGTAATGTTTTGCAAAAGTGTGAAGGGACGACCAAGTTGCGGCCTTGCAGATGTCGACCACAGGAACACCTCTGGCTAAGGCCGAAGTGGCCGACTTAGCTCTGGTGGAATGAGCTCTAATGCCCTCAGGAGGATCCTTCTTTGCCAAAGAGTAACATATTTTAATGCAAAGAACAACCCACCTGGATAGTGTTCTCTTGTGGACTGCCTTTCCTCTCCTCTTGCCCACGTATCCAATAAACAGCTGATCCTCCAGCCTGAAATCCCTTGTTCTATCGATAAAGAAGCTCAACGCTCTCTTTGGGTCCAGACGGTGCAGTCTTTCTTCCTCTTTGGAAGGATGAGGCGGAGGATAGAACGTGGACAAAGTAATTGCCTGAGCCAAATGGAAGGGTGAAACAACCTTCGGGAGGAAAGCAGCCTTGGTCCTCAACACCACCTTATCCCCATAAAAAGTTGTATAAGGGGGTTTTACTGATAAGGCCTGCAACTCACTCACTCTCCTTGCTGATGTTATAGCTATCAGGAAGACTGTTTTTAAAACCAAATACCTCAAGGGGCAAGAATGCATAGGTTCAAAAGGGGACCCCATAAGGAAAGTCAGGACTAAGGACAAATCCCATTGCGGCATAACGAATGGCTTTGGAGGATATTGATTTAGAAGACCTTTCAAGAATCTGATAACAATAGGGGATTTAAATAAAGATGGTTGGTCTGGAAGACATATGAAGGCTGACAAGGCCGATAAATAACCTTTAATGGTAGCCACTGCACAACCTTTTTGCGCCAGAGATAGAGCAAAAGACAAAACGTCCGATAGATGAGCATGTAAGGGATCAATCTGCCTCTCTCCACACCACGCAACAAATTTAGACCACCTATTAGCGTAGATAGATTTAGTGGAGTGTCGCCTGGCCGCTAATATAACATCCACTACCTCAGGCGGGAGAGAGAAGGAACTCAGGTTGCCCCGTTCAATCTCCAGGCATGTAGGTGCAGACTCTGGAGGTTGGGGTGTAGAACCTGCCCCTGCGACTGTGAGAGGAGGTCTGCCCTGAAAGGGAGACGGAGCGGCGGGCACGTTGAGAGTTGGAGAAGGTCGGAGTACCACACCCTCCTTGGCCAATCCGGAGCTATTAAGATTACTAGAGCCCGGTCTTGGCGAATCTTCCTCAATACTCGAGGAATCAAGGGTATGGGAGGAAACGCGTAAAGCAACTGGCCGCACCAGGTCATTTGAAACGCGTCCCCCAACGCTTCCTGCATCGGATACTGAAGGCTGCAGAACAACGGACAATGCGCGTTCTCTCGAGTGGCGAACAGATCTACCCGAGGAAACCCCCACTTCTGGAAGATTAAACGGACTTGATCTGGATGGAGACGCCACTCGTGGTCTGCCGAGAAGTGGCGACTGAGACTGTCCGCACGCACATTCAAAACTCCGGCCAGATGGTTTGCTATCAAGCAAATCCGATGGTCCTTTGCCCAGGACCATAGTCGAAGAGCTTCTCTGCAGAGAAGGTACGACCCCACTCCTCCCTGCTTGTTTATGTACCACATCGTGGTAGTATTGTCCGTTAGGACCTGTACCGACTGACCACGAAGGGAAGGGAGGAAGGCCTTGAGAGCCAGACGTACAGCCCGTAACTCTAACAGATTGATGTGAAAAATCTGTTCCTCTGGAGACCAAAGACCTTTGATCTCCAGATCCCCCAGATGAGCTCCCCACCCTAGAGTGGAAGCATCCGTTATGACTGTGGCCACTGGTGGCGACTGCTGGAACGGCTTTCCTTGTGAAAGATTGTTGCTTGCAATCCACCACTTCAAATCCACAGCAGCATCTCTGGAGATCTTGACAGTACCCTCTAGATCCCCTCTGTGTTGAGACCACTGCCTTCGGAGGCACCACTGAAGAGCCCTCATGTGCCAGCGAGCATGCGTGACCAACAGAATGCAGGAGGCAAAAAGACCGAGCAGACGAAGGACCTTGAGGACTGGAACTACCGCTCCATTTCGAAACGTTGGAACCAAATCCTGAATATCTTGAATCCGCTGAGGCGGAGGAAAGGCCCGACCCAATGTTGTATCCAGTACTGCCCCTATGAACAGGAGGCGCTGAGAGGGCTCTAGGTGAGATTTGGGCTCGTTCACCGAAAAGCCCAGGTCGAACAACAACTGGGTTGTTGACTGCAGATGACGCAACACAAGCTCCGGGGACTTGGCTTTGATTAACCAATCGTCCAAGTAAGGGAATACTGCTATCCCCTTCCTTCTGAGCTCTGCCGCAACCACCGACATCACCTTCGTGAAGACTCGAGGTGCTGAAGTAAGACCAAACGGAAGGACCGCAAACTGGTAGTGTTGCGATCCCACCACAAACCGGAGATACTTCCTGTGTGACTTGAGTATCGGGATATGAAAGTAAGCATCCTGCAAGTCGACAGACACCATCCAGTCTTCCATGTTCAACGCCAAAAGCACCTGTGCTAGGGTCAGCATCTTGAACTTTTCCTGCTTGAGGAACCAATTCAAGATCCTCAGGTCCAGAATTGGTCTCAAACGACCATCCTTCTTGGGAATCAGGAAATACCTTGAGTAAACTCCTAGACCCCTTTCCTGCTCCGGGACCAACTCCACCGCGCCCTTTAAAAGGAGGACTTCTACCTCCTGTTCTAGCAACAGGAGGTGTTCTTGTGAACAATACGAAGGGCGGGGCGGGATGAGGGGCGGAAACTCCCGAAAGGGAAGGGTGTAGCCTTTTCCCACAACACTGAGAACCCAAGTGTCCGACGTAACAGTCTCCCATTTGGTGAGAAAATGCTGTAATCTTCCCCCTACAGGAGAGGAGTGAGTGGGAAATGGTGGAAGCCTAAGGCTGCTTCCCCTGCTGCACCCCGCCAGAGGATGAGGAAGAGGCAGAGTGCTGCTGAGAAGCTCCCCTGGTGCGGACCCTACCCCTCCCCCTAAAAGATCTATAGGGATGGGAAGAGGCAGGTTGCTGATATCTTCCCCGAAAGGAAGAAGAGGAAGAGCCACGCCCAAATCCACGAAACCTCCTGAAGAATCTGGAAGAGGCCGTGGAAGAAGGAGCTTGGAGTCCCAACGACTTAGCCGTGGCCCTGCTCTCCTTAAACCGTTCCAAGGCCGAATCAGCCTTAGCCCCAAACAGTTTGTCCCCATCAAACGGGAGATCCAACAATGTGGACTGTACATCTGCCGAAAAGCCCGAGTTACGGAGCCAGGCCTGTCTCCTTTCCACCACAGTTGTGCCCATTGCTCTGGCTACCGAGTCGGTGGTATCCAGTCCCGTCTGGATAATTTGGGTCGCAGCAGCCTGGGCATCAGAGACAAGATCCAAAAGACCCTGGGGAAGCTCTGCAAACGAAGAGGAGATGTCATCCATCAGAGCATGAATATACCTCCCCAGGATACAGGTTGCATTGGTGGCTTTTAAAGCCAGACTGCAGGACGAAAAAATCTTCTTCGACTGCGCCTCCAGCTTTTTTGAATCTCTGTCCCCCGGCACCGTCGGAAAAGAACCAGGCGCTGACTTGGACGAACAGGAGGCCTGCACAACCAAGCTCTCCGGCGTAGGGTGCCTAGATAGGAAACCAGGATCAGTTGGAGCCGTCTGATACCTCCTGGCCACGGCTCTGTGAACTGCTGGGGAAGATGCCGGCTTCTTCCACACCTCTAAAACCGGATCCAGCAGAGCGTCATTAAAAGGTAATAGAGGCTCCGCCGCGGCTGAGGCCGGATGCAACACCTCTGTCAAAAGGTTTTGTTTCGCCTCCACCACCGGCAAAGGCAGGTCCAAAAAACTAGCTGCCTTCCGTACCACTGTATGAAAGGAAGCAGCTTCCTCGGTATATTCCCCCGGGGACGAAAGGTCCCACTCAGGGGAAGTGTCCAGCCCACTGGCCGACTCCAGTCCACGCAGCCCATCACCCGAGTCCTCTAGCTCTCCTTCCTCTAGGGCTCGTTGGTACTCCTGCTCCTCTAGTACCCGGAGAGCACGCCTCCTTGAATGCAGTCGTTGCTCAATCCGCGGAGTCGACAATACCTCCGCCGAAGTCGGAGATCGGCGCCGATCTTCCTACGCCACCGACGCCACATCCGGCGCCACAGGTAACTTCGGCGCCGACTGAAGAGCAGTTGAAACGGATGGACCCACCGGAGTCACAGGCCGAAATCTCGACGTCGACGGGATGGAAATCCCTGGGGCAAATCCCTCCGAAGCCACCGGAGCGGCCACCGGCGCCGACACTGGCGCCGAGCCCACGTTCCCAAACGGGAGAAAGGGCATAAAGGGTGCCGGCCGAAGAGGCGCAGGATCACCCAAAGAAAAGGCCAAAGGCCCAGCCGGAGCACCCCCTGGAGCCATCTGTTGGAAGATGGCATACATCGCATTCAAGAATGCGGAACTATCGGCTCCAGGGGTGGGAAAAGCCGGATACTGGGGTGCCTGACTCGGAGGCGACCCCGACGCCGGCCTCGGCGTCTGCGCCGGAGAAAACACTTGAGGCTCCAATACCTCAATCACCGACGCCTGTCCAGGCGAAGTTGGAGACGCCGGAGAGGGCAACGGCGTCGAAGGATGCGGCGTCACCGTGGGGCTGACCTCCCATGTCCTCCGGCGCCGATCCGGAGACCTGGAACGAGCCTCCCTTGAATGACGCCGAGATTCTCTACGGCGCCGGGAGTCTCGATGACGCCGATGTCTTGGAGAAGACTTTTTCTTGTGATGCTTCTCCTTTGACTTGGCCATAAACAGCTTCGCCTCGCGTTCTTTAAGGGCCTTCGGATTCATGTGCTGACATGAATCACAAGTCGAGACGTCGTGGTTGGAGCTCAAACACCAAAGGCAATCGGAATGAGGATCCGTCACCGACATCTTGCCTCCACACTCACGACAAGGCTTAAATCCAGACTTTCTCTGCGACATTATTTCCACAGAGAAAGAGTACGCAGCAAGATATACACTGTAACCGCAAGAGTAACAGTTGCTCCCTCGAAGATAACCGTTTCGAATGCACGGAAAAAAGGGAACTGACGTCTGCACGTCGTCGAGGACCTCTTATTGCCTGTATGACGTCAGACGGCGTCGCGTGCGAGACAGTGACGTCCTCGTCGACGTGCAGAGACTAGTAAGAAGATTTCCGTCGAATGCTGGCGCCATGGGAGTATTCATGAGGTGAGGAATCCACAGGTAGTTGTATCCATCAGAAAGATATATTGATTCACGTCCCTCTCATTCCTTTCAGGACGCACTGGATAGACGTAGCGAGAGAGGGGGCCGTCAAGATCGACGTCCTGAATACGTGAAAGAAAAAAGACTCTTCTCAGTCTAACATTAAAAAAGAAGAAAAGACTTCTCAGCAAAAGCCACAGTTTAAAAAGAAGAAGGTGGCAGCACTAACAGTTAAAAATGCCAGTGTACTTGAGAACACTGTTGAGGAACAAGACGTGGGCAGTGACTCTGTTAGACAGCGCGGCAGAGGTCACGATATGTCGCCAGAGTCTGAAAGATCATCTGGATGCGACAGCAACTAGTGATTTAATCGCAGTTGAAACAGCGGATGGCTGCGTACTCCCCCCCGATAGGGTTTATGATTTAAAAATTTAGATTGAGGGAGACGTGGAGCGCATTGTTAATGTGATATTTTGGGATGAACTTACAAGGGATATCCTATTGGCCGAAAGAGACTGGCCACCAGAACACATCCGCAAGCTCCTGCATGGGGAAGATGTCATTTTGCCTTCTTTCTCTGACCTTGTTCCAGAAGCAGCCAAAGAAGCCTATGCTTCTAAATGGGCTTTAGCGCAAGCACCTGCGTTATACCGCAATCATGTAGGTTGGGACAAGGAGTCACCTTGTCAAGTTATTCCTGTTAGGTCAGCACCCCAACCGCAGCCACAATATCCTGTTAAACATGCAGCGAAAGCTCCTGTGAAGGAAATACTCGCCCAACTTGAGTACCAGGGAGTACTTGAGCCTAGTACATCTGCAATGAATAATCCATTATTCCCTGTTGCAAAACCAGACCATTCATACAGATTAGTCATTGACTATAGACATCTAAATAGTCATACACGAACATATGCTATACAGAATTCGCACAGCACCAATAAATAATATAGTGCGTAAAAAATATAAAACAACATTAGACATCTCTAATGGATTCTTCTGCCAGAATTTAGCACTTGAAAGTCAGGACCTGAGCGCGTTCTCATTTGGCTCGCAGAAACGCTTTTGTCGTTTACCTCAAGACTATAAGAATAGCCCAGGGCTATTTTCAGCCTCTGTAACGTTGATACTACACAATATCGACTCTGAGGCGTTATCCTATGTGGATAACATATATCTCACGGACGACATCCTCGACATTCATCTTGCGAGGGTCGATCGGATCATTTTGGGATTTGCAGATCTCGGTTACAAATTCAATTTTAAGAAAAGCAAGATAGCATTTCTTAGTGTATTATTCCTGGGATATGAGCTATTGAACGAGGGAAAGAGCCTGGCCCCGCACTTTCTAGAAAAATGTGCTCAACTGCACCCTCCTAACTCGCTGAAGAAACTCCAGTCATTACTAGGTTTCTTTAATTTTGGCAGAACATACATTCCAGATTATGCACAACGGATCAAGCCGCTTTATGACTTAGTTTAGCCCAAATTTTCTAGCAGGCACTGGACAATTGAACACACGCATATCCTTAGGGAAATGCAACGGGACATGCTAGAAGCTAGACACTTGCACACCTGTGACAATAAAAATAATTTGGTCATCAGAATAATAGCTGGTGCCATTGGATTTACTTATGTCACCTTTAATAAGGATGACACAGTACCCATAGCATATAAATCACATTTATACTCCAATGCTGAACAGTGTTTTGCACCTACAGAAAAGATTCTGACGGCAGTTGAGATGGCCGTCATAAAAGAGAGGTCACTTGCCCAGGGGAACCATATTATTGTTGTCTCCCCGGTGCCGGCCTTAGAGGCTGTCACCCAAAGCAAGCATTCCGAACGCTAAAGCATTACATCCATGTTGGATTCAATGGGCAACGTCTCTGACCGCCACTGATGTTGATTAAATTTTTTATCCAAAACTTCAGACACAAGAATTTCTCCAGTACGAACAAGAGTACCCCGCTCCTCTAAATATCTTGCCATTAGACAACTACCATACTGTCATATATACTGATGGTTCAGCACAACCGGCTGTAGGTACTAAACATCAATACTCGGCAACTTGCGCAGCCATGAGCGGAGTGATGGAAGATGGAGTTTTCCACCCTCGCGATACCTACACGCAGACCTTAGGGGACTGCACGACCCAGTTGGCGGAGCTTAAAGCTCTTATTCTAGCGGTCGAACATACTGAGCCAGGCAGCCAGACTTTAATAGTCTGTGACTCTTATTACTGCGTCCAGTCATACAATGACTACCTCAATCATTGGAAACTGAACGGGTTTAGAGATTCTAAAGGGAACACCATTAAACACAGAATACTGTGGGGGAGGGTGGCTGATCTTAAGGATAAGCTGCCATGTGTCCATGTAGTACATACATTGGGACACCAACGTGTAGGAGTACACGTTGCCGGTAATACTTTGGCTGATGAGGCAGTCAAAGCAGCAGTAGCTGCGGCTTCTGTGGCTGCAGTGACTCGTTCTTAGACGAGGTTGGATAATGAAATATTGATTGCCGTTAAAGCTTTGGCTGCAGGCAAATCCCTTCCTAAAGGATACCCTACAAACTATACTTACCATATCAGTGCGCAGAATGTTGCTTACACAACAATTCCTGGGTTGGAGATCGAGTGATTCCCAATGAAGACCAGAGATTAGATCTAATTAAAGCAGCGCATGAGGGTGTAGCTTCTGCACATGCTGGTATACAGGCCACAATAACACTTCTGCAGAAACGCTTCTGGTGGCCTGGTCTATGCAGACGAACAAAGCAGTATGTCCTTTGCTGTGACATTTGCCGGCAGATTAAGGGTTCTAATATCAAACGCCTGCCGCAGACATCCCTCTTAGTGTCCAACAAGCCACTACAGTGTGTGTACCTGGACCATTGTGGCCCCTTACAGCCTGATGGTGCATACAAATAAATTTTAGTCGCTGTAGATTCTTGTTCTAAATTCCTGTGGGTATGGCCACAGCGGTCGGCTGACGCCCGGACTGTTATAAAAGACTTGCTGATCTTTATCGGAACATATGCGGTTGCAGCATTCCATTCGGACCAGGGCCCTGCATTTGCCTCTAAGGCATTCAGGGACACCATGGGGACGATGGGTGTTGAACTCCATTACTCCTCACCATACCATCCAGAGGGAAATTCGGTCGTGGAGAGGCGGAATCGTGATCTAAAGCAGTCCTTAACAGCTCGAGTGTTAGGTTCCGGCCGCAGTTGGTTACATCACCTATATGGGGTCCAGAGAGCACTGAATAATCTGCCAAGATGGTCCGTGGGCAGGACGCACTCCATATGAGGTTCTCTTTGGGATATCTATGTATGTCCCAGATCTTGATGCCCCTGGTATGGTGGCAGCAGAAACACCATTTGACATAAAAGAACGTCTCACTGTTTTACAGGAGCTTCAACAATTTAGTGATGATAAATCGTCTGCAAGTGCTGCCACCTTAGGAATAAGGGATTTAGCGAAAACTTTGACTGGCTGGATTCCTAAAGTGGGGGATCTGGTTCGTGAGAAGATTGCAGTGAAGAAAGAATTTGGTCCATCATACAGAGCACCTGTACCGGTCTTGGGGTTAAAAGGCACCAGGACTGTCATCTTACCACCACTGTCTGGTTCTAAAACGAACAGATTCATCTCCATTGATGACATCAAATTACACCATGTGGCCAATTCTTCATAGTAGACCAAGAGGTCCCTTGGGTGGTTCCCGATCCCCTCTCACTACCCAACAGGACATAAATCTACATAGTAGGGTGAACATCACTACTACGGACTATGCAACGATGTCAACTGCTGTTCCAGATACCTCCTTGACCATGGGGAGAGCGGAAAATGAACTTTTGTTGGTTCCAGTCACTTCTTCAGTGACCACCCCAGTTCAGGATCTGTTTTTTACACAAACACATCACAGACTAACGACTCTGTCTATCAAGAGCCCCCACGTGAAGTGGACCAAAGTACGGATGATGCACCAGCTCCTGTGTCTGCAGAGACTGCCTCTGGCTATTTCGTTGACATCGATGATTTTTCTTCAGATTCATCCACTACTGTGATTGACAATGTTTCAAAAAGTAGTAAGCTGTATCGATGGCTTAAAAAGAACTATTTGATATTCCCATGGAACTACTTGTGGTTCTGTTTGACATTTTTTAATTTTTTTTTTTTATTGATTGGTGTTTTGACTGTTTTCTTGTTACTTATAAATGGTCATTATATTCCTGATCGCTCCTCTGTGGAGCCTGTTGATGAAGTTTTAACACCACATCATTCTTCACATAAGGTCCGGAGAGATTTGTCCCCTGTTAATATTACAGCAATACCGATTTCTGATGGGATTGTGTGGGACAAGGTTCCATTCGATATATACGGGCCTACTGAAATAATTCAAATGCCATATGTGTTCAAAATATCGATGACTGATGTAATTACACCTGATGTTGTCTCTGATGGTTGGGATGTCCAAACAGTTGATTCCATGCTAACTGAGACGAAGGACTATTCCGCTTTTGAAAATGATGATGTATATGAATATACAATGAACTATGGGGAAATGGTCTGCTATAACAATTGGGGACATTACTACCTACACCGTGCCACTAGATATAGACTAGTATTAAACTATACACAGTGGGAACACTGTTCGACACCACCGGTGGGGAGCCCAAAGTACTATAGTGATAAATTTACATACTTTTCTGGGCATGATACAAAAAAAGCAGAGTCGTATTATTTTAAAGTACCTCCGGCACAAATTAGGAAAATTGTGCTAACTGACACAAAACTGATTTACTCAGATCCTTTTGTTTCCCGGCTCAAGGTTATGAATACTGGAAGAGCACTGTTGATTTGAAAAGTGTATGGGGAACACGAGATTGGCAGATACAGGGTAGGGAGGCTTTATTCCGAGCATGCCTGATTCCTGTACAAATAATTTTCTTAAATGACACAATTCAGCAGACATCTTGTTTGGGGTTAGCAAAAATTAAAGACTTGAATACGCCCAGTATCCCCACCTCGGCAAAGATTGGCAATACTTCCTCAATATCACCGAGGACAAGCTAGATGCAATGGTTAAGGCTGGTACTTATAATTCTTCACTTTCTAGTCCCGGCGGGTGGTTAATATGGCCCATTAACACGAATGAGTGTCAAGCGTGTTTTTTTAACTCTTCAGGGTTTTTTTCAATTAACAGGCCAGACCCTCGCTTTATAGCGGGTCAACATACAGGTATAGTTACAACATACAGTTTGGGTAAGCTGTGCCAGCAATGGGTCCAGACCAACACGTTAGCCGCAGTTAAGAAACACCTGAACACTCTTTCTGAAGATGTAGACTTGCAGGATTTTCTGCTGGGTCCTAGAAAACAGCGCTCAAAAAGGTTTCTATATGCTATGTACAATGAAATTTGGAAACTTTCACAGATTGAGGCTGCTGCGTGTTTAAGGCAATTGGATAAGGAAAATTTAGAAAAAGCATTAGCTGTTGTCGATAACAGCATGAATACACTGTCCAACAGGATTTATTCACTGTCAAATATAGTATTGTCTGCTATTGATATCACTCAGACAGACCTGTCCCGGTTATATCATGGGCAAACACAGCTACGTTCCATCATGCAGCTGGGTTGGACATTACAGACACTGAAAAGTGGCCGCATTCCATTGAAGTATATTAACAGGAGTGACTTCTTCACTGCTTTTAATTTCTCCAAGGAACAACAGACAATGGCTAAAAGGGAGGCTAGTTTCACCATGCTTCTTGTAGAAAAGTTAGATAAGTTGCTCTTCACGGTAGCAGAGAGTCCTTCAACTATCTGGCTCTTACATGGCATTATTAACTTGCCGATTTCGACCTTTCGTTTCTCGAACTGCCTGAAACATCTTGCAGTAGGACGGTACGAGCAGCTAGGAGATAGCTATATTAAGAAAGAGTGGGAGTTGCCCTTTGACTACAGATGTCTGAATGGCAAAACAGAGGTCTTTCTTCACGGTCTTTGCAATGCAGGGGTCGCAAATTTGGCCTGCTTGTTGAGGGGTACTCCCGTCCCCTTGATTCGCCAGGTATTTCATCTACTTTCCAATGGAAGTTATGTGGTACTGAACGATCAAAGTTGTTGCGGCATGCAACCTGGAATTGCCTACGCAATCTCGGTCTCAAAGGTCGTTACGTGTTGTGGACATGTTTTGTTTCCCCCCCACACGAGAGATAAAAGTTTCTGACATGTGGCCCCACATAGATACTATTAATGTGAACTATGACAAGCTGAGCAGGCTAAAGGCACTATTGTTTCAAAAACAGGTCACCTTGACATCCGCAAAAGAGACGTATGCTCCCCAGATTGCGAGATCATCAGCCGAGATATAATCCCTATTAAATACCAACTTCCCCAAGCACTTTGGAGAGCTGGTATCCAGAATATTCAATGTTTCAAGCACTACTGGGATTGTCCACTTCTTTAAGGCTGTTGGGTCTGGTTTTGTGTCCATCTTCCAGACTGTCTTCGGAGTCATCCCGTCAGCCATCCACTCGCTCCTTTCAAGTGTGTTTGGTGGCTTTCCAATCATTTTGGCTTTGAATGGCAGACTGCTACTGCTATGTCTTCTGATTCGCAGTGGTTGTTTCTTTCCAGCAATGCAGAGCAATGGAGCCGCTCCCACCAACTCCACTGTACCGTGAGCGCATGGTTCGGATCTTCGGTGCACCTTTGCTAGTGGAATTGGAGTACAACTGGTCATTGTCATTCCAGCCCCTTCTCTGGTGCGTACAACCAGTCTTCCGCTGCATATGGTGCCTCTTTGAACATGTGCCTATGGTCTGACTTGCCGTTGCACCGACATCTCCAGTGGACCACGAACTGCTGATGTCCCCGATGAGGGTTCATACACGGTCATGCCCCTTGAGACTGAGGTTGCTCCGCGAGGCCACCTATGAGCTTTCCGTTTTGAGATCTACAGCGGATGAGGGCACCACTACGGATAAAGTTGCACCAGGAACTACTGCTCACTACTGCTCTTTGGATCCGTTTGTCTGCCCTGAACTCAATTTTACATCAGATGATGTTGACTCATTTTTGAGGTCCTTGGTTGGTGACTTCGATGACACTCTTCAAGATCATGCGTAGATGCACATGATTTGATGATTTGATTTTCCATTCCCGTTTTTAAATGATACACTTCAATTAACTTGCTTTGGCACACTGTGCTTGTCATGGTTGACATTAACATCTCTGTATGTGTTTTAGTGACATTTTTTTTAATTATCTTTTTAACACATTTTAAAGATTTTTTGGCTGATTTTTTATGCTTTTAGCTTTTTAGTTCAGAGCAATTTTAGCATTTGGGTTCCTATACCTTCATCATACCTGTTACGGCAGTGGGGAGGGTGTAGTGAATCCTACTTCGTTTTAATGGGATAACAGGAGTTAGCTTAGCCTTTGGCTTGCAGACTCGTGCCCCTGTCACCTAGTGACTTTTAACCTACTTAGCTTGCTGTGTCTTAGCACATTTAATTATTTATTTCTTCTAAGATGGCTGCTTTGTTTAGAGTTAGGCCACTTGTTATGGGTTACATTAGCAGTGTCACCACGCTAAGGCGTCAAAAGACAAACAGTAGGCCTTCACACTTAGGGATTTTCCCTCTCTATACTTTCAAGGGATAATTGCCGTCCCAAGCATGTCTGTTATCTATTGTTTGGGAACACACCTACGTCAGGGGTCCTTGAAGATCTGTATAAATATATCGCACTTTAGCCAGATAATCAGAGGGATTGCGACCAGAGGGCATTGCCACCATCGCTGATATCGATGCTGCAAGTTGTCTTGACGCTGACCCAGTCTTCGTTTCCCTACGGGATCAGAAAGCACGTTGGCTGGAGATGCCAATGAAGTCAACCGAACAAATGCTGACATTTTCGGTGAGGAACAGACGCAGACTGCGGTTTCCACCGCGACTCAGATGGGGACAGCAAAGTTATTCCTGCGGCGCAGTAAGTGAGTACGCCAGCCCCTTAAGTCAACACAAATGGTCTTGTGTCCACCACTGCTTAGTGGCCAAGGTCAGGCCTGAAAATGATACATCTCGACCCTCTGGTTTGACGCAGAAGACCAAAATGTGTTAGACCGAACAGACTGCCACTGTTTCGGGATTGAGTCGCAAGGTGGAGGCTTCCACTTTGGAACCAAAAAGTTTGCATACCATCTCGGAGCTGAAGCAGCCAAGCTCCTCTTCGGAGCCGGAAAAACTCCCAACTGCTTCAGAGTCCACAATTTCGGCCCGATTAAAGCAGTCAATCACCACGCTTTCGGAGCACGTGACTATAGGAAGCAAATATGTACCATCTACATTGGAATCAGCAGACATTAGGCCCGTTCTTGAAGTGATGGACCATAAACAACAGAAAATACAGGTTAAAAAAGACACAGGAAAGATTGCCTCTTCTCCTTCAATAACAAAGAGGAAGCCGTCTTTCCAAGAAAGTTTGGAACCTGGGCTTTCACCTGCGAAAATATTTAAGCTCAAGGAGAAAGCAAAGACAGTACATCAGTCTTCTCCACCGCATTCTCCTTTGCTTCCCACTTCTCCAGCACCTGATACTCCACCACCACGTTCACCTACACAGTATTCTATGCAATCTCCTGGCTCTTCACATGGGGATTATATGGACAACAATACTTACAATGTAGACCCATGGGATGTATATGATTCCGACCCTATCCCATCTAATGACCCTGATATGTATCTGTAAGGAAATGGCTCCCTGTTGCAGTTACCCCCCATTTTTTGTCTGATACTGATGCTGACTTGACTGAGAAGTGTGCTGGGACCCTGCTAACCAGGCCCCAGCACCAGTGTTCTTTCACCTAAAATGTACCATTGTTTCCACAATTGGCACGCCCCTGGCACACAGATAAGTCCCTTGTAAAAGGGCCCTGTGACCAGGGAAGGTCTCTAAGGGCTGCAGTATGTGTTGTGCCACCCTTAAGGAACCCTCACCTAACACACACACACTGCCATTGCAGATTGTGTGTGTTGGTGGGAGAAAAAGGCAACGTCGACATGGCATCCCCCTCAGGGTGCCATGCACACAAAATACTGCCTGTGGCATAGGTAAGTCACCCCTCTAGCAGGCTTTACAGCCCTAAGGCAGGGTGCACTATACCACGGGTGAGGGCATAGCTGCATGAGCAATATGCCCCTACAGTGTCTAGGTCTATTCTTAGACATTGTAAGTACAGTGTGGCCATATTAAGTATATGGTCTAGGAGTTTGTCAAAAACGAACTCCAGAGATACCCACTGTATTTTACCCAATCCTTCAGTGCAGGACTGACTGGTCTGTGCCAGCCTGCTGCTGAGAGACGAGTTTCTGACCCCCCCCCTGGGGTGAGGGCCTTTGTGCCCTCTGAGGCCAAAAACAAAGCCTGCTCTGGGTGGAGGTGTTTCACACTTCCCCCCTGCAGGAACTGTAACACCTAGCAGTGAGCCTCCAAGGCTCAGGCTTCGTGTTACAATGCCCCAGGGCACTCCAGCTAGTGGAGATGTCCACCCCCTGGACACAGCCCCCACTTTTGGCAGCAAGTCCAGGGGAGATAATGAGAAAAACAAGGAGGAGTCACCCACCAGTCAGGACAGCCCCTAAGGTGCCCTAAGCTGAGGTGACCCCTGCCTTTAGAAATCCTCCATCTTGATTTTGGAGAATTTCCCTAATAGGAATAGGGATGTGCCCCCCTCCCCTCAGGGAGGAGGCACAAAGAGGGTGTTGCCACCCTTAATGACAGTAGCCATTTTCTACTGCCCTCCCAGACCTAAACACACCCCTAAATTCAGTATTTTAGGGCACCCCAGAACCCAGGAAATCAGATTCCTGCAACCTGAAGGAAGAAGAATGACTGCTGACCTGAAGCCTGCAGAGAGGGAGGAAGACAACAACTGACTTGGCCCCAGCCCTACCGGCCTGTCTCCAACTTCGAAAACCTGCTCCAGCGCCGCATCCGACAGGGACCAGCGACCTCTGAAGCCTCAGAGGACTGCCCTGGACTACAGGACCAAGAAACTCCAGTGAACAGCGGCCCTGTTCAAAACCTGCAACGTCTTTGCAACAAAGAAGCAACTTCCAAAGACTTCACGTTTCCCGCCGGAAGCGTGAGATTTCACAATCTGCACCTGACGCCCCCGGCTCGACCTGCAGAAAACCATCACCTCAGGGAGGACTCCCCGGCAACTGCGAGCCGGTGAGTAACCAGAGACGACCCCCCCTGAGTTCCCACAGCGACGCCTGCAGAGAGAATCCAGAGGCTCCCGCTGACCGCGACTGCCTGTAACAAGGGACCCAATGCCTGGAACCAACACTGCACCCGCAGCCCCCAGGACCTGAAGGAACCGAACTTCAGTGCAGGAGCGACCCCCAGGCAACCCTCTGCCTAGCCCAGGTGGTGGCTGCCCCAAGGAGGCCCCCCCTGTGCCTGCCTGCACCGCTGAAGTGACCCCCGGGTCCCTCCATTGATTCCTACCTGAAACCCGACGCCTGCTTTGCTCATTGCACCTGACCGCCCCAGCGCCGCTGAGGGTGTACTTTATATGCCTTCTCGTGTGTCCCCCGGTGCTCTACAAAACCCCTCTGGTCCCCCCCCCCCGAGGACGCAGGTAGTTACCTGCTGGCAGACTGGAACCGGAGCACCCCTGTTCCCCATAGGCACCATATGTGTTTTGGGCACCTCTTTGACCTCTGCACCTGACCGGCCCTGAGCTGCTGGTGTGGTAACGTTGGGGTTGCCTTGAACCCCCAATGGTGGGCTGCCAATGAGACTTGTAAGAGTTTTACTTACCTCCAAAACTAACCTTTACTTACCTCCCCCAGGAACTGTTGATTTTTGCACTGTGTCCACTTTGAAAATAGCTTATTGACATTTTTACAAAGACTGTATGTGATATTGCTTTCATTCAAAGTTCCTAAAGTATCTAAGTGAAGTACCTTACATTTTGAGTATTAACTGCAAATCTTGAACCTGTGGTTCTTAAAATAAACTAAGAAAACATATTTTTCTATTTAAAACCTATTGGCCTGGAGTTAAGTCTTTGAGTGTGTGTTCCTCATTTATTGCCTGTGTGTGTACAACAAATGCTTAACACTACCCTCTGATAAGCCTACTGTTCGATCACACTACCACAAAATAGAGCATTAGAATTATCTACTTTTGCCACTATCTTAACTCTAAGGGGAACCCTTGGACTCTGTGCACACTATCTCTCACTTTGAGGTAGTATATACAGAGCCAACTTCCTACAGTATTGTACCCAAGAAGACTGATGCGGGTTTCTGGTTGGTTCAGATGATGTCCCACGCTGGATGGAAAATTGCATTCTGGTATGCATCGCTGGATTCCGCTAACAAGCCTTGGCACACGCAAAGTTTGCGGTTAGCTGAAAGTGGCACTGCCTGGGACCAAGAGGGACCTGGTGGACTCTACATAGGTGGGGGTGGTCAAAGGGGGCTCTCAGCAACTCCGAGCCCACAGAAGACCAGGCAGCGCACACAGCAGTCCCACAGCACGTGGCAAAGATGGTGCAAAAGGAGGCCGACGCAGCACTACAACAAGGGATCCCACGCTGCTGGAGAATCATTCAGGAAGCTGTGCGTTGGAGGATAGAGTGCTGGGGGCCAGAGATTCACGGTGTACGAAGAACTTTGTGGAAGGATGCCAGCAATCCTTGGCAACTGCAAAACACGTGGTGCAAGGGGGTACTGTCTTGTGTGGGGAGGCAAGCCCTTACCTCTACCAAAGTTGGACAGTAGGACATCAGGATCACTTCAGTCCACCACCCGTAATGCTGGATCCACACAACTCGTCAGGAGAGGGGACCCACGCCACCTGTCGTCGATGCAGAGAGGTGCCTGTTGAAGCAGGGGAGTGACTCCTTCACTCTAAGGGAGATTCCTTCGTTCTTCTTTTGTAGGCTGAAGACAGGCTGCCCTCTGAGGATGCAGAACCAGGAAACAGTTGCAGGTTGGCAGGTGCTGAAGATACAATGTAACAGAAGTCACCTTGCTTCTTTGTTGCAGTTTGTAGAGTTCCTGGAGGGTCCAGATTTAGTTTATTTGGTAAGAAGGTGAAGTAAAGGGTGCAGAGGATTCCTGCTGGAGTCTTGCAATCCAAATCTGAAGAACCACCCAAGAGAGAGACCCTAAATAGCCCTGAAAGGGGAATTGGTCAGCTAAACAGGTAAGCACCTATCAGGGGAGGGCTCTGACATCACCTGCTGGCACTGGCCACTCAAATGGTTCTAGAGTTCCCTGCCAACTTGGAATCCAAGATGGTAAAACCCAGGACCCTCTGGAGGAGCTCTGAGCACCAGCCCTGGGGTGTTTATGGACAGGGGAGTGGTCACTACCCTTTCCTTTGTCCAGTTTCGTGCCAGAACAGGGACTGGGGATCCCTGAACCGGTGTAGACTGGATTATGCTAGGAGGACACCAAATGTGACCTTCAAAGCATTTCCAGTGGCTTGGGGAGGGTACCCTTTCAAGCCTATAACACTTATTTCCAAAGGGAGATGGTGTAACACCCCTCTCGCAGAGGAAATCCTTTGTTCTGCCTTCCTGGGCCTGAGCTGGTTGAGCAACAGGAGGGCAGAAACCTGTCTGAGAGGTGGCAGCAGCTGAGGCTGCCTGGAAAACCTCAGAAGGCCATAATGGCAGTACTGGGGGTCCTCTAAGGAGCCCCCAGAGTGCATGGAACCATACAGCCAATGCTTGCAAAAGCATGGGCGTATGATTCCTCCATGTTTGATACCAAACATGTCTATGTTCAGAGTTACCATTATGTAGCTTGACATAGGTAGTGACCTATGTCCAGTAACATGCTTAAAATGGCATCCCCGCACTCATGAAGTCCGGGAAAATGGTTCTGTAGGTCGTCGGGTGCACCTCTGCTAGTGCAGGGGTGCCCTCACACACAGGTACTATTGTCCCTGCCCTCAGGGCTAGAGGGCCTGCTAAAGGGGTGACTTATAAGTGACCTGGTGCAGTGTAAATGGCAGTGAAAGGGTGCATGCACCTTTTCACGTAGGCTGCGATGGCAGTCCTGCAGAAGCATTTGCATGGGCTCCCTATGGGTGGCAAAAGAAATGCTGCCGCCCATAAAGAAAACTTCGTACTTGTATAGCGTACTTTTACCCTGTGAGTCGGCATCTTGGCGCTGTACGCATACCGCTGTGGAACCCTTCCTGGCTTTCCCTGTGAAGTGCCCACTCCTGGGCACCCCCAAGGTGAAGCCAGGCTTCCCAGGGCTGTTGGGGCCGTTGTGGAGACTAAGCAAGCTATTGCCCAAAGTTACAGAGTGGGACCCATGATTAGATTGGCACCGAGGCTGGAGTTAACCGGTCTGAGGAAATTGAGCCCAAGACCCACTGAGGCGGGTATTGAACCTTTGGTCCAGGGCCAGACCTCTGCGTCTGCTGCTCTAACCATTGAGCCACACTTCTCCACAAAGATACCTTGAAACCTCAATGCCCTGGGTACCTCAGTACCATATACTAGGTACTTATAAGCGGGGGGGGCCAGTATGCCAATTGTGGTTGAAATACTGGATTACAAGAATGCAACAACCAAATTTAGAGGAGCGAGTGCATAATCACTGGGGTCCTGGTTAGCAGAATCCTAGTGAACACAGTCAAGCACACTGACATCAGGGTAGCCATGGCAAAAAGTGAGGGATTTATTAATAACTGCACCAAGAGGAAACCTTTGAGGTGCCCCTTGAAAACCTACCAGCTACTAGTTTGTTGACTGACTGGTCCTGACCAGTTCAGCCAGCTTAGACACATTTCTGGCTTCCCAAGGTGAGAGCCAGCGCACTCGAGGGCCAGAGATAAAAGCCTGCACTAGGCGGGGGTGTTAGCACCGCACCGAGGCAGGATGGACATTTCAGGGCAGGGAGCTTCAAATGCCTAGCTGCCTCTGTAATGGGACCCAGGTCTCTCCATTTGGCAGGGATGACCCCCCCCCCATCCTGACCCCACTTCTGGGGGGCAGAACAGGCGGTAAAATTAGGCAGATTAGAAGGTCCCACTCTTAAGGCGGATGAGCTGAAGTGGACACCACCTTTTAAATTCTTCCATCTTAGTTCGGAAGGAATGAGGCCACTAGGGTAGGGTTACGCCCACTTCCCAGCGGAAGTGGTCATAAAAAAGATGTAGTCACCCTAAAGGTGGTCATCCCCTTGGATACCAGCTGGCATTCACTGTAATGCCCCAAAGCTGAGTATTTAGGTCACACCCCTGAGCCCTAGAACTCAGATCGCGATGACCTAAAAAGAAAAAGACACAGAGGAGTTAAAGAAGAAGCAGCTGACCTGGTATCAGCCCCACCGGCCTGCCTGCTGACCTCGACAGACTCTGTTCAAAAAGACACCCGGTCCTGCAGCTTAGCCTCCAGAAACCCAGGAGGATTGCCTGCCTTCCACAGAAGCAAGACTCCCATAAGCAGCGGATTTGCTCTGCAAAAAGTCTCAAGAAAGGACTGCAGCCTCCAGAACAGCAAAGACCCAACACCCTAAGTGACCACTGCACCCGGCGTCCACGACCCGAGGGGGAGCCAACCAACAGTTCCAGCAAGGTTCCCCAGCTGTCCAGATTACGAGTTGTAGGAAAATGGCTTCCGTTGCAGTTACCCCCCACTTTTTGCCTGATATTGATGCTGACTTGACTGAGAAGTATGCTGGGGCCCTGCTAACCACGCCCAGCACCAGTGTTCTTTCACTTAAAAATGTACCATTGTTCCACAATTGGCACATCCCTGGCACACAGATAAGTCCCTTGTAAAAAGGTACCAGTGGTACCAAGGGCCCTGTGACCAGGGAAGGTCCCTAAGGGCTGCAGCATGTGTTGTGCCACCCTAAGAGACCCCTCACCTAACACATGCACACTGCCATTGCAGATTGTGTGTGTTGGTGGGGAGAAAAAGGCAAAGTCGACATAGCATCCCCCTCAGGATGCCATGCACACAAAATACTGCCTGTGGCATAGGTAAGTCACCCCTCTAGCAGGCCTTACAGCCCTAAGGCAGGGTGCACTATACCACAGGTGAGGGCATAGCTGCATGAGCAATATGCCCCTACAGTGTCTAATTCTATTCTTAGACATTGTAAGTACAGTGTCACAGACGACATCAAACCCTGATGGACAACGGTGAAACAGTCGCCCTCATCCTCCTCTACCTCTCGGCTGCCTTCGACACCGTCTGTCACCGCACCCTAATTACCCGCCTCCACTCCACCGGGATCCAAGGCCAGGCCCTGGACTGGATCGTCTCCTTCCTCTCAAACCGATCTCAAAGAGTTTACCTCCCACCGTTTCGCTCAGACCCCACCGAGATCATCAGCGGCGTACCTCAAGGCTCATCGCTCAGCCCGACACTCTAAAATGTCTACATGAGCCCCCTCGCCGACATCGTACGCAAGCACGACATCATCATCACCTCCTACGCCGACGACACCCAACTTATACTCTCCCTCACCAAGGACCCCGCCAGCGCCAAGACCAACCTACAAGAGGGCATGAAGGATGTCGCAGATTGGATGAGGCTCAGCCGCCTAAAGCTGAACTCTGACAAAACGGAAGTCCTCATCCTCAGCAACACCCCGTCCGCTTGGGACGACTCCTGGTGGCCGACGGCCCTCGGCACCGCACCGACCCCCACAGACCACGCCCGCAACCTTGGCTTCATCTTGGACCCTCCTCTCACCATGACCAAGCAAGTCAACGCCGTGTCCTCCGCCTGCTTCCTCACCCTCCGCATGCTCCGCAAGATCTTCCGCTGGATCCCCGCCGACACTAGAAAAACCGTGACCCACGCCCTCGTCACGAGCCGCCTGGACTACGGCAACACCCTCTATGCTGGGACCACCGTCAAACTCCAAAAACGCCTGCAACGTATTCAAAACGCCTCGGCCCGCCTCATCCTCGACGTACCCCGCAACAGCCACATCTCCGCACATCTGAGACACCTGCATTGGCTCCCAGTCAGCAAAAGGATCACCTTCCGACTTTTCACCCACGCACACAAAGCCCTCCACAACAAGGGACCGGAATACCTCAACCGTCGCCTCAGCTTCTACGCCCCCACCCGTCTCCTCCGTTCCTCTGGCCTCGCGCTCGCTGCCGTCCCTCCCATCCGCCGCTCCACGGCGGGTGGAAGGTCCTTCTCCTTCCTGGCAGCCAAGACCTGGAACACCCTCCCCGCCAGCCTCAGGACCACTCCGCATTCCGGAGACTCCTCAAAACCTGGCTTTTCGAGCAGCAGTAACCCCCCCCTTCCCCCTAGCGCCTTGAGACCCGCACGGGTGAGTTGCGCGCTTTATAAATGTTAATGATTTGATTTGTAGCCATATTAAGTATATGGCCTGGGAGTTTGTCAAAACGAACTCCACAGCTCCATAATGGCTACACTAAATACTGGGAAGTTTGGTATAAAACTTCTCAGAATAATAAACCCACACTTATGCCAGTGCTGGATGTATTAAAAAAATGCACACAGAGGGCATCTTAGAAGATGCCCCCTGTATTTTACCCAATCCTTCAGTGCAGGACTGACTGGTCTGTGCCAGCCTGCCACTGAGACGAGTTTCTGACCCCCTGGGGTGATAGCCTTTGTGCTCTCTGATGCCAGAAACACAGCCTGCACTGGGTGGAGGTGCTTAACACCTCCCCCTGCAGGAACTGTAACACCTAGCAGTGAGCCTCAAAGGCTCAGGCTTCGTGCTACAATGCCCCAGGGCACTCCAGCTAGTAGAGATGCCCGCCCCCTGGACACAGCCCCCACGTTTGGTGGCAAGGCCAGAGGAGATACTGAGAAAAAGGAGTCACCTACCAGTCAGGACAGCCCCTAAGGTGCCCTGAGCTGAGGTGACCCCTGCCTTTAGAAATCCTCCATCTTGAGTTTGGAGGAGGCACAATGAGGGTGTAGCCACCCTCAAGGACAGTAGCTAGGAAAAGGACCAAAGGTGCACCTACGTCCCCGAGAACCCCAGGTCTACAACCTACTTGTTTGTTGTCCCTGACTGGCTTCCTAGCCAGAGCCTGCAGCCTTTTTCCACAAGGACCAATTCCCATTGAGCACTTGACACCTTGCTGCACCTGGCTGTCCCAGTACTGCCCGAAGTGACCTGCCGGTGGTTCTGATCAGTGCCCAGTAATTACCTTAACTCTCTGAGATTGGCCTCATAAGTTAACTGTGTGTTTGCTGAACTTTGAATTTCTTCTTATGTTAACATTTAAGAACTCTGAAATTGCAGTGTTGATTTTTGCAGCTAACTAGTATTTATGCTTTTCTCATTTGCCTCTGTGAGTACAACAAATGCTTAGCACTATTCACTAACGTGCTCGTCCAAAATAGAGCATTAGTCCTATTTACTTTTGCCTCTACAAACCAAATGGGGACCCACTAGACTCTCTGCACGGTGTAATTGTTTTAAACGCACCTTTAGAGAGCCAGCTTCCTACAGTACCTTACAGTGGCGGTTCTTAACCTGTGGAGGACCCCTTGTGGTTCCGTGAGGCCTACTCAGGGGGTTGTGTGTGTGTATGTGTGTGTGGGGGGGGGGCGTCAGTGACTATTTGAGAAAATTAATACTAAAAAGAATACATTAAAAAAAGTATATACTAATAAAGAAGCAAATATAGAAATGTTGCAATCTTTTTATGATTTCATGAAGAATTACACAAAATATGTTCATATTTGAGCATTGCTTTATGAATACTTTTTTTGTATATTGTTTTAAGGTTCAAATAATAGTAATTGATTAGTCCAAGAATCCCCAGCTGCCAATAATGACCGAGTGGGGGCTCCCTGGTTTCCAGTAATGATTCAGTGGGGGTCCACAGAAGTCAAAAGGTTAATAACCGCTGCCTTACAGTACCAACTTTAGTAATGCCATTCTGAAGTTAGCAGGCTTGAGGTGTCTGCATGTAACTCTGTACTTGCCAATAGGGTTACTAGTCTTTCCACAGTAAAAATGACAATTTAGGGTTTTTACTATTTGAACATGTAAACAGACAACTGCCTTAGGGCATGTTAGGCCTACCTAAAGGCTGACTTAAATACATAAAAAAAGGAGGTTTGGGCTTTGTATTACCTTAAAGGGCAAAGCAGATTTAGCAGAATAAATCTGCCCTCTCTAGTGTACAGTGGCAGACCGGGAGCTATGGTTACCTTGTCTCACTCGATGGGGGTTCAACAGGGGCTGCAGTCCCTTGGGGTCACTCTAACCTACAGGCCCTGGGTACCCTGTTACCATAAACTAGGGACTTACCTGTAAGTTAGGCTACGCCAATTGGGGACAAGCCAGTTAAACATGCACTGTTTTGAAGGTCAGAGCACATGTACTAAATCCTATTTAGCAGGGCATTTCACAGCCATTACACCAGTACCAAGTAGTCAAAATGGGGGCAAAAAAGAGGGGGGGACATCCAAAAAGCCAGTTTCAGTAGCACAATCCGGGCTACTGAGCTTTCAGAGGTGTCTGGCAAAGTTTTACATCCACCTAACCCTGGAAGATCATGGCTAGGCCTGCACAACAGGAGGCTTGACCTTCACCCCCAGAGAGGAGACTCCCCTTTCAGGAGGCAATTTCAGAGGAGCTCCAGACTTGCCCCTTCCCTAAAAAGCTCAAGCAGCAGCAAGTTAGCCCAACCCCATTCCTCCACCACCACACAGGTCACCTTCACTACAGGACTCAGCCCTCACACACTGACTGATCACAAGAGTCATTGCGACCCTTCAGAACCAATCCAAGCAGGAGAGAAGGATCCCAGGAAGGATTATGATGTCAGTCCTCAGGAAGACATAAACCTAAAGTCCTCTACAGTCCGGGCCATTGGACAAAGACTGCTAAAGGCTGAAGTCTGTAGGATGAAAAAGGAAGAGGTCAGCAGCCGCCCAATGGCAGATGGCTAATTCAAATGCTGCACAGATGTGACCACCAGCAATAGGAGGAGATAGAAAAACACACACAGCATCTGCCGGATAGTATAAAAAGAGGACAAAGCAATAATACACAAGGGCATAGCAATTGGTAATACATGCGTCAAGTCCTCTCTGGATGCCGCTGACATTGCCAGCAGACAGATTTGCACTGGCACAACTCTACTCAAGGTACCAGGTTTCAAGCCCAAGTTTCAGGCATCAGTAATCAACATGCCTTCTGCTGGGAAGAGCCTGTTTCAAGAAGCAGTTGATGATTCCTTGCAGCAAATGAAGGACAACACCACCGCTCATTCATGAGGCATGCCTCCTATTCAGAGGCCAATGAGGAAGCCTGGCCTCCAGCAGATACAAACGTAAATCCAGATCACTCAGGGAGCAAGCGCTGACAGGGCAAGCCCATGGTGGCAACACCACGGGCAGGGATATCCCTCCTTTTGAGCCAGTCTACTAGAGAATGTGGCACCCCAAGCATTTAACACCGGTAGACTGTGAGGGTTCCTCCATGAGTGGAAAAAGATCACCTCCAACAAGTGGGTTCTATACGCATATTGTGTTAAATTGGAAACAATACCTCCTGACACAAAGAGAAGGGCTTGCAAAGGACAAGAACTAAAGAGCTTAAGATAGGAAGCAAAGGACCTCCAGCACAATGGAGCAATAGAGGAGGTACCACCATAGGGAAGAACCAGGGATGGTTTTCTATTGATTTCCTGATTCCCAAACAGGATCTGACCTTGAGACCCATCATAGATTTGAGATTTCTCAACAACATACAAAAGTTTAAAATAGCCACACCGCAGGAAGTTCTCCTGCTGCTGAAGAAGAGAGACTATGTGGTGACCATTGCCCACATCATGCGTCCTGCACTCACGAGACAGGAGAAATCTCTACCAAGGGTTCATAACCATCCTGCCTACTAGCCCACCCCCACTTCAATGCCACCCTTACTATACACACACACAATCAATCGCCATCACTCTGCCGCCCACTTCTTACCCCAATACCTTATGCCTCCCCAATTGTATTGTTAAGACACCTTACAGCTATTTCAGCCCGGCGTACACCACCGACACCACGAACTCTGCCTCATTTGCACTTAACGCTGTTAATATACTCTAGGGGCATATTTATACTTTTTGTACGTTGCATTTGCGTCATTTTATGACGTAAAAGCGGTGCATACTTACAAAATATAATTGAATTTTGTAAGTTTGCACCCTTTTTGCGTCAAAAAATTACACAAATGCGGCACAAAAAAAGTATAAATATGGGCCTAAATGCGGGACACAATTAAATCGTAGTTCACAGCTCACTCTATTGGCCTCTGCTGTATGTTATTCATGCTACTGCTCAATACATTGTAAAACCTAATAAAATATATATTTTTTAAATGGTGTCCATTGCCCTGAAGGACACCTGCTTCCACTTCCCAATGAACAGAAACCACAAGAGGCATCTCTGGATTGTGGCGCGGAACTCTCCTTATTACAAACAATCTACAGTTTGGGATAAAGTCAGCAGTGAGAGCTCACAAAATGTCTTAGGGTAGAAACTGCACATCTGTGAAGGTAGAGGGTACTTGAGTACCCCTTTCCTAGGTGACTGGTTGGTAAAGGCACAGACTATGTAATGGAAATCTGGTACACACTAGGATTCTCGGTGACCACAAAGAAATCTTCAGCCTAACCGATAAAAAAAAAAGAGACCACCTTGGGTGAAGATGTAGACAGTAACAAGGTCACAGTTGACAGGGGACTGGAATAATCTGATGGTTGTCTTAGAAAAGACACTGGTGGACATTTCATAATATTACAATAGGCAAGCCACTCACACAACCAATCCCCACAGTGACCATCCTGCACAGGGTCACTTAAACATCAGAGGAAAATGGACACCCCAAGAGACAGTGAAGCATGTATATGTGTTAGAAGTGAAGTCAATTTTCCTAGCTCTGAAAGCTTTCCACAAAAATCTCTTGGGAAAAGTAGCACAAATCTAAACTGACAACACAACTGCAATGTTTTATCTGAAACAGCAGGGGCACGAAGCTACACATCCTACCCACCTAGTGTAGGATATCTGGAGATGGGCAATTCAAAGAGATATTACTGCCAGGAACACACCTGCCATAGCAGCAAACTGTAGAATTAGACAAGAAGGAAATCTTGCACAAGTGTGATCTAGACCAAAGGGCGGTAGCCACAATCTTCCGAACTTGACGAACACCAAAAATATACCTGTTTGCAATGCGCAGTTTCAACGCGTCAGATCCAGGTATCCCTACTGCCTAGCCTAAGGGAATACCGTCTCGATAAACTACTCCGGTAAATTCACCTACACCGTTCCATGATTCCTGTTACCAGTAATGACAAACAAGTGCAAGCTGACTCTAATCGCAATGGCCTTTGAGACAGGCGCATGGAGGACCTGAAGAAGGTCAAGACAGCATCCAACAACGACACGCTATGCAGCTATATTGACCAGATCTACACACTGGTGTAGGAAAGCTGAGTAATCTGACATGGGGGACAATCGTTAGATACTTGATGCACTTGCTGCATGTAACACTAATTTGCTTCTGTATAATTACACAGCTCTTCTACAGTCCTACTTTCAAGGTTGACCCCCCCCCCCCAAAACCCAGAGTGGAACCTGAACCTAGCACTGGCACAGATCATGAAACATTCTTTTAATCCACTACACACAAAAGGCATTTAGTTTGCAACACTTAAAATAGCCTTCTTAATTGTAAGCACAGAGTAGGGTGATCAAACTGAGGGCATTAACTACCCAGGAACCCGACCAACAAATACAAAAGGGTAGAGTGGACATGGCAAGTAAGCAACACTTCTTTCCAAAAGTGGTTTCGCAATTCTTTGTGAAGCAATCAATCCTACTATCTGCTTTCTTTCAGCACCCAAAAACAGACAGAAAAAGTATTACACAGGCTAGATGTGATGGGAGCAGCCACTCTACTTGCACGAAACGAAGCCGCTAAGGAAATGCAAACAATTTATTGTGGCACACACACCAGGGATTAGGGGTCTACCTGCGTCAAAACAAAAGGAACTATCTCAGGGTGGATGGTACATACCATTAAAATGTGCTACACTCTAGCAGGGAAAACCATAATACTGAATCAAAAATCTATGTCACTGGAAAAAGGGGCGAAAAAGCGAAATGAACGGTGCCTCAGGGGCAAAGACGGATTGTACCACCTATGAATACGGGTGTCATTTGTGGTTCGCAAGACAACCCCAACTCTGGCTGTTGCCATTGTACTCGGAGGAATTATATTCAGGAATCCTGTCAGATGTTTGGCAACCAGACAGATCCTGTGTGCATAAGCCTACGCCCATCATCTCAGCATTCGTGGCACAGAAGCAGAGAGCCAACACCACCCTGCTTCTTCACATTTTATTGTGCATTCCTATTATCTTTAAGGGTCTGGAACAGACTGACCGTGATGAGAGAGCAGGAAGGCTTTCAGATCCAGGCAAATGTTCGGGGATAACATGAAAACTTCTCTTCTGGAGAACAAAGCCCTCGGATCTCCAGCTCCTCCAATTAAACACCCCACCCAAGGCTGCAGGCACCTGCCACCACCTTAGTAGCTGCTGGCGACAGGCAATAGGACTTCCTAAAGCTGAGATGCACCAGTCAAAGTCTGCCACAACATCCAGGGAGATGTTGATGTTGTCCTTTGGATCGCCCCCATGGTGGAACCACTGCAGGCAGAGCTGCTACTGCAGTAATCTTAAGTGTCGGCATGTTTATCTACCAGTGTGCAAGAAGTCAACAAAGGACCGACAAGCAAAATCTGAGTTTCCTCGTAAAACATTGAAAATCTACCCTGAATGTCCTGAATTCTCTGAGGGGGAGGGAAGGATCCGAGAGATGTTTTGTCCAGCACCACCCACCTATTAACAGACTGTGCTTTGACGGCTCCAAATGAGATTTGGGTACGTTGGTGGAAAACCCCAAGTCCAACAGCAGGGATGCTGTGACATTCAGATCATCCAACAGCCGACTATAGCGAGTCTGCCTTGAACAGCCAATTATCCAGGTTGGGGAACACAGATCGCGGTCCTAGGCAGATGTACCACAAGTACCAACCCAGGTGAAGCCCCAGGGCGCCGATGCCAATCCAAATGAGAGGACCGCAAGCTGGCAGTGGAGTGCTTGGAGCCCACCACAAAACACAGGTACATTCTGTGCCACTTCAGGCCTAGGATCTGAAAGTACTCGTCTTGCCAGTTGAGCCCAGGATCAAGGTCCATCAATTCAGAGCCAGAACAACATGTGGGAGGTGTAGGAAGTTGGCTCTGTATATACTATTTGAAAGTAAGAAATAGTGTGCACAGAGTCCAAGGGTTCCCCTTAGAGGTAAGATAGTGGCAAAGGTAGATAATTCTAATGCTCTATTTTGTGGTAGTGTGGTCGAGCAGTAGGCTTGTCAAAGGAGTAGTGTTAAGCACTTGTTGTACACACACAGGCAATAAATGAGGAACACACACTCAAAGACTTACTCCAGGCCAATAGGTTTTTATATTGAAAAATATATTTTCTTAGTTTATTTTAAGAACCACAGGTTCAAGGTTTACAGTTAATACTTTAAATGTAAGGTACTTCACTTACCAGTAGCCAATGGCTACTGTCCTTGAGGGTGGCTACACCCTTTTTGTGCCTCCTCCCTGTAGGGGGGTGGGGGGGCACATCCCTAATCCTATTGTGGGAATCCTCAAAACTCAAGATGGAGGATTTCTCAAGGCAGGGGTCTCCTCAGCTCAGGACACCTTAGGGGCTGTCCTGACAGGCGGGTGACTCCTCCTTGTTTTTCTCATGATCTCCTCCAGCCTTGCCGCCAAAAATGGGGGCAGTGGCCGGAGGGGCAGGCATCTCAGCTAGCTGGGATGCCCTGGGGTGCTGTAACAAAAGGGGTGAGCCTTTGAGGCTCACCGCCAGGTGCTACAGTTCCTGCAAAGGGGGGGGGGGGGGGGGGTGAGAAGCACCTCCGCCCAGTACAGGCATTGTTCCTGGCTACAGAGTGACAAAGACACTCTTCCCCATGTGGCCAGCAACATGTCTGGTGTGTGGCAGGCTAGCAGGAACTAGTCAGCCTACACTAGAAGTCGGGTAGGTATTCAGGGGGCATCTCTAAGATGCCCTCTGGGTGTATTCTACAATAAACTGCACACTGGAATAAGTGTGCATTTATTGTGCTGAGAAGTTTGATACCAAACTTTACAGTTTTCAGTTTAGCCATTATGGTGCTGTGGAGTTCGTGAATGACAGATTCCACAGACCATATACTCAGTATGGCTACCCTGCACTTACAATGTCTAAGGTTTTGCTTCGACACTGTAGGGGCATAGTGCTCATGCACCTATGCCTTCACCTGTGGTATAGTGCACCCTGCCTTAGGACTGTAAGGCCTGCTAGAGGGGTGACTTACCTATGCCACAGGCAGTGTGAGGTTGGCATGGCACTCTGAGGGGAGTGCCAAGTCGACTTAGTCATTTTCTCCCCATCAGTACACACAAGCTGTGAAGCAGTGTGCATGTGCTGAGTGAGGGATCTCTAGGGTGGCATAAGACATGCTGCTGCCCTTAGAGACTTTCCCTGGCATCAGGGCCTTTGGTACCAGTTACAAGGGACTTACCTGAGTGCCAAGGTTGTGCCAACCGTGGAGACAAAGGTACAGTTTAGGGAAAGAACACTGGTGCTGGGGCCTGGTAGCAGGGTCCCAGCACACTTTCAAATCATAACTTGGCATCAGCAAAGGCAAAAAGTTAGGGGGTAACCATGCCAAGGAGGCATTTCCTTACAGGAGGGACATCCTAAAGCTTATTTTTTTGTGGAGAAAAGTATTAAAGAGACTATTGTCTAGAATGTTATGCAGTCTGTCTTCCTTCTAAGTAAGAGCACTAACATTGCTGCCCAGTCTCCTGCTCTGAGCCTGACTCAAGTGCCCCTTTCTGTCACGAGGAGGAGGGGGGCTTAACACATTTCTGTAACCTGTGGGACCCACTGTTCCCTTGTGATGGTCTGCCGTCTGCTAGATCTTTAAATGGTTTGACACCCTTTGCCTGACAGGGGGCATGTGATCCCTTGAGGGAAAACTAAACAGATTTTCCGACTCGTAGGCTCCACCTAGGCTCCTGTAATGCCACAGGAACTACTGTGGCTGTTGGACTGGCTGAGAGGGTTGGAACTGACAAAAGGTATATCCTTGAGTAGCCGCAAAACTTGGAATGTGGCAGGTCAGGTGCGAATCCTAGGAAGCGAGCGGTGGCTTGCCCGTTTGAGCTGCTCAACGGAGAACTCTGCTTTTTTGCCGAAGACAAAGGACATGCACATTTAATTAGCAAGGACATCCCTTGAATGGAGCCAGGCACGGTATCTGATGGCCACTGATGACCCCAAGCACCTAGTGAGAGTCCACCACATCAGGGAGCATCCGCATGATCGATTTTGAGGCATCCTGGCTGTCCCGGACCACTTCTACAAAGTTGCCCTTCAGATGATCTGGAAGATTGGGCACTACCTTCTGCGCTATCTCCCAGGGAGAGCGGGTGTTACTGGACAACAGGTATTTGGTCCTTCTTCCCAATCCCCTCTTTTTCCCTACACCTTGCTGAGAGGGGTGCTGGGGAAGGAGCCTGTGTTCTGTTTTGTGCAGAAGGTGCCTGAACCACCAGGCTTTCTGGCAACGGGTGGGTCGATAGGAAGGGTGGATCCCCTAGGAATGTCACTAGGGGCATCCAATGGCGACAGGCAGGAGGTTTCTGCCCATCCTGCGGCAATAAGCTCCATCAGACCTTCATTAAATGGGAGTGGGGTTCAGATGCAGCAGTCACTGACTGGAAGATCTCTTTCAAGAGGTTGGCTTTAATCTCTTTGTAAGGAAATGCCTCCTTGGCATGGTTGCCCCCTGACTTTTTGCCTTTGCTGATGCTATGTTTACAATTGAAAGTGTGCTGAGGCCTGCTAACCAGGCCCCAGCAACAGTGTTCTTTCCCTAACCTGTACTTTTGTATCCACAATTGGCAGACCCTGGCATCCAGATAAGTCCCTTGTAACTGGTACTTCTAGTACCAAGGGCCCTGATGCCAAGGAAGGTCTCTAAGGGCTGCAGCATGTCTTATGCCACCCTGGAGACCTCTCACTCAGCACAGACACACTGCTTGCCAGCTTGTGTGTGCTAGTGAGAACAAAACGAGTAAGTCCACATGGCACTCCCCTCAGGGTGCCATGCCAGCCTCTCACTGCCTATGCAAGTATAGGTCAGTCACCCCTCTAGCAGGCCTTACAGCCCTAAGGCAGGGTGCACTATACCATAGGTGAGGGTACCAGTGCATGAGCATGGTACCCCTACAGTGTCTAAACAAAACCTTAGACATTGTAAGTGCAGGGTAGCCATAAGAGTATATGGTCTGGGAGTTTGTCAAACACGAACTCCACAGCACCATAATGGCTACACTGAAAACTGGGAAGTTTGGTATCAAACTTCTCAGCACAATAAATGCACACTGATGCCAGTGTACATTTTATTGCAAAATACACCCCAGAGGGCACCTTAGAGGTGCCCCCTGAAACTTAACCGACTGTCTGTGTAGGCTGACTAGTTCCAGCAGCCTGCCACACTAGAGACATGTTGCTGGCCCCATGGGGAGAGTGCCTTTGTCACTCTGAGGCCAGTAACAAAGCCTGCACTGGGTGGAGATGCTAACACCTCCCCCAGGCAGGAGCTGTAACACCTGGCGGTGAGCCTCAAAGGCTCACCCCTTTGTCACAGCCCAGCAGGGCACTCCAGCTTAGTGGAGTTGCCCGCCCCCTCCGGCCACGGCCCCCACTTTTGGCGGCAAGGCTGGAGGGAACAAAGAAAGCAACAAGGAGGAGTCACTGGCCAGTCAGGACAGCCCCTAAGGTGTCCTGAGCTGAGGTGACACTAACTTTTAGAAATCCTCCATCTTGCAGATGGAGGATTCCCCCAATAGGGTTAGGATTGTGACCCCCTCCCCTTGGGAGGAGGCACAAAGAGGGTGTACCCCCCCTCAGGGCTAGTAGCCATTGGCTACTAACCCCCCAGACCTAAACACGCCCTTAAATTTAGTATTTAAGGGCTACCCTGAACCCTAGAAAATTAGATTCCTGCAACAACAAGAAGAAGGACTGCCTAGCTGAAAACCCCTGCAGAGGAAGACCAGAAGACAACAACTGCCTTGGCTCCAGAAACTCACCGGCCTGTCTCCTGCCTTCCAAAGAACTCTGCTCCAGCGACGCCTTCCAAAGGGACCAGCGATCTCTGCATCCTCTGAGGACTGCCCTGCTTCGACGACGACAAGAAACTCCTGAGGACAGCGGACCTGCTCCAAAAAGACTGCAACTTTGTTTCAAGAAGCAGCCTTAAAGAACCCTGCAATCTCCCCGCAAGAAGCGTGAGACTTGCAACACTGCACCCGGCGACCCCGACTCGGCTGGTGGAGAACCAACACCTCAGGGAGGTCCACCGGACTACTCTACGACTGTGAGTACCAAAACCTGTCCCCCCTGAGCCCCCACAGCGCCGCCTGCAGAGGGAATCCCGAGGCTTCCCCTGACCGCGACTCTCTGAAACCTAAGTCCCGACGCCTGGAAAAGACCCTGCACCCGCAGCCCCCAGGACCTGAAGGACCGGACTTTCACTGCAGAAGTGACCCCCAGGAGTCCCTCTCCCTTACCCAAGTGGAGGTTTCCCCGAGGAAGCCCCCCCTTGCCTGCCTGCAGCGCTGAAGAGATCCCTCGATCTCTCATTGACTTCCATTGCGAACCCGACGCTTGTTCTAACACTGCACCCGGCCGCCCCCGCGCCGCTGAGGGTGAAATTTCTGTGTGGGCTTGTGTCCCCCCCGGTGCCCTACAAAACCCCCCTGGTCTGCCCTCCGAAGACGCGGGTACTTACCTGCTGGCAGACTGGAACCGGGGCACCCCCTTCTCTCCATTGAAGCCTATACGTTTTGGGCACCACTTTGAACTCTGCACCTGACCGGCCCTGAGCTGCTGGTGTGGTAACTTTGGGGTTGCTCTGAACCCCCAACGGTGGGCTACCTTGGACCAAGAACTGAACCCTGTAAGTGTCGTACTTACCTGGTAAAACTAACAAAAACTTACCTCCCCCACGAACTGTGAAAATTGCACTGTGTCCACTTTTGAAATAGCTATTTGTGAATAACTTGAAAAGTATACATGCAATTGAAATGATTCAAAGTTCCTAATGTACTTACCTGCAATACCTTTCAAACAAGATATTACATGTTAAATTTGAACCTGTGGTTCTTAAAATAAACTAAGAAAATATATTTTTCTATAACAAAACCTATTGGCTGGATTTGTCTCTGAGTGTGTGTACCTCATTTATTGTCTATGTGTATGTACAACAAATGCTTAACACTACTCCTTGGATAAGCCTACTGCTCGACCACACTACCACAAAATAGAGCATTAGTATTATCTCTTTTTACCACTATTTTACCTCTAAGGGGAACCCTTGGACTCTGTGCATGCTATTCCTTACTTTGAAATAGCACATACAGAGCCAACTTCCTACATTGGTGGATCAGCGGTGGGGTACAAGACTTTGCATTTGCTGGACTACTCAGCCAATACCTGATCACACGACAAATTCCAAAATTGTCATTAGAAATTGATTTTTGCAATTTGAAAAGTTTTCTAAATTCTTAAAAGACCTGCTAGGGCCTTGTGTTAGATCCTGTTTAGCATTTCTTTTAGAGTTTAAAAGTTTGTAAAAGTTTGAATTAGATTCTAGAACCAGTTTTAGATTCTTAAAAAGTATTCCAACTTTTAGAAGCAAAATGTCTAGCACAGATGTGACTGTGGTGGAACTCGACACCACACCTTACCTCCATCTACAGATGAGAGAGCTAAGGTCACTCTGTAAACTAAAGAAAATAGCAATGGGCCCCAAACCTACCAAAGTACAGCTCCAGGAGCTTTTGGCAGAGTTTGAAAAGGCCAACCCCTCTGAGGATGGCAACTCAGAGGATGAAGATAGTGACTTGGAGGGAAATTCCCCCCCTCCAGTCCTACTTAGGGAGAGCAGGGCTTCTCAAGCCCTGACTCCACAAATAATAGTCAGAGATGCTGGTTCCCTCACAGGAGGGACCAACAACTCTGAAATCACTGAGGATAACTCCAGTGAAGAGGACATCCAGTTAGCCAGGATGACCAAAAGATTGGCTTTGGAAAGACAGATCCTAGCCATAGAGAGGGAAAGACAAGAGATGGGCATAGGACCCATCAATGGTGGCAGCAACATAAATAGGGTCAGAGATTCTCCTGACATGTTGAAAATCCCTAAAGGGATTGTAACTAAATATGAAGATGGTGATGACATCACCAAATGGTTCACAGCTTTTGAGAGGGCTTGTGTAACCAGAAAAGTGAACAGATCTCACTGGGGTGCTCTCCTTTGGGAAATGTTCACAGGAAAGTGTAGGGATAGACTCCTCACACTCTCTGGAAAAGATGCAGAATCTTATGACCTCATGAAGGGTACCCTGATTGAGGGCTTTGGATTCTCCACTGAGGAGTATAGGATTAGATTCAGGGGGGCTCAAAAATCCTCGAGCCAGACCTGGGTTGACTTTGTAGACTACTCAGTAAAAACACTAGATGGTTGGATTCAAGGCAGTGGTGTAAGTAATTATGATGGGCTGTACAATTTATTTGTGAAAGAACACCTGTTAAGTAATTGTTTCAATGATAAACTGCATCAGCATCTGGTAGACCTAGGACCAATTTCTCCCCAAGAATTGGGAAAGAAGGCAGACCATTGGGTCAAGACTAGGGTGTCCAAAACTTCCACAGGGGGTGACCAAAAGAAAGGGGTCACAAAACCTCCCCAGGTGAAAGGTGGTGAGACAGCCAAAAATAAAAATAGTAAAGAGTCTTCTACAGGCCCCCAAAAACCTGCACAGGAGGGTGGGCCCAGAGCCTCTTCACAAAACAATCCTGGGTACAAGGGTAAAAACTTTGATCCCAAAAAGGCCTGGTGTCGAAACTGTAGTCAGTCTGGACACCAAACTGGAGACAAGGCCTGTCCCAAGAAAAGTTCCACTCCAAACTCCAATCCAGGTAACACTGGAATGGCTAGTCTCCAAGTGGGATCAACAGTGTGCCCAGAGCAAATCAGGGTCCACACTGAAGCTACTCTAGTCTCTGAGGGTGGGGTGGATTTAGCCACACTAGCTGCCTGGCCGCCTAACATGCAAAAATACAGGCAGCAGCTCTTTATTAATGGGACAAGTGTAGAGGGCCTGAGGGATACAGGTGCCAGTGTCACCATGGTGACAGAGAAACTGGTTTCCCCTGGCCAATACCTGACTGGAAAAACTTATACAGTCACCAACGCTGACAATCAGACTAAAGCACATCCCATGGCAATGGTAACTTTAGAATGGGGAGGGGTCAATGGCCTAAAACAGGTGGTGGTCTCCTCAAACATCCCAGTAGACTGTCTGCTTGGAAATGACCTGGAGTCCTCAGCATGGGCTGAGGTAGAACTAAAAACCCATGCAGCCATGCTGGGTATCCCTGAACTGGTGTGTGTAAAAACAAGAGCACAATGCAAGGCACAGGGTGAAAAAGTAGAGCTGGAGTCTGGACAAATGGCCCAGCCTACCAAGAGAAAAGGAAAGTCAGTTGGGAAACCAACTGCAACACAGTCAGAAAAAGAGAACCTATCTTCTCAGGAAGAAGTTCTGCCCTCTGAGGGAACTGAGCCTTTGGAGCTTGAACCTTATCAGGTTGAGCTCTTAGGCCCAGGGGGACCCTCAAGGGAGGAGCTGTGTAAGGGACAAGAAACCTGTCCCTCTCTTGAAGGCCTTAGGCAGCAAGCTGCTGAAGAGTCCAAGGGCAAGAAAAATGGAACACATAGGGTCTATTGGGAAGATGGACTCCTGTACACTGAGGCCAGAGACCCCAAACCTGGTGCCACTAGGAGAGTGGTAGTGCCTCAGTCGTTCAGAGAGTTTATTCTGACCTTAGCCCATGATATTCCCCTTGCTGGGCATTTGGGACAAACCAAGACGAGGGAGAGGTTAGTCAACCACTTCTACTGGCCCAATATGTCCCAGAAGGTTAAGGAGTTTTGCCTCTCCTGCCCCACCTGTCAATCCAGTGGTAAGACAGATGGGCACCCAAAGGCCCCCCTCATTCCACTTCCAGTGGTGGGGGTCCCCTTTGAAAGAGTGGGTGTGGACATAGTTGGTCCACTAGAACCTCCCACCGCCTCAGGAAATATGTATATCCTAGTAGTAGTGGATCATGCTACTAGGTATCCTGAAGCTATTCCCCTTAGGTCGACTACTGCCCCTGCAGTAGCCAAGGCCCTCATTGGTATCTTTACCAGAGTGGGTTTCCCTAAGGAGGTGGTGTCTGACAGAGGTACCAACTTCATGTCAGCATACCTAAAACACATGTGGAATGAGTGTGGAGTGACTTACAAATTCACTACACCATACCATCCACAAACTAATGGCTTAGTTGAGAGATTCAACAAGACATTAAAAGGCATGATCATGGGGCTCCCAGAAAAACTCAAAAGGAGATGGGATGTCCTCTTGCCATGTCTGCTTTTTGCTTACAGAGAGGTGCCACAGAAGGGAGTAGGAGTCTCACCCTTTGAACTTCTGTTTGGTCACCCTGTAAGGGGACCACTTGCTCTTGTTAAAGAAGGCTGGGAGAGACCTCTTCATGAGCCTAAACAAGACATAGTGGACTATGTACTTGGCCTTCGCTCTAGAATGGCAGAGTACATGGAAAAGGCAACCAAAAACCTTGAGGCCAGCCAACAGCTCCAGAAGTTTTGGTATGACCAAAAGGCTGCAATGGTTGAGTTCCAACCAGGGCAGAAAGTCTGGGTTCTGGAGCCTGTGGCTCCCAGGGCACTCCAGGACAAATGGAGTGGCCCTTACCCAGTGCTAGAAAGGAAGAGTCAGGTCACCTACCTGGTGGACCTGGGCACAAGCAGGAGCCCCAAGAGGGTGATCCATGTGAACCGCCTTAAGCTCTTCCATGACAGGGCTGATGTAAATCTGTTGATGGTAACAGATGAGGATCAGGAGGCAGAGAGTGAACCTCTCCCTGATCTTCTGTCATCAGACCCAACAGATGGCTCAGTAGATGGAGTGATCTACTCAGACACCCTCTCTAGCCAACAGCAAGCTGATTGTAGGAGAGTCCTACAACAGTTTCCTGAACTCTTCTCCCTAACCCCTGGTCAGACACACCTGTGTACCCATGATATGGACACAGGAGACAGCATGCCTGTCAAAAACAAAAATTTTAGACAGTCTGACCATGTTAAGGAAAGCATCAAGGTGGAAGTCCACAAGATGCTGGAATTGGGAGTAATTGAGCGCTCTGACAGCCCCTGGGCTAGCCCAGTGGTCTTAGTCCCCAAACCTCACACCAAAGATGGAAAGAAAGAGATGAGGTTTTGTGTGGACTACAGAGGGCTCAACTCTGTCACCAAGACAGACGCCCATCCAATTCCTAGAGCTGATGAGCTCATAGACAAATTAGGTGCTGCCAAATTCTTAAGTACCTTTGACTTGACAGCAGGGTACTGGCAAATAAAAATGGCACCTGGAGCAAAAGAGAAAACAGCATTCTCCACACCTGATGGGCATTATCAGTTTACTGTTATGCCCTTTGGTTTAAAGAATGCCCCTGCCACCTTCCAAAGGTTGGTGAATCAAGTCCTTGCTGGTTTGGAGTCCTTTAGCACAGCTTATCTTGATGATATTGCTGTCTTTAGCTCCACCTGGCAGGATCACCTGGTCCACCTGAAGAAGGTTTTGAAGGCTCTGCAATCTGCAGGCCTCTCTATCAAGGCATCCAAATGCCAGATAGGGCAGGGAACTGTGGTTTACTTGGGCCACCTTGTAGGTGGAGGCCAAGTTCAGCCACTCCAACCCAAGATCCAGACTATTCTGGACTGGGTAGCTCCAAAAACCCAGACTCAAGTCAGGGCATTCCTTGGCTTGACTGGGTATTACAGGAGGTTTGTGAAGGGATATGGATCCATTGTGACAGCCCTCACTGAACTCACCTCCAAGAAAATGCCCAAGAAAGTGAACTGGACTGTGGAATGCCAACAGGCCTTTGACACCCTGAAACAAGCAATGTGCTCAGCACCAGTTCTAAAAGCTCCAGATTATTCTAAGCAGTTCATTGTGCAGACAGATGCCTCTGAACATGGGATAGGGGCAGTTTTGTCCCAAACAAATGATGATGGCCTTGACCAGCCTGTTGCTTTCATTAGCAGGAGGTTACTCCCCAGGGAGCAGCGTTGGAGTGCCATTGAGAGGGAGGTCTTTGCTGTGGTTTGGTCCCTGAAGAAGCTGAGACCATACCTCTTTGGGACTCACTTCCTAGTTCAAACTGACCACAGACCTCTCAAATGGCTGATGCAAATGAAAGGTGAAAATCCTAAACTGTTGAGGTGGTCCATCTCCCTACAGGGAATGGACTTTATAGTGGAACACAGACCTGGGACTGCCCATGCCAATGCAGATGGCCTTTCCAGGTTCTTCCACTTAGAAAATGAAGACTCTCTTGGGAAAGGTTAGTCT